>NW_008355363.1:6358639-6377006 GCF_000622305.1 Nannospalax galili | reverse complement strand
TCCTTGATCAAGAGGTCAGATGACCCACCACCATTACAGGACAATTTGCGAGATGCTCATGATCCCTGGGAACTAATCGACCTAGGAGGGCAAGGAGCAAAAAGTGTCCTTTGTGTCCCTCTGACCCAATTAGTATAGATCTCAAGGTATGTCTGTTAAACATCCAAGAAGGTCCCCCACCTATTTTTATGTCCCTGAGCAGCACAGCACCTCAGTTTCCTGGGTCCAGCATCTTTCCCCGGTAAATTCCCAACCACTGCAACTTGTCTCCCACATTCTCATTAACCCTCTCAGCTACCCCACCCCCATCACTCCTCCTAGCATGGGCACTGGCTCATTTCTTCTTTTAGCACTCCAGACATCTAGATTGACCTCTTGTACCAGGCTCGCCATTCCTTCCCTATCCTTTGCACTGAGACCAACCCAATTATTCTCTCTAGTCCCAAGAAGCCCCCTCAGGGCCTGTTCATTCCTTCCCAATCCTTTGCACTGAGACCAACCCAATTATTCTCTCTAGTCCCGAGAAGCCCCCTCAGGGCCTGTTCATTTCCCCCACCTGCCTTTGCATCCCTCGGTGGCCCAGTACCTCAGCTTCCTGGGGACAGCATCTTTCCTGGGTAAGTTCAGTAATGCCCACTGCATCTCCAGCTTCATTCACCCTCCAGCTCCCCCAGTCCATCTCTCCTCCTAGTGTGGGTACTGGCCCATTTCTTCTATAGTCACCCCAGACCTCTGGACTGGCCTCTTGGGTCAGATTCCCCACTACTTCTTGAAGATTTGCACCAAGGCCCAGCCAATTTCTCCTGCTAATCCCCAGGAACCCCTTGGAGTCTGTTCCCTCTGCCACCTCACTTTGCATTTCTGGTTGGGCATACCTCTCAGCTTCCTGGGGCCAGGATCATTCCTGGGTAAATTTGGCCATGCACACTGCACCCTGACTCCCTTAGTCTTATTATCATTCCCAGATGCCTCAACCCACATCTCCTCCTAGAGTGGGCACTAGCCATTTCTTCTCTTGGCATCCCAGAACTCTAGACTGACACCTTGGCCCAGACACCCCACTGCTTCCGAATCCTTTCCAGTCAATTCCTCCCAACCAATCCTTTCCAACCAATTCCTCCCTCTACTCCCTGGGAGCCACCTCAGGGCCTGTTCCACCCCTCCTCCTGTTGCATCCCTGGGTGGCCCAGCCCCCAACTTCCTGTAGCCAGCATTATTCCTTGGTAAGTTCAGTCACACCCACTTTGTCCTGACTCCCCAGACTCGTTCACCCTCCCAGACCTCCCATCCCACACTTCTCCTAGCATGGCACTTGTCTGTTTCTACTCTTAGCACCTCTGACATCTAGGTAGATCTCTTGGCCCAGTCTCCCCACTGCTTCTGAATCCTTTGCACCCAGAGCAATCCAATTCCTCCCTCTGGTCCCTGGGTGCCCCCTCAGTGCCTGTTCCCACCCCACCTCTCTTTGCTTCCTTGTGTGGCCTAGCCCACCAGCTTTCTGGGGCCAGCATCTTTCCTGGGTAATTTCATTTATTCCCACTGCACCTTGACTACCCAAGCCTTTTTAAGAACCCTGCAGCTCCCCTAACCATATCTCTCCTCCTAATGTGGACACTGGCTCATTTTTTCTCTAGGCACTTTAGACTTCTGGACTGACCTATTGGCTGCAACTACCCACTGCTTCATGATCATTTGCACCTAGATCAACTGAATTCCTTCCTCTAGTCCACAGAAGCCCCAACTGGGAGAGTTGCCTCCCCCACTTCCCTTTGCATTCCTGAGTGTCCCAGCCCCACAGCTTCCTGGAGCCAGCATCTTTCCTGGGTAAGTTCAGTCGTGCCCAGTGCAACTTGACTCACTCAGCCTTTTTCACACTACCAGAACCCCCACCCCATCTCTCCTACTAGCATGGGTACTGCCCCATTTAATCTCTTGGCACCACAGACATCTAGAGTGACCCCTTAACAGAGTCTCCCCACTGCTCCCTGATCCTTTGCACCCAGACCAACTCAATTCCTTCCTCTATCCCCAGGATCCCCCTCAGGGCCAGTTCCCTCCCCAACCTTCCTTTGCATCCCTGGATGGCCCAGCCCCCCAGCTTCTTGGAGCCAGGATCATTCCTGGATAAGTTCAGCCATGCACACTGCACCTGGACTTCCCTAGCCTCATTCCCCTTCCCAGATAACTTACCCCACGTCTCCTCCTAGCATGGGCACTGGCCATTTCTTCTCTTAGCACTCCAGAAATCTACTGACCTCTTGGCCCAGACTCCCCACTGAGCCACCTCAGGGCTTGCTTCCTCTCCACCTCCTCCCTTTGTATCCCTAGGTGCCCCAGGCCCCAGCTTCCTGTGGCCAGCATTTTCCTGGGTAAGTTTAGCCATGCCTACTGTACATTGATGGTCCAAGCCGTGGTCACCCTCCAGATCCTCCACAACATCTCTGTTTCTAGGGTGGGCACTGACCCATTTCTTCTCTAGGAACCCCAAACATTTGGACTGACCTCTAGGCCCAGACTCCCCACTGCTTCATGACCTTTGCACCCAGACCAACCCACTCCCCCCTCTAGTCCCTGTGAGCCCCCTTGGGGATTGTTCCCTCTACTGCATCCCTGGATGGCCCAGTCCCTCAGCTTCCTTGGGTCAGCATCTATCCTGGATAAGTTCAGTCATGACTGCACCTTGATGCCCCCTACCACATTCAACTTCTAGCTCCTCCAACCCACTTCTCCTCCTTGCGTGCTCACTGGTCCATTTCTTCTCTAGGCACCCCAGATGTCTGGACTGACCTCTTGGCCCAGACTGTCCACTGCTTCCTGATCCTTTGCACTCAGACCAACCCAATTCCTCCCACTAGTGCCTGGGACACTTCTGGCAGGTTCCATCGACCCCATGCTTTACATCCCTGGGTGACACAGCCCCCTAGCTTCCTGGAGCCATCATATTTCCTGGATTAGTTCAGTTGTACCCACTATACCTTTGACACTCCAAGACTTGTTCACCCTCCCAGACCTCCCACCCAATCCCTTCTCCTAGCATGGCATTTGCCCATTTCTGCTCTTAGCAACCCAGATATCAAGACAGACCTCTTGGCCCAGTCTCCCCACTGCTTCTGGATCCTTTGCCCCAGACCAACCCAATTCCTCCCTCTAGTCCCTGGTGCCCCCTTGGGGCCTGTTCCCAACCCACTTCTCTTTGCATCCTTGGGTGGCCCATCCCACCATCTTCAGGGGCCAGTCTCTTTCCTGGGTAAGTTCCCAACCACTGTTAATTGTCTCCCCCATCCTCATTCACCCTCCCAGCTCCCCAACCCCATCGATCCTCCTAGCATGGGCACTGGCCCATTTCCACCTCTTAGCACCCCAGACATCTAGACTGACCTCTTGAGCCAGTCTTGCCATTGCTTCCTGATCCTTTGCACCTAGACCAACCCAGTTTCTCCCTCTAGTCCCCAGGAGCTCCATCAGGGTTTGTTCATTCCCCCATCTCCCTTTGCATCCCCGGGTGGCCCAGGCCCCCTCCCAGCTTCCTGGGGGCAGCATCTTTCCTGGATAAATTCATCCATGCTCACTGTGCCTTGATGCCCCCAGCCTCGTTCACCCTCCAGCACTGGCCCATTTCTTCTCTAGTCACCCCAGACCTCTGGATTGACCTCTTGCACCAGACTCCCCACTATTTACTAATTCTTTGCACCAAGAACAAGGCAATTCCTCCCTCTAATCCCCAAGAACCCCCTGGGGCCTGTTCCCCTTCCCCATCTCCCTGTGCATCCCTGGATGGCCCAGCCTTTCAGCTTCCTGGGACCAACATCTTTCTTGGGTAAGTCTGGCCATGCCTATTGCACCTTGAATCCCCTAGCCTCATTCCCCTTCCCAGTTAACCCACCCCACATCTCCTACAAGTGTGGGCACTGTCCCTTTCTTCTCTTGGCACCCCAGAGCTCTGGACTGATTTTTGGTCCAGTCTCCCCACTGTTTCTGCATCCTTTGCACTCAGACCAACCCAATTCCTCCCTATAGTCTCTGGGTGCCCCCTTGGGGCCTGTTCCCTCCCCCATCTCTCTTTGCATCCTTTTGTGGCCAAGCCCACCAGTTTCCTGGAGCCAGCATATTTCCTGGGGAATTTTGGTAATGCCCACTGCACCTGGACTCCCCCAGCCTTGTTCACCACCCCAGCTCCCCCACTGCATCTCTCCTCCTACCATGGGCACTGGCTCATTTTCTCTCTAGGCACCCCAGACTTCTGGACTGACCTCTTGGCCAAAACTCCCTACTGCTTCCTGATCGTTTGTACCTATACCAACTGAATTCTTCCCTCTAGTCCCTAGAAGCCCCCACCAGGCCTATTCCCTCTCGAACCTCCCTGGGCCACACAGCCCTCCAGCTTCATGGGGCCAACATCTTTTCTGGGTATGTTCAGCCTTGCTCACTGTGCCTTGACACCCCCAGCCTCGTTCACCTTCCAGCTCTTCCACCCCATCTCTTCTTCTAGCATGGGCACTGGCCCATTTCTTCTCTAGGCTCCCCAGACCTCTGCACTGACCTCATGGCTCAGAGTGCCTACAGCTTTCTGATGTATTGCACCCAGATTGACCCAATTCCTCACTCTACTCCCTGGGAGCCCTCTGATTGGTTCTCTATCACCTCCCTTTGTATCAATGGGCTGCCCAGCACCCAAGCTTCCTGGAACCAGCATCTTTCCTGGGTAAGTTCCAAACCATGAGACTTGTCTCCCCCATCCTCGTTTACCCTCTGAGCTCCCCCATCCCATCTTTCCTCCTAGCGTGGGCACTGGTCCATTTCTCATCTTAGCACCCCAGTCATCTAGATTGAGCTCTTGAACCAGTCTCCCCACTGTTTCCTGATCTTTTGAACCCAGACCAACCCAATTCCTCCCTCTAGTCCTGAGGATCCTGCTCAGGGCCTGTTCGTTCCTCCACCTCCCTTAGCATCCCTGGGTGGCCCAGCCCCACAGTGTCCTGGGGGCAGCATCTTTCCTGGGTAAGTTCAGCCATGTCCACTTTGCCCTGACACTCCCAACCTCATTCATGGTCCAGCTCCCTCATCCCATCTCTCCTCCTAGCATGGACACTGGCTGATTTCTTCTCTAGTCACCCCAGACCGCTGGACTGACTTCTTGGGCCAGACTCCCCACTACTTCCTGATCCTTGGCACCAAGACCAAGCGAATTCCTCCCTCTAATCCCCAGGAGCCCCCTTGGGACCTGTTCCTTCCTGCACCTCACTTTGGATCCCTTATTGTCCCAGCCACCCAGCTTCCTGGGGCCAGGATCATTCCTGGGTAATTTAGGCCAGGCCCACTGCACCTTAGCCTCATTCCCCTTCCCAGCTACCCCACATTGCCTCCTACATGGGCATTGGCCATTTCTTCTCTTGGCACCCCAGACCTCTGGACGACCTCTTGGCCCAGTCTCCCCACTGCTTCTGCATTTTTTGCACCCATTCCAACATAATTCCTCCAACTACTTCCTGGGGGCCCCCTCTGGGCATGTGTCCCCCTTCCCTTTGAACCCTTGGGTGACCCAGCCCCCCAGAGTCCTGTGGCCAGCATCTTTCCTGGGTAAGTTTGGTTTTGCACACTGCACCTTCACACCCTCAGTCTGGTTCACCCTCCAAGATCCACCACCCCAATTCTCATAGCATTGGCAGTGGCCCATTACTTCTCTAGGGGCACCAGATGTCTGGACTGAACTCTTGGCCTAGACTCCCCACTGTTTCCTGATCCTTTGAACTCAGACCAACCCATTCCTCCCTTTTGTCCTCAGTGCCCCCTCAGGGACTGCTCACTCCACCACCTCCATTTGCATCCCTGGATGACCCAGCCCCCCAGCTTCCTGGGGCCAGGATCTATCCTGAGTAAGTTCAGTCATGCCCACTGTACTTTCATGCCCCTAGCCTCATTCACCCTCCAGCTCCCCCATCCCATCTCTCCTCCTAGCATGGGCACTGGCTCATTTCTTCTCTAGGCACCTCACATTTCTGGACCTACCTCTTGGCCCTGACTCCCCACTAATTCCTGACTTTGCACTCCAATCAACCTAGCTCCTCCCACTAGTGTCTGGGACACCTCTGGCAGGTTCCATCAACCACCTTGCTTTGTATTCCTGGGTGACACAGCTCTCCAGGTTCCTGGGGCCATCATCTTTCCTGAGTAAGGTCGGTTTCACTCACTGCACCTTGACTCCCCCAGACTCATTCTCCCTCCCAGACCTTCCACCCCCATCCCTTATCCTAGCATGGCACTTGCCCATTTGTACTCTTGTCACCCCAGACATCTAGACAGAACTCTTGGCCCAGTCTCCCCACTGCTTTCTGATCCTTTGCACCCAGACCAACAAAATTCCTCCCTCTAGTGCCTGGGTGATCCCTCAGGGCCTGTTCCCTCCCCCACCTCTCTTTCCATCCCTGGGAGGCCCAGCTTCACATCTTCCTGGGGGCAATATCCTTCCTGGGTAAATTCAGCTATGTCCACTGTGCCTTGATGCCCCCAGTCTCATTCACCTTCCAGCTCCCTCATCCCATCTCTCCTCCTATTGTGGGCACTGGCCAATTTCTTCTGTAGCCACCTCAGACCTCTGGACTGACCTCTTGGGATAAACTCCCCACTAATTCCTGATCCTTTGCACCAAGAGCAAGCCAATTCCTCCCTCTAATCCCCAGAAGACCTCTTGGGGTCTGTTCCCATCCCACCTCCCTTTGCATCCGTGATTGGCCTACCTCATTCAGCTTCCTGTGGCCAGGATCATTCCTGGGTAAGTTCGGCCATGACTCCCCTAGCCTCATTTCCTTTCCCAGCTACCCCACACCATATCTCCTAGCGTGGGCACTGGCCATTTCTTCTCTTGGCACCCAGACCCCTGGACTGACCTCTTGGCCCAGTCTCCCCACTGCTTCCAAATCCTTTGCACCCAGTCCAAACCAATTCCTCCAACTATTCACTAGGAACCCACTCAGGGCCAGACCACCCCCTTCTCCTGCCTTTGCATCCCTGGGTTGCCCAACCCCTCCATCTTCCTGTGACCAGCTTTTTGCCTGTGTAGGTTTAGTTGTGCCCCCTGAGTCTTGACTCCCCCAACCTCATTCACCTCCCCTACCCCGTATTTCCTCCTATGCTGGGCCAATTTCTTTTCTTGGCTCCCAAGATCTCTGGAGAGACCTTGTAGCCTGAACTCTACACTGCTTCTTGATCCTTTGCACCCAGACCATCTGAATTCTTCCTTCTAGTCTCTGGGAGCCCCTCAAGGCCTGTTCACTCCCCACCTCCCTTTGCATCCCTGGGTCTCTCAGCTCCACAGCATCCTGGGGCCAGCATTTTTCTGGATAAGTTCAGTCATCTCCACTGCACCTTGACTCCCTGAGCCTCATTCAACCTCCCAGCTCCCCCACCCCTTCTGTCCTCCTTCTGTGTGCACTGGCACATTTCTTCTCTTAGCACCCAAGATATCTGGACTGACTGATTCCTGATTCTTTGCAACCAGACCAACCCAATTCCTCCCTCAAGTCCCTGGGAACCCCATCAGCACCTGTTCCTTCCCCCACCTCCCTTTTCATTCCTGGGCAGCCCAGTCCCTGAGTTTCTTGAAGCCAGCATCTTTCTTGGTTTATTTCGTCCATGCCACCTGTGGCTTGAATCCTCTATCCTCATTCACCCTCCCAGTGGCCCCATCTGATCTCTCCTCCTAGGGTTGGCACTGGCACACTTCTTCTTTTGGTGCCTCAGACCTCTGGACTGACCTCTTGGCCAAGACTCCCCACTGCTTCCTGATCAATTGCACCCAGGAAAATCTAATACTCCCTCTAGTCCCCAGGAGCCCTTGGGAACTGTTCCCTTTCCCACCTCCCTTTGCATCCTCGAGTGGCCCAGTCTCCCAGCATCCTGAGCCAACATGTTTCCTGTTAAGTTCGGTGGTGCCAATCGTGCCTTGACTCCCAGAAGAGACAAAGAAGGCCACTTCATTCTGATCAAAGGAACAGTTAACCAAGACGATATTATAACCATGAACACATATTCACCAAACTCAGGTGCACCCAACTTCACAAAACTGTACTACAGGACTTTAAGACCCAGATTAATCCCAACTCATTAATAGTAGGGGATTTCAATACCTCATTGTCTCCATTAAATAGGTCAACAGGACAGAAAATTAACAGACATCTGAATAAAACAATACCATACATCAAATGGGATTATCTACTGAATATTCCACCCAAGCACCAAAGAATATACTTTCTAATCAGCATCCCATGGAACTTTCTACAAAATCAACCACATACTGGGGCACAAAATGAACCTCAACAAAAAGACTGAAATAATCCCATGCATGCTATCAGACCACAATGCAATAATGCTTAAAATCAACACTGGAAGAAACCCTAGTAACTACATCCACACATGGATATTAAACAACACACTCTTGATTGATGAATGGGTCAAAGGAGCAACTAAGGAAGAAAAAATAATTATTTCTGGAACTAAGTGAAAAGGACAATACACACAACAAAACCTCTGGGACATGTTGAAAGCAGTCCTTAGAGGTAAAATTATAGATCCAAGTGCCTTCGTTAAAAAATTTGAAAGAACACAAATCAATGACTTAACATTGCAACTCAAGGCACTTGTAAAGTAACAACAAATGATACCCAAACCCAGTAGACAAGAAGAAGTAATAAAAATCAGAGCAGAAATTAATGAAATACAAACAAAGAAAACAATACAAAGAATCAAAGAATCCAAGATTTGGTTCTTTGAAAAGTTAAACAAGGTCAACAGACCCCTAGCTCAGTAAACCAAAAGAAAGAAAGAGCACCGCCAAATGAACAAAATCAGAGATGAAGGGGGAAACATCACAACAGACACCAAAAAGATCCAGAAAATTATAAGGGAATACTTTAAAAACCTATACGGTACTAAATTTGAAAACCTAAAAGAAATGGATGGGTATCTAAAAGTGAGGGAACCACCAAAATTAAACTAAGAAGAAGATCAATAGCTTAAACAGCTCTATAAAACATAAGGAAATTGAAACAGTAATACAAAACCTCCTGACTAAGAAAAGCCCACGTCCAGATGGAATGACAGCAGAATTCTACCAGACATTTAAAGATGATCTATATCCAATATTATTTAATTTTTTTTAAAAAGATAGAAATATAGGGAGATCTTCCATATTTGTTCTATGAAGATAGCATCACTCTAATACCAAAGCCAGGTAAAGATACAACCAAAACAGGAAACTATAAACCCATATGCTTAATGAACATAAATGCAAAAATTCTCAACAAAATACTTGCAAATCTTATACAGACGCACTATGGAAAGATCATCCACCATGATCAAGTCAGCTTTATTCCAGAGATGCAGGGATGGTTCTATATACATAAGTGATTAAACATCATAATTCATATAAAAGGACTCAAAGACAAGGACCACATGGTCATCTGAATAGATGCAGAGAACGCCTTTGACAAAATTCAACATGCATTTATGTTCAAAGTCCTAGAGTGGATTAGACTTGAGGGAACATACCTCAACATAATTAAAGCCATATACAACAAACCCACAGCCAACATCATTCTAAATTGAGAAAAACTGGAAAAATTCCCATTAAAATCAAGAACCAGACAAAGCTTTCCACTATCTCCACTCCTTTTTAACACAGTGATTTCAATTCTTGCAAGAGCAATAAGACAATAGAAGGAAGTTAAAGGAGTAATAATTGTAAAAGGAGAGATCAAATTATCCCTTTTGGCAGATGATATTATATCTAAGAGATGCGAAAAATTTCACTAGAAATTCTAGAAATGATTAACACTTTCAATAAAGTGGCAGGTTACAAAATTAATCTACAAATGGCTGTAGCCTTTCTATATACCAGTAACAAGCAATCAGAGAAAGAGGACATGGAAGCACTCCCTTTCACAATAGCTGCAAGGAAAATAAAATATCTCAGAATAAACCTGACCAAAGACATTAAAGAGTGCTACAAAGAAAATTTTAAATCTTTAAAGAAGGAGATTGAGGAAGACATCAGCAGATGGAAGGACCGTCCATGCTCATAGATTGGAAGAATTAATATTGTGAAAATGACCATCATAGGCAAAGCCATTTATATATTCAATGCAATGTCAATCAATATCCCCATGACATTCTTCATAGAATTGGAAAAAACCATCCGAAGATTCATATAGAGGCAGGAAAGATGTCAGATAGCAAAGCAACCCTGAGCACTAAGAGCAATGCTGGGGGAGGGGAATTACTATACCAGATTTTAAACTGTATTACAGAGCTATAGTCATAAAAAAAGACCTCAAAAAACAAAGAATCAAGAAAGGAAGTAACCAAATTAAAAGATGGGCTAAGTGGCTAAATAGAGAGATCTCAAAAGAAGAAATAATGACAGCCAAGAAGCATCTTAAAAGGTGTTCAACATCATCAGTAATTAGGAAAATGAAATTAAAACCACTTTAAGATTTCATCTTACCCCAGTCAGGCTGGCTAAGATCAAGTGAACAAATGATACCAAATGTTGGAGAGGATGTAGGGAAAAGGGAATACTCATCCATTGCTGGTGGGATTGCAAACTTGTTCAACCCCTATGGAAAGCAGTGTGGAGAACTCTTAAAAAACTAAAAATGAACCTTCCATTTGACTCATTTATAAGACTACTTGGTATATACCCAAAGAACTCATCCTATTGCAGAGACACTTGAACATCCACATTTCTTGCTGCTCTTTTCACAACAGCTAAGAGATGGAAGCAACGTAAGTGTCCCTCAACTGATGAGTAGATAATAAAAATGTAGTTCATTTGTAAGATGGAGTTCTACTCAGCAGTAAAGAAAGATGAAATCATGAAATTTTCAGGTAAATGGATGGAACTAGAAACTGTTATGCTAAGTGAAGTAACACAGACTCAGAAAAACAAAAAACAAAAAAAAATATGTCTCCCTCATATGGAGATCCTTGCACAAAATCCTTATAAGTGAGTATATATCTATACATAACTACAGGAACCAGGATAATGAAAAAGAACCAGAGAGGTAAAGGAAAATAAAGAAACCAAAAGAGAAGAACAGGAGGAAACAGGTGCTAATAGGGGGATATGGATAAAAATGGGGTTATTTTAATGGCAGGGGGGAGGGATGTTAAACAAGGAACTTTGGGGATAAAGGGAAAGAAGGAGCTAAGAGAGGTGGGACCATAGGAGAAGGTTATTATTAAGGGAGAAATGGGAACACTTTAATTGAGGAAACCATGATGAAGGGTTAGACAATGAGAGAGATAAATAATGCCTAGTTATTTCTAAAAAGCCAGAGGGAGCCATATTAGTCCAACAACCTATTGACAAATTATACATAAAACTAGCTCAAGGAACATAATATATGTCTAGTCAAGGTTTGTCTGAGAATGTTTGGTTTTTGCCCAAGTTTTATCTACATATCGCATATTAAGTAAGCTTACCAGACTTGTGGAATAGTCCATGTGTGTATCTAAAGGCTACATAACAAGAAACAATGCCAGACAGGAGATACCTTCCTTTGAGTTGTTGGCCAGGATGACCCAAGAGACTCCCAGACTGTAACCCAGCATAGAACTGGGGAAATGAACAGCAGATCCCAATATTATCTCAAGGAATTTTGGCAAATGATTCCTGCTAGATGAGGAAGAACTGATTTTCCTAAAACAAGGAAGTCTAGATAGGCTGACTAGACTCAGCAGATGGACGAGCACTGGAGAATGGCTGGGGGCACTGACAACACAGTGGACGGTAACAGTGATGACAGAGTATATGTGCTCCAGTGGGTGGAGGGCACTATGGGAAAGTGTCATTTGGGATGATGTTATAAAGATGTTTAAGATTGTTTGGGATATTCTGTATGAAATACACAAAAAAATCAATAAATAAAAAAATCAGAAAAAAGAATATGCAAGTGTGTGGATTAATGAAATATCAGAAATTCATAATTTGAAAAGCAAATTCACTAAGTAGATAGAAATAGAGAAGAAAACTAAATGGAAATGAACATGGGACTCAAATAATGAACCAATTAGAAACAACAGGAGAAATCTCACAAGCAGAATGAATGAAATGGAAAACAGAATATCAAAAAACCTCAATAAATACATGAGCTCATGGAGATTAAACAATACATTCCTGAATCATAAATGGGTCAAGAGGAAATTAAGAAATAAAAGTATTCCTGAAACAAAATGAAAGCAAGAAGACAATATAACAAAACATCCTAAAAGCAGTCCTAAGAGGTAAGTTTATAGCTCTTAGTGCCTACATTAAAAAAAAAAATCAGAAAGAAGACATATAAACAACTTGACAATATAATTCAAGACTCTGGATAGGCAAGAACAAACCAACCTCAAACCTAGTAGGTGAGCAGAAATAAGAAAACTCAGACCAGAAATTAATGAAATGGAAACAAAGACAATAATATAAAAAAGTCAATGAATCTAAGAGCCGGTTCTTTGAAAGTTTAAACAAGGTAGACAGACCCTTAGCCCAGTAAACCAAAAGAAAGAATGAACAAATCCAAATTAGCAAAATCAGAGATGAAAGGGGAGACATCACAACATACACCAAAAAATTCAAAGCATAGTAAGGGAATATTTTAAAAATCCATACTCCATTAGATTTGAAACCTAAAAGAAATAGATGAATTCCTAAAATCATGGCCACCACCAAATTTAAACCAAGAGGAGATAACCAGCCTAAACAGACCCATAACACATAAGGAAATTGGAACAGTAATAAAAAACCTCCAAACTAAAAATGACAAGGCCCAGATGGAGTCACAGCAGGATTCTACCAGACATTCAAAGAAAACTACAACCAATACTGCTTAAATTATTCAAAAAGATAGAAACAGAGGGAGAACTCCCAATATCCTTCTATGAAACCAGGATCACTCTAATACAAAAACCAAGTAAAGATACATCAACAACAACAACAAAAAGAAACTACAGACCCATATCTGTAATGAGCATAGATATAAAGAGACTCTACAAAATACTTGTAAACCACATATAGACACACATCAAATAGATCATCCACCATAATCAAGTCAGCTTTACTTCAGAGATACAGGGATATTTCAACATATGTAAGTCAATAACTGTAACAAAACATATAAATGGACTTAAAGACAAAAACTACATGGTCATCTCAATAGATGCAGAAAAGGCACTTGACAAAATCCAACATGCATTCATGTTACAAGTCCTATAAAGAGTTGGTCTGGAGGGAACATGCCTCAATATAATTAAAGCTGTATACAACAAACCTAGAGGAATCATCATCCTACATGGAGAATAACTAGAAGCATTCCCATTAAAATCAGGAACCAGACAGGGCTGTCCACTATCTCCACTCCTTTTCAATATAGTGCTTGAAACCCTTGCTAGAGCAATAAGAGAAGAGAAGGAAAATAAAGGAGTACCAATTAGAAAAAAAAGAGGTCAAATTATCCCTGTTTGCAGATGGTATGATATTATACATATGAGATCCCAAGAACTCCACTAGAAAACAGAATTGATCAATGCTTTCAGTACAGTGGTAGGATACAAAACTAATTTACAAATATCAGTAGTCTCTGTGCAAAAGCACTCGAGGAAACCTTCCCATTCTCAATAGCTTTAAAATAATAAAAATATTTAGGAATGAACCTAACCAAAGACATTAAAGACCTCTACAATGAAAATTTCAAAACTCTAAAGAAAGAGACAGAGGAAGACACTAGGAGATAGAAAGGCCTACCATGCTCATGGATTGGTAGAATCAATATTGTGAAAATGACTATTTTACCAAAAGCAATCTCAATCAAAATAGCCATGACATTCTTCACAGAACTTCACAAAATAATCCTAAAATTCATATGGAATCACAAAAGACCTTGGATATCCGATACAATTTTGGACAAAAAGAACAATGATGGGGGGATCACCATACCAGTTCTCAGATGATACTACACAGATATAGTCATAAAAACAGCATGGTACTGGCACAAAAATAGACACATAGGTCAATGGAACACAATAGAAGACCCAAACATGAGTTCACATAATTTCAGCCACCTGATATTCATCAACGGTACTAAGGAGCACACAATGAAGGAAAGATAGCATCTTCAACAACTCGTGTTGACAAACTGTATCTCCACCTGCAGAAAAATCATACTAGACACTTATCTTTTACCCTGCACAAAAGTCAACTCCAAATTGATCGAAGACCTCAATATAAAACCTGAAACTCAGAAACTACTAGACAAAAACATAGGCAGTGCCCTCCAAGATATAGCTGTAGGAAAGGACTTTTCTTAATCAGACACAACTGCTCAGGCACTAAAGTCAACAATCAGTAAGTGGACCTTCATTAAATTACAAAGTTTCTGTATAGCAAAAGAAACAACTAAGGAAGGGAGGAGTAAACCCACTGAGGCGTAGAAAATCTTCACTAGATACACATTCGACAGAGGATTAAAATCCACAATATACAAAAAAACTCAAAAAGGAAAGAAATAAGAAGATAAATGACCCAATAAAAAGATGGGCGATAGACCTAAACAGAGAGTTAGTTCTCAAGGGAAGAAATAAAAATGTCTAAGAAGCACCTTAAAAAAATGCTCAACATGCTTCATAATTAGAGAAATACAAATCAAAACCACTTTAGGATTTCATCTTACCCTAATCAGGCTGGCTAAGATCAAGTGAACAAATGACACCAATTATTGGAGAGGATGTGGGGACAAGGGAACACTCATTCACTGCTGGTGGGAATACAAACTTGTGCAACCACTATGGAAAGCAGTGTGGAGAACCCACAAAAAACTAAAAGTGAACCTACCATATGATCCAGTGATACCACTCCTTGGCATATATCCAAAGGACTCATCGTACTGTAGACATACCTGTACATCCATGTTTGTTGTTGTTCTCTTCACAATAGGTAAGAAATGGAAACCACCTAAATGTCCCTCAACTGATGAATGGTTAATGAAACATGGTACATCTACTCAATGGAGTTCTACTCAGCACTAAGAAAAGATGAAATTATGAAATTCACAGGTAAATGTATGGAGCTAGAGAGTGTTATACTAAGTGAAGTAACACAAATGCAGAAAAGCAAGTGACCAAGGTTTTCCCTCATTTGTCTACCAATCCCTTATATGTGAGTATATAAATTCTGATGTTAACATCAGGAGCCAGGTAAAGGCAAAGTATACATGGAGGTATAGGAAAATAAACAACCTGAAAGGGGGATAGTAGGGAATAGATGTTACCTGAGGGAATGGAAAAAGTGGGCACAATTAGCAACGAGGAGATGAGGGAGGGACATGAAAGGGATCATACTGTGGGGGAGCGAGGGAAGTCAGGAAAGGAAAGATGGTGGGAGTTGGGAGGCATCGGGGGTTAGGGTTGGGATAATGGGGACACTGTGTGACTATGAAAAGAGGGAGGTGGGAGGCCAGATGGGAGAAAAAATAGTAGAGATATGTGAATCTCAGGGGGCTAGGAGACCTACAGGGAAAAGTGTTGCCCGAGAAACCCTATGAAAAATTCAGGTAGAGTGTCTGAATATTTATACATATATATACCTAGGAGCTGCTTGGTAGGGAACTCAGTGTCAGATAGAAGAGACCTCCCTTGGAACAACAAACATGCCATACAGCATTCATCAAAGAAGAAGCTCCTTTCTGCAACAGATAGAGGCTACTGGAGAGTTACACATCTTGTCAGGCACAGAGAGTACTAGGAGATGCCCAGTACTAGGTGACACAACTGCAGTTGAATCTCTACAACCAAGGCTCATGGAACATAACAGAATAAGGGGTAGGGAGAGGGCTAATGCACCCCTCAACTCTCACCAGTGAGGCTTCCATGTATATCAGAGTGCAATATACACAGAAGCCACAACTGGCCAAGTTTGGGAGAATAAGAAACTGTAAAGTGTAGGATGATATGCTTATATGGAACCTCACCCACCCATGGTTCAGGGACCATTCATTGTGGAAGAGGAGGTGTAAAGATTGTAAGAGCCAGGGCTGGTTTATGAACATAAGGAGGTGGAGGATTCCAAGTCACTGGAGGCTTGCTCATGTGAGTCTGGGCCAGTGGTGGTGTGAAACATGGGACCAAAAGGGGAGGTGAGAAATAGGTGGCAGGCCAACAGTAGGTTGAGAACTAATTGAGAATGCTTGCTTCTGGGTGAGGGAGAGTATAACTTACATATGACCACTGGATGGGATGACTAGACTCCAGTGTACAATTACATTGAAGGGCATTTGGGTACAAATACCTGAATGAATAGGAGTCAGCATATATGGCAGAGTGCATAGGGTTCTGTGGGGGAATGGAGAGGCAAAGGTGGGGGAGGGGGTCTGGGTTTGAGTATGAAATGTATGAAATTTTAAAAGTTCAATAAAAGAATTTTAAAAAAACCAAACAAAACAAACAAAAACAAAACAAAACCAAGATGGGTCATATAATCCTTCATTCAGTCTCATAGGGAATTCAGTGATTATTTCAAAATGAGATAATTGACGTTTTTCAAAATGAGATAATTGACGTTTTCCAAATGGGGTAGATCTAAGATATAGGAGTAAACTAATGGAAGTGCTTTTGGCAAAGAAAGTCCAAAGGATTCAGTTAACTTTGCCAGCTGGGTTTTTTATAGTGCCATTTGTTCATTCAACTAATTCAGAGGACTGAGGACGAAAGTGTTGTATAACGGGCCGTATTTTACAGGTAGATTTAAACACTTATGCAGTGAAATGAGTTCCACCTTCACTATGTAATTCAACTGGGATGCCCCAAGTAGGAATAATTCTTTCTAATAGAATTTTTCCTACTGTTAAGGCAGTGGATTTCTAGCAAGGGAAAGCTTCAATACAATGGTAAACATTGAAATTAATTGATTTCAAGTGGTACATTTGGTAGAGGGAAATGTTGTTGTGTTCCATGAAGTGACTTACCAGGATTGTGTTTGGGGCAGATAGAACATCTTGATTATACCTTCTGAGCTATTGTTGGAGAGAGCTTCCATAAATATTTTTTTTTACCCCAAGAGATCATTTTTTTTCAGGTGCCCAATGACTTGTCATGTATTCCAGAAGAGGCAATTGTACACTTAGGGGTAATATGGGCTTCCCATTTCTACCCAACCAAAGATTACTCTGGGAGTTGAAATTCCAACCCCTTTGGTGACTATGATGCTAATCTGTTGAGCCTGAAGGAGGAGCTCAGAGATGGAGTGGGCATAGCAAACAGGACAGATTTTCTCAGGACATGCAGCTCCCTATAGAGCAGCTCTCTTTGCTGGTATATTAGCTAAATTATTCCCCTTCACTTCTTCCGTGTTTGTTTTGGAATGCCCTGGGATTTTAATGAAGTTTCATTGCTTGGGCAAATGGGTAGCATCCAGCAGTTCTGAGATTTGTTGACTATTTTGAATAGGCTGGCCATAGGAAGTGAGAAATCTTTTTGTCTCCACAGCGCGCCACAGTCATGCAACACTCAAAGCGTATAGCAACTGTCTGTATAGATGTTGCTGTTTTGTTTTCTGATAAATGGCATGTTCTAGTTAAGCTTATGAGTTCAGCCATTTGAAAAGATTTAATCTCTTGTAAATGAGCACGTTCAATTATATCGAGGGTTGAGGCAACTGCATAGCCTATCTGAAAATGTCCTTGTTCATCTCACAAATAAGATCCATCAGTAAACAAAATCAACTCTGCATTTTCTATAGATATTTCCAATATGTCTTTCCAAGAAGAAAGAAGTGTATCAGTTATATGAGTACACTCATGTTTATCCTCTTTTAATTCATCTGGTAAAGGGAGTAAGATAGGAGGATTAAGACAGTTGCAGTGTACCAGGGAAACATTTGGAAATGAAAACAGAAGTGCCTCATAAAAAGCCAGCTCACTGAGTAATGCTGGATGTGATGGGAATTTAACAAACGTACTACAGAATGAGGCACATAAATGGTGAGAGTAGAGCCTAAAGTGACTTCTTCAGCTGTTTTTAATGCAGCTCTAGTGTCAGAGATGGGTCTCACATAGGGAGGATGCCTTCTGGCTACTGGGTCTAATTGCTGACTGAAGTACCCTAGACACCCATTCCTCGAGGCTGAGTTGTACAATATCTAGTTGGTCTTGCCTAAGTTTCTTATATAGTGGTTGGACAATTAACAAATAGTATGAAATATAATTTTGATAATAAGCCAGTCCTAAGAATCTTCTCAATTCTTTTTTTTTGTTTTGGGGGAATGAAAAATCCTAATAGTAGAAGTATGGTCAAATTTTTTAGCAATTCTGATGGAGTCACTATATGACTCATGTAT
>NW_008355363.1:6330989-6358608 GCF_000622305.1 Nannospalax galili | reverse complement strand
TTGATATTTTATGGCTCTTCTTAGAGAGTTGCTGTAAAAGGAAGATGGTGTTTTTAAGACAAGCATCGTATGAGGGAGAGTACAAGAGAATGTTACTCACATATTGAATTAGAATAGATTCATACAAAAATTGTACATCTTGTAAATCACATTTAAGAATTTGAGGAAAATATGTGGGAATTTCAGCGTATCCCTAAGGCATCATAGTCCACATATACTGCTGTTGCTCTCATGTGAAAGCAAACAAAAACTGGCTATTTGCTGGGACATGGATGCTGAAAAGGGCACTCAAAAGATCTATTACTGAAGAACAGGCTGTATTTAGAAGAATGTTAAATAACAAACTATGAGGACTAGGCACTACTGGATGATGAGGGATGACTATCTTATTTATGGCCTGGGGGTCTTGCACAAATCTCCATCTTCTTTCATTTGGCTTCATTATAGGTAATATTGGAGTATTAGAAGAGCTGAAGGAAGGAATTATAAGTTCCCTTTCTTGATATTCTTTTATGATGGATATAATTCCCACTAGGGCTTCCTGTCTCAAAGGGTAGAGACATTTATATTTGGCAAAGGTTTGAGTTTATCTATTGTTATCTCAATTGGGGCAGCAGATCTTATTTGTCCTATGTCTATTGAGGACTTTGCCCACAATTCCTCTGATACTTGAGAAAGGCAGTTTCATTTAACACCTATGGATTTTTTTCTGACTCCTTCATATGTGGTATGGAAAAAACAGAGGACTGGAAATTTTCATTGTCCCCTAAGTTTAGGATCATCTCTCCCTTTTGGGAGAAGGAGATATGAGCATTTTGTGTCTCTACATCATGTCCTAACAAATGGATAAGGCACAATTCACCAGTAGAGAAGTGTGATACCCAATGATTTCTCCTAAATGTCATTTTATATGGTTTATCTTAAAGGCAGTAGACTCCAATGGACACAATTACATTGAAGGGCATTTGGGTACAAATACCTGAATGAATAGGAGTCAGTGTGGTGGGATTTAAAATAGGTAGAGTAGCCCTGGTATCTTCTAGGGCCTTTTTTTCCTTTCCATTAATTATCTCTATTTTTCCTAAGGTGTTAGCAAGGAGTAAGGAAAAACTCTGTGTATTCCCTCAGAGCAGCCCTATTCTAGCTTAGTTTTACTTTCTAGGTCTCTCTGAGAGGCCTGTTGCTCTTTCTGGGGGAGCACAAATTACCTTGTTTTTTCAAGATGGCAGTAATTTGTAGGTCTTTTTGCCTGGGAGCCTAACTGTTTTAATTGTAAGCTCATAATTTTGATATTCATGTCCTTTTCCTTTTTTATAATAGTTCTGGAAATTTGGTCTGCTAAGTTAACAAGAGCATCTGTGGGAATCGAGGCCCAGGTTGTATTACTCCATTTGAGTAAAGTGGCCAGGTCCTCTTCTAGCTCTTCCATAAATGCAGAATTTAGTAAGCGATCAGTCTTATGATACTCAAAATTCTCAGGAGGAAATTCATGAGCACTCTTTAAAGTTTTTGCAAATCTGACATAGAAGTCAGGTAGTTTCTCCTGGCCTTATCTTACATTGCTATATTTTGGTTCTGTCAATAATTTGTGGGGATAATTTTGGTATCACAGCATAGAGGCAGTTTCATAATGCATGAGAAGCATTTTTAGCATAAACATCTATTTTATTAAAGTTCTCAAGAGGGTTCCTCCATTCTGTAAGCAAAATCATTCCTCTACTTTCCCTTCTGAAGCCAATAAATGAATTAATTGTTATAAAACAGAATACCCTAGTTTGTATGTTAATAGGGTGATCTGAAATTCTTTAGCAAAACATAGAGGGTCCTGATATGGGTTAGGGAACCCCAAAATCAAAGATTTTTGCTTTTTTTATCTGGGGAATAAAAAATAGAACCTGTGTCCTTTCTTCTGGGCTTTATCTTAGAAGGAGCCATAATATATATTTTTTTTCTTTTGGGATTGAATTCCTCTATATATTTGCTGAAGTTCCTTAGGGAATTGTTACTGTCCTTTCAAGAAATGGTAGATAATATCTTTCCATCACTAGGGAGAAGAGTAACACCAGGGGAGGCTGATGAAAGAGGAGCCGGTTGAAGATCTTCTAATAGAGAAGGCAAAGAGGGAGAAAGCTGGATAGGAGCAAAGGGTTGAGAAGAGTTAGGTACTTCAGCATTTATCTATAGTTTTGACAGTGTCACTAAGATTTTTCTTATTAATCTCCTGACCTTCGATCTTTCTTTCAATCTGATACTGTTTCTAAATGTTTCTTACTCATTTCCTGTCAGCAATTTAATCATTTCTTCTCTTAGATGCTTCTAAATGCCAATTAATGTAGGTTGCCCATTCATTACCTTTTGTTCTATTGCCTAGGACTTCTACCTTTGCAAACAAAAATACCAATTTTGGAACATCAAATATTCCCCATTGAGGGAACCATAATGTCAAGGTATCTTTGGTTAGATCTCCCCAGTTTTACAAATACTTGCAAGTTGAAAGTCCATAATTATCATAACATAAAGCCAACTGGAGTGCCAGATGGTGGTTTATCTTCAGACACTTCCTTCTTTTTGGAAAACTTGTCTACCATTTTATTTATTTATTTATTTATTATTTATTTATTTTTGTTTGTTTATTTTGTTTTTTCCTGAAAAATTGCAGGCTTTTGTATGCTAATTTGGGAATATGTATTGTGGATCTCATTTATGTGCTGCCTTTGGAATGGACTTTCTCAGCTTTCTCCCTGAGTCTGTCTTCCCCCACTGAGTTTTTTGATTATCCTCCTTCTTTATGGATAAGTGAGGGGCTGAAGACACTGGGAGATCAAACCCTTATGTGTGTCTTCCTGGACTAGTACATAAAGTTCCTTCTGAAACAGGAACAGGGTATGTTTATAGAGTTTCCTTATGGGGCCGTTATCCGTCCTGGGAAGTTCTCCTTGACACCTCTATCCTATAAGTGTGGAGGGAACAAGTTCCTCTTGTCTATGGCATCTTGATGATCAGGTGCTCATAATATTCCTACGCTAAAGGCAGCAAGGTTGCACTTAAGAGAAGTCCTAGGAAAAAAAATGCAAGTTCAGGTATTGGAGGAGTGTCTGGAAACAAAGGCCAACTAAACCAAAACATATCAAAAACAAACAAAACCACAGCAGATTACAAACAAAAATCAAAATGCCCTCAAAGGACTAGAAGACAAGAACAGAAACCAAACCAAATCAGCCAGAAACAAAGTGTTTCCAAAGCAATAAAAAATACATACTTTAAAGCAAACACTTTGAAATCAAGCAAGCAACCAAACAAATAGAATCCTGAGAAGCTCAGCTCAGAATAAATCAATGAACCATCAACCAATCTAGGGAGGTTCAGACCCCAAGGCAGAACACACAAATTTCCACTCAAGGAGGCAATACTGAATGGTGGGCTACAAGGGAGTCCTGACTGGTACACGTCTCCAATCCAGTTGATTGCTTCAGTGAAAAAGTAGACAGTTCTTTGGGGGCCCTACGTTTGGGTGGCCAGAACTGTCAACAAAATAAACAGCTCTCACCTCAAAGGAATAAAAGAGATGGCTTATTCTGGAACTAAATATGAGTTATCATTCTTGGGAACAGATTTAGTTTTCCCTAAATACCATGTACCAGCATGGAAGCAGTTTTATGGAGTTTTTATAGTTAAAAGAACAAAGAAAAGTCATAAATCAAGACATTTTCAAATCCATTGGTGGATATATTTAGTAGGTATGTCACAGCAAAGTGGGAAGATTGTTCCTATAGTTCTCAGATGCTATCTGACCACATTTTTAGCTCTTTGGATGATGGCATCTGCTGGTCTGCTAATAAATACCTTAACAACGTTTTTTTTTCTTAAATCTGTTAATCACAAGATGTTAGATCAGAAACAGAGATGGATGAAGAAATGACTATTTAGAGGCTAAAGGTAGCATGAGATAATTGGTAATTAGGCTCTGGACCTGTAACATTCCAGATTCCCTGTGATCTCTAGAGCTCTAATCAGTTAATCAGTCTTGCTGAAGAAAGTACAGTTTGAAGATATAAGGTTTTACAGGGAAATTTCAGGTGGTATCAAGGCAAGAGTCTATTGTTAAATGGAGGCAGAGAAGTGATGTTTGAAAATTTCCATACAAGAGGGAATGAAAATAAATAGATATGTTGAGTGTTATTAGCCACCCAGTACTATTTTGAAGGTATCCAAAGGAAGTTCTTAGTAGATATTTTTTAATGGCCACAGGTCTATAATTGAAAAAGAAACATGGACTAAAATTATTTCTGAGTATCTAATATTTTTCTTTAGGGAAAGTGCTGTAGACAGGCTGTGGATGAATAACAGGAATCTTTGCTCCTAATGGGCCCTGTATGGCTTAGTTTCCTTGTTTTGTCATTTTCTTTATAGTCATCTGTCTTGATAGTAGGCTATGAAGGCTTCTATGCAAGCCATTTTAGATATTTACCTTTGAATTTTACAAAAGAGGTACATGTGTACAAGGATATCAGACTTTAGCCTTTCATCTCTCAGTAAAATTTTCCCCTTACTCACCTTGTAGTGAGGCCAGAAAATATGAGTGTAAATATTAGCCCCCTTTACCTTAGGAGCTCAGGACCAGATGTTTCTGAACTTTTGAGACTATATCACCATGGGGAGTCCAAGGGAACTGAAAATAGATTTTCCACAAAGACCCTAAGGAGAGACACAAATGCTAGAGCCTCTGGAGTAGAACAGATTGTCGGCTTCTACCTACACTGGGCCTCCAGTGCACTCCTTCCTGTTTTCAAACTCTACCGCCAAGCATCATTGGGGATGCCCTTAACTGTAGCCACAAACAGATTAGAAATCTGTCCCCAATCACTCGGTCTTACTCTTGCACTGGCCAAGGTTTAAAGATCAGCCACACTTTGCCTTTCTCTCACTCTGGGAAAGAAATTCCAAAATGTTGGGTGAAGGTCCTTGCTATGATCATGTCTGAGACATTTCCTTCATTGGATCTCTATCCTAATAAGCAATAAACTTAAATAGACAAGGCTGGAGAGATGGTTCAGTGCTTGAGTATGTATTTCTCTTGTAGAGGACACAAATTAAGTTTCTAGCCCACAAAGACAGTGGTTCATAATCAACTATAACTCCAGCTCCAGGGATTTCTGACGCCACTGCCCTATGAGGGAATCTGCATTCACATGCACATAAACACAGACATTTATACAAATCAATAAAAATAATAAGAATTTATAAAGTTAAAAAATAAGCAAAAATGAAGAAACTGAAGGGAGACCTCCATTATCCCTAAAACTATAAAGCAATCCTTCTTTTGCAAACACATCCTTTTAGAACCCACTTAAACCCCAACCATAAGGTTCTGAAAAAAAGCCCTCCAGAAACACTTATCTATAGGAAACGCATGCAGGCTTGAAAATTCTCTACTCAAACCCCAGAGGTCTATTCCTACATGAAAATACTGATGCTCCACTGCTGTTAGGCTTGTCTGCATCCTACAAACTCCTGCTGGTCAGTAGTCACTAGTCAGGGACTAATAATGGCCAATATGAATTCTATGAGGTTGACTGCTCTTCTTTCCTACCTGAAACTTACACAAGTTCTAATCCTAACACTTACTTACTCTGGAGAAGGGTAAAACTCCTAATTTCCTAACAAAACCAAAGCAAAATGAAAAGAATAACAAAAACAAAATGCCTGAGGTACACAGTTGTCAGTTTTGGACAATAGACAACATATTTGTTTCAGGTATTTCATTTAAATTAATGATTTGTAGTATGTGATTGTTTTCACGGAATTCTGTTGTGGTGATGGTTTGTATACATTTTTTTTTATCTAATGCATAATGGAAACACGTTATTACCTGGGGACTTAGCTCTATTCCCTTAGTAATAGAACTGACTGCACTAAATGAACAGCAAGGAATTGAAAGCAGTTAGGATACAACAGAGCAGAAGTTCGGAAGGTACAGATTATGATTAGTCAAGAGTACTGAGAAGGGGAAGAACCTATTGTTTTACCCTCACTTGAATTCTGTATTTTTCAGTAGGGGAAGTTAGTCTTCAGGCAAAGAAACAGGAGAGCACTCAGACTAGCCTTTGTACTTTTAGGACATGGTGCTGTGGTGTCTTGCTATTTAATAATTGGGTTTATTGGGGTGAGACACCAGACTTCAAAACTTTGTCTAAAGTAGGTATTGTCCCTTTAGAAACAACAACAAAAAAAGTAAGCTAGGATGCACTGGAAGTTATCAGCATTCAAAACCATGGGCAGTAAAATTATATGGGAGTGTAGTCAGCATTCACCCTATCACTTGGCAATAGGGACACCCAGAAATCTTTCATAAGCATTGATAGGACTTGTGAATTGCAGGAGAGCCACAAGCCTCATTAGGGAAAGCTATAAATCCCTTAAACTGTCTAACTGGCCCTAAATTGGCAGCCTGGCCTTGCTCAAACCTGGCTCTGCTCACCCCTTATCGGTTGGTCACTCACAAGCCTGAGAGTGTTTGTGGAGCCCACCTGTCTCCTCTAGGGCCATAGATAACACCCCTGCCAGGTTCTGGGGAAATAATCTTGAGAAGGAGACCCTCAATTACTCCAAGGACACCAAGCCCCAGCACTAACTCAACTCCCCACTAAATCCAGCTGGGTCCCCCAACCCGGGTATAACCCCCCCCCCCCGTTTTCTTTGTCTAGTTGTAGAAGCTTGGTTCTCGTGGACAGCCTCTATCTTTCACTGTATCTTCTTTGAATAAAAGACGATATATTCCTTGCCTGTTGCAGGTCTGGCTCTGGTTTCTTGACTTCTACTCCTCTATCTTTCCTTTTATCATCCAAAAAATCTAAGAAGGATCACCACCCCATTTAAATAAAAGAGCAAATGGATGGAGACCTGAGGAGGGAAGAGTAAAGACATGAGGAATCAGGGGGAAACAGTCTTTGAGAATAATCAATGAGACCCAGGGAGATGGATTCAGATTGTCATAGTACAGTCTGAGTGTGGATTGACATTAAATGTGAAGAGATGAAATTAAAAGAGCAGTTAAGTACACAAGGTCCAAAGATCAATTGAATCACATTAGTACTATGATAGATATATACCCCTTTCTACCATAAACTCCAGGGATTGAATTCCAAAGCTGCTTACTTACTGATGGGATGGTGGTGTTTTTCATGGTCTCCTCTGATATTACAGATCTTGTAATGCAAAGGAGACATCAGCAGAATTATTAGGGTTTTGCCCACAGCATTTTGCTTATGATTAAAAAGGATACTGAGAGTCTAATCTGATTAGAGCTGCTTTGAGAAAGCATTCAATGTTTTAACCCTGCATCATGGCATATTGTGAGCGTGGCATAGACAGGGCAAAATCAGAAATAAAGTTGATATAAACAGTAAACCATGATTTGAAGGCTTAACAGCCTGTTTGATATTTCCACCCTGTAATGAGGATTGCTTAGGGTCATTGGGATAAGGCATCCAACTGCGTGGAAGCCCACATAGGCCCAGACACTGCCAAGGCCCAGAGCATTGGCACTTCATTTGATAGCCTTCTTCCAGAAGTCTCCTAGGTGAAAAGAAGAAAAAGAAAGCAATGGGAGAAGATTGGGGAGTGCAAATGAATACTGGCATGGCCAGAATGACTGCAATTTGACAGCGTGCTTAGGGACAGTTTGAAAAAACATGGGTGGCAGCATCTTGACTCTCTGCTACCTTGCCCACACAGCTGAGCTATGGCCTCCACCAGGAATTTCTGTCTCCAGTGCCTAAGTATTCACCCACGTGGTTGGTAGGCAGCACCCAGTTAGTATGCACCCATTGTCTCCTAATTATAGTGGACAAGGTCACTAGTTGTTTCCTAGTTTTAAGAGAGCTCTCAGCAGCTGCTGCCAACTAATGTGTGCAGTCCTCTGTCCCAGGACACCTTGGGTCCCAACCTGTGACTCTGGAACATGACTGAAAGGTGCAGGTGGGAGAGTGAATCCTCCAAAAGAATCTTAGAGCAAAGGTAGCTGCTGGGGTCTTGAGAAGGAAGTTACCTGAGTTGTAGCACTTGTTTTGTCCCCAGAGGAACTTCAAAGTCCTTTTGCTGTTGGGGCTGAACAGATGGCTTATTGGTTAGGAGTGTTTACTTCTTTTGCAGAGGATTCAGGGTCAATTCCCAGTACCCACATGAGGGTTAGTCTCCCTTTCAAAGGAATTCGATGCCATGGCCTCTGTCAGCTCCTGCATGCATGTGGTGCACATATACTCATGCAGGCTCACACACACATATAAATTTAAAAAATAATAATTCATAAAGTCCTTTTATGGTTACCACATGTTCAGTGGGGAAAATGAGTCTTCCTTCTTGACTTCTTGGTGTGTTTAATGAAATAAATAGAAACAGACTCAGAGGGAAGCTCAAAGACATATTCATTAAAGTTTGAGAGAAAAACAATACAAGCAAACTAAAAAACCTGGCAGCTTCCAAGAGTTAGGGAAATTGGAGAAAAAGTCATGTCGTTTAACATGGACCTGAGTTCAGAGGGAACAAGATCACAGGCTCTTATGTCCCAAGGGAAAGAGACACCGGCTTAGAAATACAGACAGCTTTTCAATAAAGGAAAAGTACTTCAATTATGGAAGTGGATAAGTGAAGGAAGAGCCCCCAAAAGATCTGGCCACAAGGTATACAGTCCTTTGTAAGTCTTAAGCCTCCTGTTTACCACCCACCCACATCCTCCCCCCCCCACCCCAAGAAAGGAAGGGTTTCCAATCTTCCCCTGCAAACTGATATCTTTCATATGTTAATCTTGATGTTGAGTCCAGTCCCTATTCTTCTGCCTGGGCAGTAGATATCTGCTCTGATTATAAAGATTTTGAAAATGAATAGTTTGGAAGGAACATCCCAAAATTCAGGAGACTATATGGGAGACCGCTGAGAAACTGCCCACTTCATTTACAATGAGACTGAAGAAATTCCACAACCATTTACTTGCCATATCTCCCAATGATCAGAAACATAATAAACTGGAACTTTAAAAAAATCAAGGAGAGTTGTAAAATACTATCAAGGAAAGGAGGAAAGACTATTCTATATCTATGTTTTTCTATCTATCTATCTATCTATCTATCTATTTATCTATATCAAGGATACTCAGAAAACAGAGAATTTCAAGGATGATTCTTAACTCATTGAAAATGCCAACCAAGTAATCATATATTCTCAGTCCCATAAAGGACATAAGATACTGAATTTACCGCAAGAAACAATAAATAGTAGAAATCATTTAAAACAAAAACACACCAAAATATTTGAAAATGATAAAAGTCTATTTATGTTCATTAATTCCAAAAAGAAGAAATAAACTCCTTTTTATCTATCATAACAGGGTGCTCCACCAAAGGAAATGCTTTTCTCACTAAAAAATGTTTTCAAGGAGTAGTTTGAAACTCATTACTGAGGCCGTGCAACTTGAAGTCTACCTGTGGGCAGACTTTCTAATAGAGGTTTTTCTTTGATCCCAAAGAAGTAATTCATCAGACTCAAATCCAAAAACTGTTTTAGAGCAGAAAATGAAAGTCAAATACTTATGCCACAAACACAAATAATAGAAATAAATCAATACATGGACAAAATCTTTTGGACTATTGCAAAGTGAAGAAGAAAATAATCTAAAAAACACACAAAAAAGAAAGAACAGGATAAAAATATCAGATTAATCTAGGATGGAGCTTAAATACTGATCACATGAAACTGAACATAGCAGGGCTAAATTTTGATAGCTATTATGACTCCACAATGAAAAAAGTAATCAGGATAGCAGGAACAGATACTAGTTCCTGTCCAGTAGCATAAAGACTAAGATATGTACTATTAGCACACAGAGACAAGAATGAATTCATATATGCAGATAAAATTCACTCCTATGATGAGATCAAAAGAGAATAATTTATAAAGAGCGATACCATAGAGAAAAGGGGGCTAGGAGGTGTATGCAGCATTCAGGCCCCTCTTCCCACCATCCTTAAAACAAAATGAGGTATAATTTCTCTAAACTATAGTTTGGGGAACTAAAAAGTTTATTGGACCTCCATACAGATCAGTGGGTAAGGGGGTTACTTACAGAAGTGTGGGCACAGGTGCGCCCCCCTCTACAATGTGGCAGGGATCCAGTGACCTCCCAGCAGCTGTCCAAGATGGCAAAGACAATCACCTCTCTCTGGCTTCCCCTGTCCCTATCCTTGGTCAGGCCTCCATGTACCACTCAGGCCAGATGGTTGAACTGAAGGCATGACTGACTCTCTCTGCCCCTCCCTTCCTGTGGAAAGTTTGCTTGTGGTGATCAGAGTAAGTGGGATGAATACCAGCTTGAGAAGGAGACATCCGTCCACTGCTTGCCAGTCTAGCTTGCCAGGCAGAAGACAAGTCCATACATGTACACAAGTGTACATGGGAGATTATTGAAAATAGAGAATCAAAATTTAAACAAATTGTTAAAGGAGCAATTTTAGAAGACATGAATTAAACAACTATCTCATCATATAATCCACAGCCTAAAATGTACTTTACTGAACCCAAAGAAAGGTGAGTAAAGCTTCACAATTGTGACGGCATTTCCGACCTCACAAAGCAAAAAGTGAATAAGATGGTGTCCTGCTCTCACTGCAAAGATGGATCCACACTAGACAATCAAGGCTAGAACAAGATTTTGATGCTTAACTCTAAAAGCAAGCCAAGGAAAATACATTTAGGAATATATGTGCAACCTCTACTGTGATGAGTGTCTTGAAATAACTTTCAGGAACAAACATACTACTGCAGTAGTTACTTTTCTCTTTGCTATGACCAAATAAATGACAGAAGCAACTTGAAGGAGTATGGCAATATTTGCTCAGATATATTGGAGGCAGGAGATTGGTCCATGGTGGTGGGTGAAGGCAGGAACTACTTGTTACATGGTGCAAACTAGGAAGGAAAAAGGGGGAAAATAAATTGGGCTGGCATGTAACCTTCATTGTGTGCCCCTAAAAGCCCATATCTACCAATCTAGCCCCATCTCTTTAAGATTTCACAGCTTCCCATAACAACCAACTAGCTGAGGACCCAAGAGCTATTCCTCAAGGGAAATTTCAGCTTCAACTACAATGCATAGAGAAGGGAGAGACTTCTGAAAACTGGACAATTGTAATTACAGTGAAAAGAAGAATGAAAAACATTGGGAAGATGTGGATTAAAACGTCTCATTGCATATTAGGATAAAGATTGAGGAAACATAAAAATACCAAGTTATAGTCTTAGGAAACTTACATTATCAGCAAAGCTAAAATATTTTAAGAATTCTAGGAAAAGCTGAAAGCTTCTTACCTAGAAAAGGAATATTGTTATGCAGGACTGAGCTGTTCTTAAGTTCCATGCTATTTAAGTTTATCTGGAAAACAAAAGATGACAATAGAGATTGTGACCTCAAAATGAACGAGTCATTCAATGTCTCTCAGATGAATTGTACTAGGGAGGGCTTATGGTTGGATATAAAAGATTCACATATTATGGATATAATTTTGAAACAAAATCAAGCAAAAAAGAATTTCAGTTTGTACAGTATAAACTATACTGTAATTAAAAATATAAATAATTTAGAAGAGGCAATGAACAAGAATTAAAAGAGACTGCTGACAGACTCTTGCATACAAAATGAATAAAGAGGGAAGAAATGATATAATATGGAAATGCAAACATTACTATATCTTGGAATGATAAACATCAATAAAGAAAATGCACAAAATGTGCCTGAATATTTTATACATATTGGAATATCTATAAATATTCCAATTAGTGTTACTATAACTTTTTAAAAACTGGCAAGTCTATTTTGTGGAAGGTGGAACGTGAAAAGCCTTATTTATTGATGTTGACACTGATTTGGGGCAGTCATTGTGGAAAACTGTTCTAGATTCATCAAATAATTAAACACGGAATTATGGTATGGTCCATTCCTCACTGACCTATGAGTATATTTCAACTCGTAGTCAGGGACTCAATACTTTCAGAGTAATGTTCTTTTAAGGATTACTTCAGATAAAAGCTTCATCAACCAAACTACCCACCAAAACATGAAATGACAAAAACTTTTGTATATATACACACACAATTCTATTCATTTATGAAAACAAATAAAATAGGTATATGCTTATATATAGTTGAATCTTGAAAATATTGTATGATTTCACTATTAAAATAATCAAATTCAAAGAAGGAAAAGTAGAAGAAAGTTTATCAGGGTATGTGTAGATTGGTTTATTAGGAGTTAATATGATGTACAGGTTCTGTTTGGGATGTTGAATAATTTCAAATGTAAATAAATAGTGATGAATCTTACAGAAGATTGTGACTGCATGTTTTACCAATGGATTGGACATTTGAAAATGACTGTAGTGCACTGGGAATGGTGGAATGCACATGTAGTCACAAATTCAGGACACACAAAAGGACATCTTGAGCCTAGGGTTTCATGCCCAGTATTAGCAACATAAGTAAACTCCATTTTTCCTTGTCCTGAACAAGGGAAATAATATATTTAGTTATGCGTGTGTACAACAATAAAATTTAAAACTATCATGTATCTCAGTCACCTTCATCACACGGTGAGCTAACTGTGCCAGTCAACATAGAAATTATTTGATAATACATTATGATCCATTGGTTGATAGTGAATGCCTAATTAATCTCGCTTGCATTGTCATACACACACACAAACACACACACACACACACACACACACACACACATACACCCCACTCAGTACTATGTCAACTTCCTATAATTGCATTTTACATTCTCTAAGAATAAAGTTTGTATTATAAAGTAACTTTGTGCTTAAAGACAAAACATCAGCTATAGATGACAAAAAATAAATGTCAGATCCAGATCATGATGGCTAATAATTTTAATATGATCCAGGATTTTCTTCCTTATTGGCTATGGCAGCTGTTTCTGCCTGCTGCTCAGTCTTATCTACATTAGATACTTGGAAGTGTTTTCTAGCAATATGGGAATAAATTTGTGGCCCCCACATTCATAAATGTGATGCTTGGCCAGCAGACAGAAATGTGAATTAAAGTTGCCAGAAAAGCTGCATCTTAAAACTGAACCCTCTGCAATGGTGGATCAACTGATTAGAACTTCAGTGATGTGGAGAGTTTGGAATGTGGTAGATTCAGAGCCTAATTACTATTTATCTTGGGCCATCACTGGCCCTGTAAGTATCCACTCCTTACCCACCTTTGCTTCTGAATTATCATCCTGTGACTGATAGATAAAAAGCTTTGGAATATATTAACTTAGCAGACCAACAACTTCCACCAGCCAAAAGACTGAGTATCATCAGACAGCATCTGAGGTCACTAGCTGAGATTTATTTTTTGATGTCATTGCCTACATAATGTTTTGACAAATATATACTAAAAGAGTCTTGATTAATGACTTTCCTTGTGCTGTTACTATAAAATCTTCATATAGCCTGGCGTTGTGGCGCACACCGTTAATCCCAGCACTCGGGAGGCAGAGGCAGGCGGATCTCTGTGAGTTCAAGGCCAGCCTGGTCTACATACTGAGTTCCAGGACAGCTGGGGCTACAGGGAGACCCTGTCTCAAAAATAACAAAACAACAACAACAACAACAAAAAAAAACTTCATATCAAACTGCTTCCACCCTGAAACATGGATATTGGGGTAACCTGAATCTGTGTTCCCCGGCCATGGTCACTCATACACTCATATTTGGCTCCAGAATAAATTGTCTCTTATCCCTTTTGAGATGAGAGTTGTGCTTTTTCATCGCCATAATGATCCAACTGAAGATATAGCAAAAATAATACAAAATAAAAGAATTCTTAAATGCTCATATGAGGAATACATATTGCACATTTAACTTTTATCAATATAATGTGTTAGGAAACCTCATACTTTGGCAGTTAATATGTTGTTTTATTCCCTTCCCTGTGAACCAGAATTTCTGAACTTCCTGGAAAAAAAAATAATATTGGATGAAAATGACAAAATCTTCATAATGAACATCCTTTTTCTCTTTTATGTTGTTGAGACAAAGTATCGCTTTTTATACTACACCCTGCTTTTGATAAATGACAATCTTGATATTCAAGCCTTCCAACTGTTAAGATTAAAGGTGTGAGCCACTATATCCAACTTAAAAACTTCTTTAAAAAAGAAAATTACCTGGCTGGAGAGATGGCTCAGCAGTTAAGAGCATTGGCTGCCATTGCAGAAGATCTGGATTTGGTTCCCAGCACCCATATGGCAGCTTAAAAACTTTCTATAACTCCAGTTGCAGGAGATCTGACACCTTCTTCTGTCCTCCATGGGCATTGCACAACATAGGCACACTTACATACAGGCAGGTAAACCACTCATACACATAAAATAAAAAAATACAATATGTAAAAGGGAGAAATTACAGAAGAGTTTACCAAGGAATTATTGCCTTGAGAATTGTTTTAAAGTATTAAATACAGAAAAGCTATAAATGTATAGGAATTAAAGGCAAAGAAATCTCTGTAAGTCTAAAATCTTTTTAAAAGTAGAAGGATAAATATAATCAACTGAATCTTTCCTTAAGAATACAAAACTATGAGGTGAGTCATATGGCTCAGTGGATGTGACCCATATGTTAGAAGCAGAAAATCTCCTCCCAACAGTTGTCCTCTGACATCCAAACTAGGGCCGTGGCAGGTCCCCTACAATCTATATACACAATATAAATAAATGTTAATAAAAGAATACAAAACTATGAAATAGTCCCAGGTAAACAGTCATCCAAATGGAGTGAAACTTCCTGTTAAACATGTAATTATATTATTAAAAGACATAAAAAGTACAAAATTCTTGCTATATCTTCCTAATAATAAATATTAAACTAAGGAAATATGACTATAGTATGTGAATTTATCTGGATCAGAATGAAAATTATATTTATTCATAAAAGTAAGATTAGTAAATCTTCAATACTAATGATACAGAATATAAAACATTCAGCCGTGGTTTCTAAAGGCTCGCTTTTGCTCCTTGGTTGGAGTACAATAAAGTTCCATGGGATGGTTGATTTTTCAAACTCCCTGACTAGTGACAAAGAAATAGTGCCATCTAATTCAGTGAACCTGCCAATGGCTATTGCTATCTAAATGGCACAACTGCTTTTCACTGGTGACAGCAAGATTTGTCAGGCTGATTTTCATTTTCATTGAAGTCCTTCTTAAGCTAACCTCACATGTAGATAAAGGGAAATGTCATTAACAGCACATTGACCTTAAGTCTTTGTTAATATTGTCTATGCTTGGTTTATTTTTCCTATACGTATAGGATGATTTCCGGATTGTTTCATTAGCACCATCTATCACTGAATCAGTGATGACACTTGCATTATTACTGTCATGGAAGCCCAGATGTTTTGGCCCGTTTGTTACTGGGACCTGCTTTCTGACTACTGTGTGTGCTGATGGTGGGTGCATTACTATGGTGGTCTGAAATTTCACAGTGAACCTCAGCTCTGCTCCCAGCTTCAATCTGCCACTCCTGTCCTCGCTGAGTTCTGCTTATGGCCTCTATCTCCTGTCCTTTTTCAGTGCTACAACTTCTTGCTTGCAGAGTTGTATGCTTGCTCTTCTTCCATGGTGCTTTCTTGTGAGAAGCATCCTTATTACAAGGTGGAAAAATTCTGCTGACGCGTTCATCAAATTGGGGATGTGGATCCAGAGATCTTTTGGAGATGACTTTTCTTCTATAGATCAAGCACTGTTTGTTTCCAAGTCTGAGTGCTGTGATGATGCAATCTTTACAGAAACTGTGGAAACATGCCTTTGTAATCTGGGTGTTGTTCATTATATCTAGACAAACTGAACATTTGAACTCATTGTGCTGATCTCTACTTGTGGTGATGTTCTCAAACTCATATCCTGTTGCATCCTGAGATGTTCCATTTGATTCATGTAAATTTGGTTTAGATGTTTCCCTTGCTCCTGGTGTTTTATTTGTCTGACTTGTCTGTGACATTGCAGCTCCCGATGCTTCCAGGGACTCCCGTGGTCTCAGGCTGAGCTGGACTTGGGCTTCTACATCCTGGGCCTCTGGTTTCACCATATAGTATTAAAACAATTATCCAACAGTAACTGAAATATTTTAAATCAAGTATAAGGGAAAAACCCTAAAAATTGAGAATAAAAATAAATATTAGCTGGATAAGATGAATAAACAGAGTAGTATAATCTGACACTTCTACAGTATGCACATGGAATTCATTGAAAATTCATCTAAATAGTCACAGACTATAAAACCAGATTTACCTAAGAAAAAATCAAGTTGAAGAAACATTTAACTAGGAAATAGGAGAAAAAAACCCCACTATTTTATTAAAAAGAGGAAGCTTTGTTCTGAGTGATTTTAATAAGAATTATGAAAATCATTTAAAAATATCAGGGACATCAATATTTAAAACTTCTGTGCACTAAAAAGACCAGAAATATTTTCAATCTCTCATTTTGCAATGATGGTACTTGTTTTCTCAAACCTGTCAGCCTAGATATTAATATGGCACACTAAATCACTAATATTAAATTTGGCTGATGTGAAAGTAGAAATCTGCCTGTCTGGAAGATGTAAGGGGACCAGTGGGAGTGGTGAGAGGGAAAAAGAAAAGTTATGAGGGTTAAACATGATCAAAATGATAATGTATTTGAAGGAAAGTGTGTTTCTAAAACCCATTGCTACGTACAATTAATATAAGTGAATAAAAAGCAATGGCTAGGTTCTGGGAGAAGAGTCAGCAATTAGCAGCACCCAGGATCAGTTCTTACTACCTTCTGGCAGACCACAACCATCCATAATTACAGTTCTGGGGACCTGACACCGTCTTCTGGCCTCTGACGGCACCATGAGCATATGGGGTGCACATACATACAGGAAAAAAACATGTGCCTAAAGTCTACCTGGAGAAAGGCAGGCTCTACTTTATGTTAGTTGTTCATGAAAAAATAATCATTTTCTTCCAAAGAATAGTTAAATGAAATTGAGCTGATGCATCTTTGCAGGTGCATTCAAACCATGCAGAACAAAAGACACAGTGAAGACTCCATTATTCATCCCTCATTTAGTAGCTATCAAAACATTATCTGGGGTGTTGCTCAGAGGAACAGAGCAGGCCTAGCAGGCATGATTCCATGGATTTAGCCTCCAGATTCGCTCACACACAGAAGCAGTATATTGTATGTTGCATAAACTCATAAAATTACACTTCTTCATTGTGGAAAACATTGGAGAATCAACTCATAGTGAATTCCACTCACAAAAAAAGTACACATGAGAGGAGAGAAAGAGGTACTGGAAATGCTTTACTTTACTAAAAAGACAACATGCCATAAATATCGAATATTTAAAAATTCTAAGGTGGCTTCCTCTAAGTTCATCATGATTATCATGATTATCCAAGTCTTGACAATGGAGAAAAATGTTGGTATTCAACTTCGTACAAAATTTTCTATGTTTTATCCAGTATAAAAAAAATGTGTTCAAGATATTTCACAGCATTCCTTATCCCAAAATACATTTTGACAAAACCAACAGAAAAAAGATACCTGGCAAGTTGTACTTTATATCATACTTTCTCCTAGTGCAGTTTGTGGCATCTGCAGGATGATAACTTTCTGAGAGCACAGAGTGGGCCAAATATTTTGAGATGACACCTTGATGGAACAGAGGATTTGCTGAAAATGAAGGAGTGTGTCTTACTTACATAAGAGCTTAGAGTCAATAAAACCCAGGTTCCCATAACCACCCACACAGTGGCTATACCCTCCTTAACTCAAGTTCCAGGGGAATTTGATACCCTCTTCTGACCTCTGCAGCATTGCACAATACAGGTGCACTCACATACATGCAGGCAATACACACATGCATATAAAATGAAAATAATAAATAAAATATTTTTAAAAACCCCTTCACCAGGTGATGGTCTATTTGAATTCGAAAACACATCCACACAACTCTAGTACGAGAAAGAACTTTAAAGGATTTTCTTTAATCTGCTCAAAATAAGGAAGATGGTTTAACTTTCAGAATTCACAGAAATTCTTATAAAATATGAAAGGTACCAGATGATACAAACTGCCAAAGAGGAAGTACCGTGCACCACTAGGTAGGTAAAAAGTGAAAGCAACATATATTACTTAGTAAAGCTTTAATGTACTTTCAAATACACAGCATTTTAAAAAATATAAACTTTGCAGAGTCAACAGATATAAGGCTCTAGCAATAAATGTCCATTCCTCCTCCATGTTTGACTTTGAAAACTAAGAGCAATTGTACTGTACCATACTCTAAGACATAGGCCAAGCGTGGTGGTGCATGCCTTTAATCCCAGCACTCTGGAGGCAGAGGCATATGGATCTCTATGAGTTTGAGGCCAGCCTGGTCTACATAGGGAGTTCCAGGTCAGCTGGGGCTACAGGGAGACCCTGTTTCGAAAAGATCAAAAAAGCCATATCCTGAAGAACATGTCTACCTATCTACCTAGATTGTAAAAATTGTATTAAAATGGTATATTGTCAGTTCTCAGTTTTGGAAATCTGGTTTGAGTCATACACTGGAGTGTAGAGACAGGCCCAGCCCTTGAATCTTTTTCAAAGTCTACACAGAGGCAAACCTGATACCAGGTAAGCATGGATGAAAAATGAGTTTAAAAAAGGAATGACATTGGTGTCTTCATAGATACCAATGTCAGGTGAGAATAGTCCTTTGTAGTTAAAATCTCAAGAGATAGCAGATAAGTTGTTCCTGCTATACCAGAGACTAAAGTGCCAAAGTATTCCCCAACACTTACAACAACATAGAGTCTGCATCCTCAAAAAGGCCCCAGCCACATCACAATAGCATTTACATTTTGGTTTTGACTTCCACCTTTTAGACTTTTCTCGAGGGTTATCACAAGAAAACACCTACAGCTGACATCTAGTCTACCACGGTGCCCTCATATCACAAACATTCATAAAATCTTTAGAACTTACAATGCATAAAACACTGTGTTGCTAATCACCCCATTAGATAAACCCTCCATTCACCTTCTGGAATGCATGATTCACTTGCTTTGTTAAATAAACGTGCTAAAATTGTTTCTTGGCTTAATTCTTGCCTTCAAACAGGCATGAACAAAGAAGAAACTTTCACCTGGTAACAGTTTGGGGCCATGATAAGCACGAACAGCTGTGAGCAAATTATAGCTCTCCTAATATCTATTGGCAACTTGTGCTTAAATCTACAGTGTGTACTGTCCACTGACTTGAGCTGACAGTCTTTTAATGTGGCATTTTGCAGGTTCTGGCTTCATCTGTGTGGAGAGCCTCAGGGGGAACTCATAGACAGGCAGCAATGTTGGGCTCTGTATTCCTGCTGCCACCTACCGCTTCATTGCTCACCCTTTATCTTTTGGCTTGTGCTTCACTGTTTACTTACTCTTTTGTTTCCTTGACTAGGTCCCACCTATTATTAATAGGTACGTCAGATGCTGAAGGTAGAGAGTTCATCAAAGGCTTCCATCTCTTGTTCCTGTGATAGATGGAACTGTAAAAGCTTGCCCAGAAGGGTAACACTGTATGGGGCTGATCACCTGATACTCTAAGCCACACTCCTGTCTTTGATATAAGTAGAAGAGGACACCACACAACTTGTAGAGATGGACACAGTCTATAATGGTGCTGAGTGGGGCTAATTTCATTAATCAACGTATCTTTAGCTGCCAAACACATTAAGATGGCCAGTGTTTTCAGGCCCTACTTTGCTGTAGTTAAGATCTACTGTCACTCAAGTTCTTTCCTCTACCACAGCCATCAAACCTTTCTTTAACCACTTCTGTCACATAGCTGGCTTTACTGCACATCTTTTTTGACTGTTGGTGCAGATCTGAGCACTGCCAGATGCTCAGCCATCATGCTAATACCACTTTTAAAACTTTGACTGCCAGTGTGTGCTGTGTGGGGGTCAAAATTAGGTAGGATAATAGCCTTTACAAAACAAAGTTCAGTTCCCTAATCAGACTTACTCCCTTTCAGAAAAACAAAAGACACACGTTCTCACTCATTTGCGGATCCTAGCACCAAATCCTGTACATATCCTGATGGAACTGTAGGAACCAGGAAAATGGAAGGGAACCAGGGAGGTAAATAGAAAGAAGAAATCCGAGAGAGAAAAATAGTAAGAGACAGGTGTTACTGAGGGAGAAATGTATAAAAAGGGGGTAGATAAATCGTAGCAGGAGGAGTGCTATACAGAGAAGTATAGGGATAAAGGGGAAGAAGGAGCTTAAGAGATGTGAGACCATAGCAGACAGAAATTATCAAGGGAGAAAGGGGGAAAATGGGGACATTTTAAATGGGGAGGGTGAGGAGGGAAGACAGGGAGAGGAAGAGGAGAGATTGTGCCTAGCTAGTACAAAAAAACAGAGGGAATTGTATGAGTCCAAAAATCTACTGAAAAAAATTATACTTACAATATCCCTTCATGAATCTGTGAGTATAGCTGAAGACTACATAACAAGGAAAAGTGCAAGACAGGAGAAACCTTCCTTTGAGTTGTTAGCCAAGGTAGACCAAGGGACTCCCCAAATTACACAGGTTACTACCTCAGTCCTTGATTGCCCCTAGGAACTTGATGGAAAGACCCTATTGCTGAAAACAGGACATACTTTGGACACAGAATTTGGAGGAATGGAACTGGAACTGAACTGGAAGGCACCTCTCCTGAAGGCAAGATCTCATAACTTTGGAGAGCACTTTGCAAGTGGGTAAGGGAGAACATCAATCGATGGTCCAACCTGAGCTTCAAGGCCCAAAAACCACATTAATGACAAGCACAACAAACGACATTGGTGCAGTAGTGGCACTTTTATCTTGGGGGTAATGAACTGCTACCTAATTGGACTTAAAGCCCACTGAAGGGGAGGAAACTCATGTGGTACTGTAAACCTAGCCAAATACACATAGCTGTAGAGGTCATGTATTTTAAAGAAAACTAGAAGGCTGTCACATCCTTAGGAAAATGTAATTTCTTACTATATGCAAAGTATGGATCTTTAAATTTATAGATAAATATCCGAGTCGCCACCCATCAAAAAAGCTTCTTTTTCAAGAGACAGAGAAAATTACAGAGTTCTACAACTGGTCACATACAGAGATTGTCTGTGAATTTCCCAAGTGTAAGTGGTACATCTAGGATGCAACCTTTACACCTAAAGCTCACAGAATATAGAACAAGGGATGAAGAAAACACTAATGCATCTTTCAACTCTCATCAATGAAGCTCCCTCATGTAACAGAAGACCAGGAATGCAAAAATGTCACAAATGGCCAAAGCACAGACTGTAAGAATCTAAAGAATATGGGTCCTTGGACAGGACTCCTATATTAAAGTCCACCCACCGAGGGCTCAGGGTCCAAGGCAGATGGTGGGGCCAAAAGATCTTAGTCAAAGAATTATTGGCAACTGATTACTGCTGGGTGAAGAAGAGCTGATGTTCTTAATGTGAGGGACTCAAATAGGCTGACTAGATCCCTGTGGATGAACTTTCACTGAGGGACATCTAGACACACTAACTTTACATGATAGGCCTTAATATAAATGACAAAATGTGTGAACACCAGAGGGGGGCTAAGGGAAGGTACCAAAGGGGAAGGAGTTATAAAGATGATTTTCTGTATAAAATATACAAAAATTCAATAAAAATTAAAAAACACAAACAAATCTAACAACTAAATGGTTGAATTCACAAAAGAGAAATATTGGAGAAAACTCAGACTGAGATGAAGAAGGAAGTGAAAAACTCAATAAGCCAATTTGAAAAAAAACAGGAGAAAGCCTCACCATAAGAATTAATGAAATGGAAAACAGAATATTAAATCTAGATAACAAAGTTGAAGAATTGGACAGTGCAAGCAAAGATTATGAGAAATCAAAAAACACAGGAACAGAATATGTGGGAAATGTGGAACACCATGAAAAGTGCAAATTTATGCATCATAAGCATAGAGCAAGTAGAATTTCAGGTTAATGGTATTGACCAGTTCTTCAATAGGATCATAGAAGAAAATTTCCCAAAATTAAAGAAAGACATACCCATACACATACAAGAATCTCTTAGAATACCAATTACAAAAGAAACTTCCTATGTCATATCATAGTAAAAACATTAAATGTGGGCTGGAGAGATTGCTCAGTGGTTAAGAACACTGGTTGTGCTTGCAGAAGACCTGGGTTTGAATTCTGGCACACACATGGCAGCTAACAACTGTCCTTAACTCTAGTCCCAGGGGATTCAACAGCCCCTTCTTTCCTCTGCTGGCATTGCACAACACCAGTGCACTTACCTACATGCAGGCAATACACTCATACACATAAAATAAAAATAATAAATAATATAAGAAAAAGACATTAAATGTGCAGAACAAAAGAACAAAGAGATTATACTGAAATCTGCAAAAGAAAAACAATAAGTCACATATAAAGGAAAATCCATCAGCATTAAAGCTGACTTTTCAATGCAAATTATGAAATACGGAAGAGACTGAACTAAAGTATGCCCAGTTCTAAATGACCACAGATGCCAACCCAAAATATTTTACCCAGCAAAAATGTCTATTATAGTTGAATGGAAAAGAAAAATCTTCCATGACACAAATAGTCTAAAAGAATACTTGTCCAAAAAACCAGCCCTTCAGAGTGTTAGGGTTCCAGTTTCCCCCCTCCCCAACAGGGACCTCACCTTGACCTTTGAAGTCAAGGGAAACAAACTCTGCTGAGAAGCAGCCTGCCTTTCCTCTGACCTCCAAAGATAAGATAAGCAGATTCTACCTGTTAACCAGAGATTTTAGAAGTTGTTTATCACAACAGCTTTTCTCTTATCTTAAGAGGGAAAAAGTAAACACTTCCAGACCCTAATCCTACCTGCTTTTCCTGCTTCCCCCTTCCTGATTTCTCCCCCAAACATTCCCCACTTCCACACCCTAAAGCTGCCATATATAAAGTCCCAGCTCACAACCCGTGGGCTGACATCTTTCCCTTCCCTGCCCTTCGCTGACATCTTTCCCTTCCCTGACATCTTTCCCTTCCCCGAGGGAAATGTGTCCCATGTGAAATAAAGCTGTATCCCGCTGAGAATTCCATCTGTGCCTTGGTGCCTCCTCCATCCATCCGCACTCGCTCTCCATCCCAATTTTTAACCTATCACAGAGCATACTTGAAACAATACAGAGAATGGAAAAAAGGAACAACTGTACCTAAAGAGCAACAGAAAGAAACTAAATTAAAGTATAATTGTGGAAACAAAAAATTAGACAAAGAATGCAAAGAGAAACTAAATGATGGTGCTCTAGTTTGTCTCTCCATTACTATGCAAAACACTCTGACCACTAACACCTTCAGAGGAAAGGGTTTATTTGTTTTATATCTCCCAGATCGTAGTTCATCAGGGAGCCCAAGTTAGGAACTCAGGGCAGGAACCTGGAGGCAGGAGCTGGAGGACAGACCATGGAGGAACATTACTTACTGGCCTACTCCCAAGCCCTGCTCAGCCTGCTTTCTTATGCTATACAGGCCCACGTGCCCAGGGGTTTCACCACCCACAGTGTTCTGGGCCCTCCCACATCACTCAACAATCAAGAAGGTGCCCCACAGACATGGCAACAGGCCAGTCCTATGGAGGAAATTCCCCAATTGAGACTCCCTTAACTGAAGTGCATCAAGTCCACATTAAAGCTATCCAGTACAATTAACCCCTTGTCATCTTGACACACAAACACATCATTATTAAACCATAACCTTTCCATTTCTTATCCCCAAGTTATGATGATAATATTAATATCACAACATAAGACAATACAACCTTAAAAGCCCCACACTCCTTAAAAAATACAAACCCTTAAAAGTCCATAGTGTCTTTTAAAAGTCTCTTAATTGGGGGCTCCTGTCAAATCCTAAACAAGAACAGTTGATGGATTTAAAACTCAGTCCCCCAGGTTAAAGAATAAAGTTATTGATTCAAACCAAGTCCCCCAGGCCAAGGAAAAAAATGTACAAGGAAGTAAAATGAAAAATAATTCTAAAACTGCTGAGAAAGAGCTGACCTTTTCATGCTCTTTGCACAAGCTGGAAATCACCCGAAAAATCCCCCCTCCCACTTCTGCTTTGTAGCCACTTGTGGTTTGTGGTTTTTGCCTTTATAAACAGCTTGTAAGCTGAGCTCGGCACTTCTTCTCCTTTCTGAGTGAGGCAGAAGCCCGTCTGCAGATGCAATAAATCCTCTTGCTTGTTGCATCTCCTGGTCTGAGGACTGAGTTATTGGGGTGCGGCCTCCCGTGGACGTTGGGTAGCCCAGACTGGGGGAGGAGGTAAGAACAGATGTCTTGTGGTTTGTCTTGGTCTTAATGTCTGTCAGTCATTTCCTGTTCTGGGAACGTTCCGTCTGAATAATTGTGCCTGTACAGGACCTGTAAGTCTGTATTCTGGGAACCAGCGGGAGTGGCAGACGTGCCCAGAGACCCCTGGTTCCGACACTAGGGCCTTAGTGACCAGAGTGCTCTGGAGTGAGGAGGACAGCATAGCTTTCCTCACCTCAGGAGAAGGGAGATTGGCTTGGCTACTCCCCTCCTGATCTGTACTTTCAGTTTTTGAGTCAAGAAGCACGGGGCAAGGATTTTTGTTTTGTGTTTGTCTGTATTTGAGCTTGGGGATCCTGAAAGTGAAAATGATGAGTCCAATGTGCATCTGAGTGAAAGAAGGACCGGTCCACACGAATGTGATTCAGTGTGATATGTGTGTGTGCTTGAAGATTATATTACTATCTTAAAAAGGGGAAGATCTGGTTTTTCTACATTCTCTATTTTAAGCCTTCCCTTACTCCTTTTATCTTTCCTTTTATTTTTGGCCTAAGTCTTCGCATGGGACTGTTAAAGGCGAAGGAGCAATTGAGGTTTTCTGGTCAGGGCCACTCCCTGATGTAAGCCAAAGGCTCTTAGCCCTCTTAGCGGACCCTGACTGCCCGCACGGGTGGAGACAAGATGGCTTTTCTGTACTTCCTTCTCCTCGCCATCTCTTTCCAGCCACTGAAAAAGCCCCGCGGGCATGGGTGGAGCAAATAAGATCCATAGGGTGCTCACCGCCAAAAGACTCCCGTGAAAGGATAAGGGGGTCCCAGGCGTGAATCCTAGATAAATTCACGTCCCCCACAGAAGAAAAACTGGGCAATGATAGGTACTCCTCCACAAGCACACTCACTGGTCACTATTGTTTGGAGTGGCATCTTCACTTCTCCTCTCTCTCTCTCTCTCTCTCTCTCTCTCTCTCTCTCTCTCTCTTTCTCTTGTGACCTCTATCATGGGTCACTCACTAACTACCCCTTTAAGCTTAACTCTGGAATACTGGAAGGAGGTTGTGGAGTGGGCCCGTAACTTATCAGTGGAGATTCAAAAGAAGAAGTGGCAGAATCTCTGTTCCTCTGAGTGGCCCTCTTTTGAAAAAGGATGGCCAAGGGATGGGACTTTTGACCTTGCTACTATCTTACAGGTTAAGGAATACATTTTCCACCCAGGACCACATGGACACCAGGACCAGGTGGCCTATGTAGTCACCTGGGAAGACTTGGCCCGGAACCCCACACCTTGGGAACGGCCATTCATATCTCCTTGGGGAACCAGAGAGACTGATCAAGGGCCCCTTACCCCTTCAGCTCCCACAAATCTCACTTCTTCCCTCCTGCCCCTCCAGTCTTCCCCTGAGAAGAAGAAGCAGAAGCCAGTCCTCCCCGAGGACCAAGCCTCCCTAACCCTCCTTGATCCTCCACCTCCCTATCCACCTGCGCAGGCACCTCCACCCCAAGATCTACCTCATCCCTCTCCACCACCCCAAGAACTACCTCATCCCTCTCCTGACTCTACTGAACCCGACCAATCCCCCCCTCTATCTAGCAGACTTTGCCTGAGAAGGGATAGAGGGGGCCCTTCTGATGGAACCTGGACTGCCCAGGTTTTTCCCCTCCATACTGCAGGGGATCAGATCTAGTACTGGCCTTTTTCAGCCTCTGACTTGTATAATTGGAAAACACATAACCCCTCTTTTTCTCAGGACCCTCAGTCTCTAACTGCTTTAATAGAGTCTATCCTCCTCACCCATCAACCCACCTGGGAGGATCGTCAACAACTCCTCCAGGCTCTTTTAACCACAGAGGAGAGACAACGAGTCATCCTAGAAGCCCAGAAAAACGTCCCCGGGCAGGATGGGAGACCCACTCAACTCCCAAATGAATGAAATAGACGAAGGATGTCCTCTGACCAGACCCAACTGGAACCACGAGACCATGGCCGGTAGGGAGCATCTCCGTCTTTATCACCAGACTCTAATAGCGGGTCTCAAAGGGGCCGAAAGGCACCCAACCAATTTGGCAAAAGTACGTGCTATAACCCAGGGGGAAAATGAAACCCCTGCAGGGTTTCTAGAGCGCCTTATAGAGGGATATAGGATGTACACCCCTTTTGATCCCACAGCTCAGGAGTGTCAGGCGGACCTTATTATGGCCTTCATAGGGCAATCTGCTCCTGACATTCGTGGTAAGCTTCAATGGCTAGAAGGCCTTCAGGGGTACTCCTTACAGGATTTAGTAAGAGAAGCTGAGAAAATTTATAATAAGCGTGAGACATTAGAAGAAAGAGAAGATAGAATTAGAAAAGAACAGGAAGCCAGAGAAGATAAGAGAGAGAAAAAGAGAAATAAAGACTTAAGTTGAATTTTGGCCACAGTAGTCCAGGGAACAGGACCAGGTAGGGACCTGGGAGACAAAAGAAGACCCCGAGTGGATAAAGACCAGTGTGCCTATTGCAAGGAGAGAGGACATTGGGCCCGAGAATGTCCAAAGAAGCTGAACAGACAAAAGAAGACAACCCCAGTCCTGGCTCTAGGGGACTAGGGGAGTTAGGGCAGGAGCTCCCCCCTGAGCCCAGGGTAACTTTAAAGGTAGGGGGGCAATTGACTACCTTTATGGTAGATACAGGAGCTCAACACTCGGTCTTGACAACAACCGAGGGACTGATGAGTTCCAAAACAGCCTGGGTCCAAGGGGCTACTGGAGGAAAGACATACAGGTGGACCACAGAAAGAAAAGTGGACCTCAGCACAGGACAGGTTTCCCACTCGTTCTTGCTGGTCCCCGACTGTCCATATCCCCTTCTTGGGAGAGATTTACTCTCTAAGCTGGGAGCCCACATCTACTTCACTAAAAAGGGAGCTACTCTAGAAGGAAAAAATGGAGCTCCACTACAGGTATTAACCCTACGATTAGAAGATGAGCATCGGTTATATGAAGAACCAATAACAGGGACTCCTGGTATATCTGATTGGCTAATTAAATTCCCCTCAGCATGGGCTGAGACAGGAGGCCCGGGACTGGCATCCAACCAACCTCCAATAATGGTCACTCTAAGACCATCTGTAACCCCGGTTTCAATCAAGCAATACCCTATGAGCAGAGAGGCTTGAGAGGGAATTAGACCCCACATTCAAAGACTCTTACAAATAGGCATACTCC
>NW_008355363.1:6328464-6330787 GCF_000622305.1 Nannospalax galili | reverse complement strand
GCTCTACACCGTGATTTGGCTGATTTTCGGGTAAGAAACCCACAGATTATGCTTCTTCAATATGTGGATGACCTCCTCTTAGCGGCTGAGACAGAAGCTGGCTGTCTGCAAGGTACGGAGGCTCTCCTACTGAGACTGGGGAAACTTGGATACCGGGCCTTGGCAAAGAAAGCCCAGATCCGCCTACAGCAGGTGAACTATTTGGGCTACAGGTTGGACGGTACAGAAGCTGGCTGTCTGCAAGGTACTGAGGCTCTCCTGCTGAGACTGGGGGAACTTGGATACCGGGCCTCGGCAAAGAAAGCCCAGATCTGCCTACAGCAGGTGACCTATTTGGGCTGCAGGTTGGAGGGAGGGCAATGTTGGCTAACGGAAAGTAGGAAACAGGTGGTAGCCTCTATCCCCCTGCCAACCTCAGCCAGAGGACTCAGAGAGTTCTTGGGAAGCGCAGGCTTCTGTAGATTGTGGATACCAGGTTTCACTGAAATGGCGGCTCCCCTATACCCTTTAATGAAGAACGGGACCCCTTTCGTCTGGGCAGAAGAACACCAGAGAGCTTTTGACAAAATAAAAAGAGTGTTGCTGATGGCTCCAGCTCTAGGATTGCCAGATTTGACAAAACCTTTTATCTTATACATAGATGAAAATAAAGGAATGGCAAAAGAAGTTCTTGCTCAGACTTTGGGACCCTGGAAAAGGCCAGTGGCTTATCTCTCAAAAAGACTGGACAATGTAGCCGCTGGCTGGCCCCCATGCTTGAGAATTATGGTGGCAATAGCATTCCCGGTAAAAGACTCAGACAAACTCACCATGGGTCAGCCCCTGACTATTATAACACCACATGTGGTGGAGTCCATCATTAGACAGCCCCCTGACAGATGTCTGTCAAATGCCAGGGTGACCCATTACCAGGCACTACTATTAAATCCGGAAAAGATTAAGTTTGGTAGCCCGACCACCTTGAACCCCGCCACGCTGCTACCAGCTCCTGAAAAAGGGACTGAGATTCCCCATGACTGCCAGCAAATACTTGCAGCGATGCATGGGACTAGAGAAGACCTCACCGACCAGCCCCTAATCGATGCAGATGCCACTTGGTATACGGATGGAAGCAGTTTTCTGAGAGATGGTGAGCGCAAGGCAGGGGTGGTGGTAGTAGATGGAGAAAAGATAATCTGGGCCCAAGCTCTGCCGGCCGGAACTTCAGCCCAACAGGCTGAATTAGAAGCCCTAACACAGGCCCTAAAATTAGCAAAGGGCAAAAAGGTCAATATTTACACCGACAGCCGCTATGTGTTTGCCACAGCCCATATACATGGGGAAATTTACCGGAGGTGGGGACTCCTCACCTCGGCTGGTAAGGACATTAAAAACAAAGAAGTGATAGTGGCCCTTCTGCAAGCCTTGTACTTGACCAAAAAGGTCAGCATTATCCATTGCCCTGGACATCAGCGAGACCAGGGGCCGATTGCTCGGGGCAATCAGATGGCAGATGAAACTGCCCGTCAGGCAGCGGAAGGTACTTGTATTTTCTACACCCAATCGGACCTTGAGGCTGAAATTGAAGCACAAACAAAGGAGGGAGATGCTCTTTTTCACCTACACTGAGCAGGATCTGGAACTCGTTCAGAAGCTCAACGCTACCCTGGACCCAGAATCTAAAATGTGGGAATACCAGGGTAGGATAGTGCTTCCTCGAAAGGCAGCCTTTGAGCTAATCTCCCAACTCCACCAGTGGATGCACTTAGGACACAAGAAACTAAAAACACTACTAGAAAGAGAAGAACAAATCTATTATTTCCCAGACCTCAACCAACTGGTCCAGAAGGTAGTGGGAGATTGTGTCTCATGTTCCCTGGTGAATGCTACCAGGTCTAAGGTCCCATCTGGTAAGAGAGAAAGAGGGACATGACCTGGGACTAACTGGGAAATAGATTTTACTGAGGTACTCCCAGGAAAAGAAAATATGGGTACAAATACCTTTTAGTGTTTATAGACACTTTTTCAGGGTGGGTTGAAGCTTTCCCCACCAGAAAGGAAACAGCTCAGACTGTGGTGAAGAAGCTGATTGAAGAAATCTTCCCTCGATTTGGACTGCCCAAGGTAATTGGGTCTGATAATGGCCCAGCCTTTGTCTCCCAGGTAAGTCAGGGAGTGGCCAAAGCATTGGGGATTAATTGGAAATTACATTGTGCTTACAGACCCCAAAGTTCAGGACAGGTAGAAAGAATAAACAGAACCATTAAAGAGACCTTTACCAAATTAGCTCTAGAGACTGGCACTAAAGACTGGGTACAGCTCCTACCTCTAGCCTTATTTAGGG
>NW_008355363.1:6301363-6328398 GCF_000622305.1 Nannospalax galili | reverse complement strand
CCTCCTGTCCTCAATGTAACCTTGTCCCCCTTGCCCTCTTCTTTTGACAATCCCAGCCTGAAAAGAAGACTCCAAGCCCTCCAGATCATCCAGAACCAGGTTTGGAGGCCCTTGGCTGCTGTCTACCGGCCTGGGAGTCCACAAGCGTCCCACTCCTACCAGATTGGAGATCAGGTGTACGTGAGAAGGCACAACATAAAGACTCTTGAACCACAGTGGAAAGGACCCTACACGGTTCTCCTGACTACACCCACGGCCCTTAAAGTAGACAGGATATCGGCCTGGATTCACGCTTCTCACGTCAAGAGAGCTCCAGCCCAGGAGGATACTGGAAAATGGCATCTACACAAGACATCCAACCCTCTAAAAATAAGACTCTCCAGAGATACCTAATAATTCTACTTGTTTGTAGGTTTGTCCCCAGTCAAGGAAACCCCCATCTCCCTATGCTGACCACCTGGCGGGTAATTAATCAGATGGGTATTGTAGTGTTTGAAACCCACAAAATGGCTCCCAAGGGCACTTGCTGGCCTACATTGTATCCAGATTTGTGTAAATTAGCCTTGGGAGCACCAGCATCCTGGGATATATCAGACTTCACGGATCCTGATAAAGTACCCGGCCCGGAAGCTTACCCCCCATTCAGAGGACCCTACCTAACAGGGGGAGGGTGTCGTGAACAATCACGGAGCCTGCTGCATTTGTTAACCTTCTATGTCTGCCCAGGTAATCATCGAGATAAGTGGCTCAACTCCCAATGTGGAGAAAGGGACTATTTTTACTGTAAAAACTGGGGATGCGAAACAACCGGGGACACCTGGTGGTCCGTCCTCATCCTGGGATTACATCACTGTAAAAGCAAATTATTCTCATAAGAGCCCAAATGCTCCTAATCAGGACTGTCAAGGTAAATGGTGCCACCCCCTTTGGATAGAATTCACAACAGCAGGAAAAAAGGCTATAGATTGGGACAAGGGACATTCTTGGGGAATTAGGATATACAAGGAGGGGACAGATCCTGGCCTCTTGTTTACTATTAAAAGAGACACCTCCTCCCATTCAATAGCTATAGGCCCCAACCCCATCTTACCTATCCAAAATCCCATCCCCAGCTACCCAAATCTCCCGCTAGCCTTAATACCTGAAGTCACCTCACAGCACCTCCCCAACCCTTTTTCTGGGTAAATTTCACCCACGGGGGACCGACTGTTCAATCTAATTCAAGGAGCATATAAGGCCATTAGACAGACAGACTCCAACCTGACTGAATCCTGTTGGTTATGTTTAGCAGCAACACCCCCTTATTACAAAGGCATAGCTATACAAGGGACATTCAATAACACCACCTCAGCTGACCAATGTCATAGAGAGACCCCTCACCCCCTAACCCTCACAGAAGTTTCGGGCTCTGGGCTCTGCTTAGGAAACCCACATCCAACTCACACCCACCTTTGCAACTCCACTATATCTGTACCTCTAGGGGAAGGGAATTACTATCTCCTACCTCCGAAAGGGGCTTGGTGGGCATGTAACTCTGGGTTGACTCCCTGTGTAGCTAGTATGGTCCTTAACACTCAAGATTACTGTGTCATGATTAAGCTCCTGCCCCGAGTATTCTATCACCCTGCAGAACAGTTCTTTGAACAGAAACAACAACCAAGCAGGTATAAAAGAGAGCCTGTGTCCCTGACCTTAGCAATACTTCTGGGAGTGGGGGTGACTATGGGAGTAGGAACTGGAACAGCAGCCCTAATACAAGGACCACAATATTATGCAGACTTACAGATGGCTGTAGATGAGGACATTAGGGCAATAGAACAGTCAATTACCCACTTAGAAAAATCTCTAACCTCCCTCTCAGAAGTAGTATTACAAAATAGAAGGGGGCTAGATCTGCTTTTCCTCAAAGAAGGAGGACTCTGTGAGGCTCTAGGCAAAGACTGTTGTTTCTATGCTGACAACTCAGAGGTTGTTAGAGACTCTATGACTAAACTCCGCCAGAGATTAGATAAAAGACAAAAAGAACGTGAATCCAAACAGGGATGGTTTGAAGGCTGGTTTAATAAAAGTCCCTGGTTAACTACCTTAGTATCCACCCTAATAGGCCCCCTAGTTATTCTTCTCCTTCTTTTAACTTTCGGACCATGCATCCTCAACAGACTGCTACAATTTATCAGGGACCGACTATTGGTAACTCAGGCCTTGGTCCTTACTCAGCAACACCATGCTCAAAAAGGAACAAAAAAGCTATAGATTTTAGGATTAAAATCTTGCCATAAGAAAAGGGGGGGATGATGGATTTAAAACTCAGTCCCCCAGGTTAAAGAATAAAGTTATTGATTCAAACCAAGTCCCCCAGGCCAAGGAAAAAATTGTACAAGGAAGTAAAATGAAAAATAATTCTAAAAATTGCTGAGAAAGAGCTGACCTTTTCATGCTCTTTGCACAAGCTGGAAATCACCCGAAAAATCCCCCCTTCCACTTCTGCTTTGTAGCCGCTTGTGGTTTGTGGTTTTTGCCTTTATAAACAGCTTGTAAGCTGAGCTCGGCGCTTCTCCTTTGTGAGTGAGGCAGAAGCCAGTCTGCAGACGCAATAAATCCTCTTGCTTGTTGCATCTCCTGGTCTGAGGACTGAGTTATTGGGATGCGGCCTCCCGTGGACGTTGGGTACCCCAGACTGGGGGTCCTACACAGTCTTACTTCAAAGGGAAGAATCCGGCACACCTAAGCAAAACCAAAGTTCAGCAAAGTAGCTCATGGCTGGACATCTGGGATTCACTCACGACATTCTGGGCTCCAAAGTATTCTGGCAGCTTCACCTCTCTGACGCTGCTGTTAACAGCACACGCAGCTTGTCTCGAAGACCCAGGCTGGTTCCATTCCATACATGTGGCTGCCCTTGATGGTCGTCCCATAGTCCTGGCATCTCCAAAAAGCTGGAGTCTACACTGAAACTGAGACTGCACCCTCACAAATGGCCTCTTCTTGCCTCTTGGGGTGCAAAGCCTCAGATGCTTTCCATGACCCCTTCAATCCTGGGGTCTTCACTGCACCTGAAGCTGCACTTTCACCTATGGCCTTTTCCGGCCTCTCAGAGTTCCAAGCCTCAGTTGCTCTCTGTGACCCCTTCATACTTTCAACACCAGAACCATTCAGGAGACTCTTACACATTGCCAAGTCTTGCTTTCAGCTACAGATGGAGACTCAGATCCCCTCTCGACCAAAGCTTCTGTGGGTGGACCCTGAGTAAATGTTTTCCAGAGGATTTCGCCATGGTGATGCTGGTCTCTTGTTACTTACAGCTGATTTTTCAGCCCCAGCTAACCAGCATCAATTGTCCCAGTAAAGCAAAGGTTTTGCTTCAGGTTCTGGTCTCTTCTTAATCACAGCTGATTCCTCAGCCCCAGCCAACCAGAAACCACAGATTCTCAATTGAAAATATCACACAAACAGCCCTGATAGTCTCTGCTTCCATTTGAAGCTTCACAAGCGAGGCCTCCATTGTTCACAACTCTTTCAGCATAACTGTTCCAAGCTCCACAACAAAAAACTCTGAGCACTCAATGGCTTTTTCATGCCAAAGTTTCAAATGCTTCCACAATCCTCCTAAAAGCACCAAGGTCAGGTTTTTCACAGTAATGCCCGACTCTCTGCTCCAATTTCTGTTCTAGTTTGTCTCTCCATTGCTGTGATGAAACACTCTGACCACTACCAAATTCGAGAGGAAAGGGTTTGTTTGTCTTACGTGTCCTGGGTCACAGTTCATCAGGGAGCCAAAGGTAGGAATTCAGGGCAGGAACCTGGAGGCAGGAGATGGAGCAAAGACCATGGAGGGGCACTGCTTACTGGCTTGCTCTCTGGCCCTGCTCAGCCTGCTTTCTTATGCAACACAAGCCCACCTGCCCAGGGGTGGCACCACCCACAGTGGGCTGGCCCCTTCTACATTACTCAACAATCAAGAAGATGCCCCAAAGACATGGTTATAGGCCAGTCCTATGGAGGAAATTACACAATTGAGGCTCCCTCAACCCAGGTGTGTCAAGTTAACACTAAAGCTATCCAGCACAAATGGCAACAGAAACACATCTTTCAAAAATAAATTTCAATATAATTCTACTGAAGACAGTTGAATGGATTAAGAAATAAAACCAATCCTTTTGTTGATCACAAGAAACTCATCTCACTTGCAAGGATAGGCAATACCTTAAGGTGAAATGATGGTATGGAATATTCCAAGCAAGTGGCACTAAGAAACAAGCAGGGGTTGCAATTCTAATATTTGACAAAATAGACTTCAAACTAAATATAATTAGAAGAGATAAAGAGTGTCATTTCATTCTGATGAAAGGAACAATTCACTAAGAAAATATTACAATAATGAACATACATACACCAAATTCTAGTGCACCCAATTTCATAAAAACAATATTACAGGACTTTAACATACAGATTAACCCCCAACTCAGTAATAGCAGGGGACTTCAATTTCACAATGTCTCCATTAGACAGGCCAACTGTACAAAGAATAAACAGAGAGACATCTGAATTAAATGATATCATTCATCAAATAAACCTATAAAAGACATCTACCAAATATTCCTCCCAAGCACCAAAAAAACATACTTTCTCTCCAGCAGTTCATGGAATTTTCTCTCAAATTGACCACATACTAGGGCAAATGGATGGACCCCCAAAAGGGGCCCATCCATTGCTATTGCTCTCCAGTGATGTCCTATATTAATAGGACCCACAAAGGTTCTTGCACTTCCTTTGGCTTAGTCCTGGGATATGTTTTCAAATACTGGTTAAGGTTTGAGAAGAGGGTCAGTGGTTAAAGCACTTACCCCTCAAGCATGAAGAAAGGAGTTCAGATCCAATGAAATTGCACAAATGTGAGTGGGCATGGCAGCGTTCTTTGAATTCCAGTCTCTAAACACAGAGAGGATAACTAGAGCAAACTCACTAGTAAGCTTAGCTATATTTGTGAGCTCTGGATTTGACTGACAGACTGTATCCCAGTGGTTAATATGGAAGAGTGACTAAAGATGGTCTTGACATCAGTCTTGGTCTTCCAGGTGCATGTGCACTTTTTCATATTTGTCCATATACACCCCAAACATTTTTATACATATGTAAAAAATCACACTTTTTCTGGTTAAAGAATTGTGCTGGCTAGCTTTAGTGTCAACTTGTCACACCTGGGTTGAGGGAGCCTCAATTGGGGAATTTCCTTCTTTGGGCTGGCCTGTGGCCATGTCCATGGGGTACCTTCTTGATTGTTGAGTGATGTGGGAGTGCCCAGCTCACTGTGGGTGGTACCACCCCTGGGCAGGTGGGCTTGTGTTGTATAAGAAAGCAGGCTGAACAGAGGCCAGGGGAGCAAGCCAGTAGGCAGTGTTCCTCTACAGCCTGTGTTCCAGCTCCTACCTCCAAGTTCCTTCCCTGAATTCCTACCTCGGGTTCCTGGATGAACTGTGACCTGGAGATATAAGCTGAATAAACCCTTTCCTCCCTGTGTTGGTAGAGGTCAGAGTGTTTTGTCACAGCAATGGAGAAACAAACTAGGACAGGAATACTGGCCGATCCTTGACACTTTATGATAGCATACTCCAGCTTAATCTGTTCTTTCAAAACCATTCTATTTGGTCAGAGCCATGCCACCCCCCATGTATAGGTTCTTATCCTCTCATCTCAAGATCCAAAGCTACATCAATCTACCATAGATGTTTGACTGGACTCTTCTGATCTTCAGTAGGCCACTCCATACTGGGGGAACATTCTTTGTTCCACATGGCATTACTGATGTGCAGAAGGGAAAATGGAATTGTTAGAGGACAAACAATTGGACATACTAAACTTAATGGTCTACTCCCTTAGGATCTTAATCCCAGAAAAGGCCTGGTTATCCATGTTGTGGATGCTGGGATCAAAAGAATTATCTGATTTCTATCCCTAACTAGGTCTCAGTAAGATATTATAGTAAGAATAAATGTGTTGAGTCCAACATGCCATCAGTGAAACTGTCCAGGATATACCACTGAATGTTTCTCTCCTTCTTCTTTTTCCCACTTCCTCTCCCTCTCCTTTCTTCATTATTTTTTCCTTCCTTCCTTCTTTCCTTTTTTCTTTCTTTCTTTCTTTCTTTCTTTCTTTCTTTCTTTCTTTCTTTCTTTTCTGTCTTCCCTTCTCAGCTCAGCATGCTCTTCCTGGAAACAGAAGAATTTTGTGTTCAAAAGTGAAATTATAGCATTCATATATGTAGTTGTTTCCCTCTGAATATTTTATCCTCCTGTTTTTCTAGTCAGTGTAATTATAAACCTTTAGATTTTGGGTAGTTATTGGGGAAATAAAGCAGTTTGTGACTCCCCAACTAGTAGCAAACACAAGATGTAGAATTTAAAAGGGTATAAAAAAGTTTCTATACTTGGTTTCTATATGAGTCTTTCAAATTACCTTTATTATTATTTAGCCCTTGTCTTGCTCCCTTTTTTGCTCTAACATCCCATTCCCCACCCCCAATAAACCCATCCTATGCATTAATCCTCTTTTCCATTTATATCACAACATTCTATCTCCTTTCTGATGAATCACCTCCACAGCCCCTTAATAGTTTTCTGATTGCTAAGATTTTGTAACTAAAACACACCTATCTAAAGATTCAAAGCTAGCATCAACTTTCAAAAGAAAATATGTGACATTCAACTTCTGAGTCTAGGTTACCTAACTTAGGAAGATTGCTTATAGTTCAATCCATTTGCATATGAATTTCATAATTTCATTTTCTTAAACTGAATAATATTTCATTGTGTAAGTGTACCATATATTCATTACCTATTCATCAATTGTTGAACATCTAGGTTGTTTCCATTTCCAGGCTAGTGTGAATAGAAAAGCAATGAACATGAATGAACAGGTAACTATATTAGGATACAAAGCCCTTTAAGTATATTCCCAAGAGTGGTATCACTGGATCATGTGGGAGATCTATTTTTACCTTTGTGAGGAACCTACACACTGATTTGTAAAAGAAAGAAAGAAAGAAGAAAGAAAGAAAGAAAGAAAGAAAGAAAGAAAGAAAGCCTAATTTGTGGGGCTAGAAGATGGCACACCGCTTAAGAATAAAACACTTGAAATTCCCAGCCTCTGGATTAGGCAGACAGACCTGCTCAGCCAGGACTCTGGTAAGTGAGATCAAGCTCACTGCCTCCCTATCCCTTTCTCTCATCCACCCATACTCTGTACCTTTCTTGCCTGCACAGGCAGGCCCCACCCCCACCCTCTCCTCTACTGGCCTCTCTCACAGGCAGGCAGGCCCAGCCTCAGCTACAACTCATTCTCTAAAGAAGGACTAGCTGCCCCAATCTTCTCATCCCTATCCCTTCAGGCCTCTTTCACAGGCTCCAATTCCTTAACCCCAAATCCCAGGATTAATTTCCAAAACCAGATTAACCAATCACCCTACCATAGACCTCTAAGTCCTCATCCAGATAGTCCCCTCACCAACAAATTCCCAGTCTCTGGATCAGACAGACAGACAAGTGCAGCCAGGATACTGGTAAGTCAGCTCAAGCTCACTACCTCCCTACCCTATTTTTCTCATCCACCCCCACTTTGTCTCTTTAGGCCTCTCTCACAGGCAGGCTATAATTCTTTCACCTGAAGTCCCAAGACTAGCTTCTCAAACCAGATTAACTAACCACCCTACCATAGATTCCTAAGTACTCTTCCAGGTGGTCCCCTCACCACCAAAGTCCCAGTTTCAAGATGAGGCTGACAGACCTGCTTATTCAGGACTCTGACCAGTCTACTACCCAGCAAGAACCTGAAATACTCACCAATTTATATTCCATACCCAAACAAAAAGTAACTAAGCTGCTTATACAATATTAACAGAACAAACATTAAATTAAACAAAAGCAAAGTAGACGTTCCTGCTGAACACATAACCGACAAAGAACATCCATATGCTTAGAAAGCAATGCCAAAAAAAACAAACAATATGAAAAACCAGGAAAATATGTCCCCAACAAATCCCACAAGTTGTACAAAAGTGCAGAACATTGACAACCACCTTGTACAACATCAGGACACAGAATTTAAAAGAACAGTCATAAACATGATCAAGGAATTACATTAAAATACAAACAACTTTGATGGAAGCTCAGGAATATACAAATATGAGGCTTAATGAAATATCATAAACAAGTCGTAATTTGAAAAATGAATTCACGAATGAGATAGAAATAGTGAAGAAAACCCAAATGGAAATGAACATGGGACTAAAAGACTCAATAAACCAATTAGAAGCAATAGGAGAAAGTCTCAGAAATAAAATGAATGAATGAAATGGAAAACAGAATATCAAGAGTGGAGGATAAAACTGAAGATCTGTCCTCCTTAAGCAAAGACTGAAAAATTAAAAAAAAAAAAAAAACACAGGAATGGAATACTCAGGAAATGTGGGACAACATGAAAAGACCAAATTTGCATATTATTGGCCTACAGGAAGGAGAAGAAAATCAAACCAATGGCATTGAACAGATCTTCAATAGGATTATAGAAGAAAACATCCCTAAATTAAGGAAAGATATACATAAAGAGATTCGAGAAGCACAGCAAATACCATTAAGATATGATCAGAACAGAAAGTCCCAACAATATATCATAGTAAAAACATTAAACGTACAGATCAAAGAGAGGGTAATGAAAGCTGCTAGAGAAAAACAATAAGTTACATATAAAGGAAAACCCATCAGAATTACAGATGTCTTTTTATGCAAACTTTGAAGATCAGAAGAGTCTGGAAAAAGTAGTCCCAGTTCTAAACAGACATGGATGCCAACCCTGAATACTTTGTCCAGCAAAATTATCTATCAAGATCAAAGGGAAACAGAAAATTTTCCATGACACAAATAGGCTGAAAGAATTCATGTCTTTCAAACTAACACTACAGAGAATGCCTGAAGCAATACAAAGGACTGAAGAAAGGAATGAATATGCCAGAGACTACAGAAAGAAAATATAGAAAGGTAACAATGGAAACACAAAATAGGGCCACACAAAAAGAAATTAAAATGACAGTAAACAATCTGCACCTTTCAATAATAACACTAAATATCAATGGCATCAACTCCCCTGTCAAATGATACATGTTGGTACAATGGATCAAGAATGAAAATCCAACTTTCTGTTATCTTCAAAAAACTCATCTCACCTTCAAGGATAAACACTATCTTAGGGTGAAAGGATGGAAAAAATATTTGCAGCAAATGGCCTTAAAAAGCAAGCAGGTGTTGCAATTTTTAATATATCACAAAATAGACTTCAAAATAAAACTTATAAGAAGAGATAAGCAGGGTTACTTCATTCTCATCAAAGGAACAATTGGCCAAGAAGATATTACAATCATGAACATTTATTCACAAAACTCTGGAGCACCCAATTTCATAAAATCAGTAGTCCAGGACTATAAAACAGAGATTGGCACCAAATCACATCAAGACTTCTGGGACACCCTAAAAGCAGTCCTAAGAAGGAAGTGTGTAGCTCTTAGTACCTACATTAAAATATCAGAAAGAGCACATGTAAATGACTAGTGAATACAACTTAAGACTCTGGAAGTCAAAAGCAAACCCTACCCCAAACCTAGTAGATGAGAAAAAATAACAAAACTCAGAGCAGAAATTAATGAAATAGAAAGAAAGAAAATAGTACAAAAACTTGATGAATCTAAGAGCTGGTTCTTTTACAGGTTAAACAAGATAAACAGAACCTTGGCTCAGTTAACCAAAAGATAGAAAGAGCAAATCCAAATTAACAAAATCAGAGGTGAAAGAGGAACCATCACAACAGACACCAAAAAAATCCAAAACACTGTAAGGGAAATCTCTAAAAATCGATACTCCATTAAATTTGAACACCTAAAAGAAAAGGATGAATTCCTAAAATTATGGCCACCACAAAGTTAAACCAAGAGGAGATAAACAGCCTAAACAGACCCATAAATAAGGAAAATGAAACAGTAATATAAAACATCCCAACAAACCCTGGGCTGCATAGCCTCCAGGCATCCTGGTGCCAGCACCTTTCCTGGTCCCTAGGAGCCCTCTGGGCATGGTCCTGCCCTCACCTGCCTTTGCTTCCCTGGACTGCACAGCCTCCAGCATCCTGGTGCCAGCATTTTTCCTGGTCCCAGGAGTCCTCTGGGCCTGGTCCCACCCTCACCTCCTTTTGCTTCCTTGGACTGCACAGCCTCCGGATTACTGGTGCCAGTACCTTTCCTGGTTAAGTCCAGCGGCACCCTGCCTCTTTCACCCTACCAGCTCCTTTGTAGCAACTCTCCTCCTAGCCTGGGTCTTGGCCCATTTCTTGTCTTGGCACACCAGACACTGGGGAAACCCCTCAGCCCAGAGCCACCACTGCTTCCTGATCCTTTGCATCCAGACCAACCCAGTTCCTAGCAGTAGTCCCCAGGAGCCCTCTAGGCCTGGTCTCGCCCACACCTACTTTTGCTTCCCTGGGTGGCTCAGCCACCAGGTTCCTGAGACCAGCATCTTTCCTGGGCCCTGCTCCCAGGCTAGCCCAGCACCGAAATTCCTGACGGCAGCATCTTTTGTGGATGGATCCAGACCTTAGGAGAAAGCCTGAGCACTTCTGATCTTCACATGACTTGAGCCTCCGTGGGAACTCTTGAAGACAAATGCAATTTGGCCACTGAAACAAAAGAGAGAACCTGGAGTCTAGACCAACCAGGTTTCCATGCCCAACAAGTAAACAACAAAGGTACATAAAGTTTACAAAAAGAAGCAGACCTAAAGTCAACAAAGGAAGGCTTGAGTCTCACACAAGAATCAAAAACTACAAAAGTTCATGTCAAAGTCACAGAGAAAAAATAATAACATGAAAAGCCAAAATAATATATCCCCATCAAGTACCAATAGTCCTCTGGAGGCGTACAATGAGAAACACCTAGAGAAAACACAAGAAATGGAATTCAAAAGAACAATTATAAGCACGATAAAAGAATTCAGTGAATTTAAAGAACACCCAAAGAAATCAAAGAACTGTAGGAAGACGGATAAACCTCTGAATGAATTCAGAAAAGAGGTAGAAATATTGATGAATACCCAGGCTGGGATTAAGAAGGACGTGAAAAACTCAGTAAGCCAATTAGAAACAACAGGAGAAAGCCTCAGCAAAAGGACGAATAAAATGGAAAACAGAATAGTAAGACTGAAATATAAAGTGTATGAATTAGACCCATCAAGCAAAGATTATGGAAAATCTTAGAAAACACAAGAATGGAATATGCAAGAATTGTGTGACACCATAAAAGACTGAATTTACAAATCATAGGCACACACAAAGGAGAAGAATCTCAAGACAGTGGTATGGACTAGATCTTCAACAGGATTGTAGAATTTCCCCAAATTAAAGAAAGACATGCCCATAAAAATACAAGAAGCATCAAGAACACCAAATATACAGGACCAGAAAATAAACTCTCCATGGCACATCATAGTAAAAACACTAAATGTACAGAACAAAGAGACAATACTGAAAGCTACAAAAGGAAAACAGCAAGTCACATATAAAGGAAAACCCATTAGGATTACAGCTGATTTTTCAGTGCAAACTATGAAAGCCAGAAGAGCCTGGAAAAATACAAGAAGAATATACAACACCAAACAGACAGGACCAGAAAAGAAACTCTCCATGGCACATCACAGTAAAAACACTAAACGTACAAAACAAAGAGATAATACTGAAAGCTGCAAAAGAGAAACAACAAGTCACATATAAAGGAAAACCCATTAGGATTACAGCTGACTTTACAGTGCAAACTATGAAAGCCAGAAAAACCTAGACCAAAGCATTCCCAGTTTTAAATGACCAAAGGTGCCAACCCAGATTATTATACCCAGCCAAAATGTCTATTATAGTCAAAGGGGAAAGAAAAATCTTCCATGACATAAATAGGCTGAAGGAATTCATGTTCACAAAAGCAGCCCTTCAGAGGCTTTCAGAGAGTTCTTGAAGTAATACAAAGAGCTGTAGAAAGGAACAACTATAAAAAAGGGGTTACAGAAAGAAATTCAATGAAGTTATAACTGTGTAAATGCACAGCTATATCACGAATGTGAACAGAAATAAAAATGACAGGATTCAATACACATCTTTCATTAGTAACTTCAAATATCAATGGACTGAACTCCCCAGTGAAAAGACACAGACTTGTTGAATTGATTAAAAACAAAACCCATCTTTTTGTTGTCTGCAAGTAACTCATCTCACTTTCAAGGACAGGGAGTACCTTAAGGTGAAAAAATGGAAAAAAATATACCAAGACAATGGTAGTATGAAAAAAGCAGGTACTGCAATTCTAATGTTCGATAAAATAGACTTTAAACTAAAACTAATCTGAGGAGATAAAGAGGGGCACTTCATTCTGATCAAAGGGACAACTGACCAAGAAGATATTACAATCATGAACATATATTCACCACATTCAGGTGCACCCAAATTCATAAAAACAGTACTACAGGACTTTAAGACCCAGATTAATCACAACTCATTAATACTAGGGGACTTGAATACCCCATTGTCACCTTTAGATTGATCAATAGAACAGAAAATTAATAGAGAGACATCTGAATTAAACAATACCATACATCAAATGGGCCTAACAGACATTTCCAAATAGTCCACCCAAGCACCAAAGAATATATTTTCTATTCAGCTCCCCCATGGAACCCTCTACAAAATCAACCATATACTGGGGCATAAAACAAACCTCAACAAAGACAAAAAGATTTAAATAATTCCATGCATTCTATCAGATCACAATGCAATAAAGCTTAAAATCAACACCAGAAGAAACCATAGTAACCACATGAACACATGGAGATTAAACACCACACTCCTAAATGATGAATGGGTCAAAGGAGAAATTAAGAAAGAAATAAAAGTATTACTGGAACTAAATGAAAAGGACAATACAGCACAACAAAACCTCTGGGACAGATTGAAAGCAGTCCTTAGAGGAAAGTTTATAGCTCTAAGTGCCTATATTAAAAAATTCAGAAATAACACAAGTAAAGGACTTAACATTGTAACTCAAGACACTTGAAAAGTAACAACAAATGAAACTCAAATCCAGCAGACAAGAAGAAATAACAAAAATCAGAGAGGAAATTGATGAAATAGAAACAAAGAAAACAATACAAAGAATCAATGAGTCCAAGAGCTGGTTCTTCGAAAAGATAAACAAGATTGATAGACTGCTATCCCCGTTAATAAAAAGAAAGAGCACTTCCAAATCAACAAAATCAGAGATGAAAGGGGAAACATCACAACAGATACCAAAAATATCCAGAATATTATGAGAGAATAATTTAAAAACCTATATGCTGCTAAATTTTAAAACCCAAAAGAAATGACAGGTATCTAAAAACATAGGAACACCAAAACTAAAGAAGAGATTAACAAATTTAATGGTCCCATAACACATAAGGAAATCGAAACAGTAATAAAAAACCTCCCAACTAAAAAAATCCGACCCAGACGGATTTATAGCAGAATTCTACCAGGCATTTACAGAAGATCGACATCCAATACTACTTAATTTATTCAAAAAGATAAAAATAGATGGAGATGGTTCCAGCATCACTCTAATACCAAAGTCAGGTAAAGATACAACCAAAAAAGAAAACTATAATCCCATATCCTTAATGAACGTAGATGCAAAAATTCTCAACAAAATACTTGTAAACCACATACAGACACACATCAAAAAGATCATCCACCATGATCAAGTTGGCTTTATTCCCGAGATGCAGGGATGGTTCAATATACGTAAGTCAATAAACATCATAAATCATATAAATGGGCTCAAAAACAAGAACCACATGGTCATCTCAATAGATGCAGAGAAGGTCTTTGACAAAATTCAACATGCCTTTATATTCAAACCCCTAGAGAGAATTGGACTGGAGGGAGCATACCTCAACATTATTAAAGCTATATATAACAAACCTACAGCCAACATCATTCTAAATGGAGAAAAACTGGAAGCATTCCCATTGAAATTGGGAACCAGAAAAGGCTGTCCACTATCTACACTTCTCTTTAACGTAGTGCTTGAAACTTTTGCAAGAGCAACAAACAACAGAAGGAAATTAAAGGAGTAATAATTAGAAAAGAAGAGATCAAATTATCCCTTTTTGCAGATGATATGATATTATATCCAAGAGACACCAGAAACTCCAACAGAAGACTCCTAGAAATTATTAACACATTCACTAATGTGGCAGGTTACAAAATTAATCTACAAAGTCTTTAGCCTTTCTATATACCAATAACAAGTAATCAGAGAAAGTACATGGAAACACCTTCACAGTAGCTGCAAAAATAAAATAAAAACAATAAGCTATCTCACAATAAACCTGACCAAAGACATTAAAGACCTCTACAATGAAAATTTTAAATCTTTAAAGAAAGAGATTAAGGAAGAAATCAGAAGATGGAAGGACCTCCCTTGCTCATGGACTGGAAGAATTAATATTGTGAAAATGATCACCCTACCAAAAGCCATTTATAGATTCAATGCAATATCAATCAAAATTCCCACGACATTTTTCACAGATTTGGAAAAAACCATCCTAATATTCATATGGAACCACAAAAGACTTCAAACAGTCAAAGGAACCCTGAGTACTAAGAGCAAAGAGTGGCTGATTACAATACCAGGTTTTAAACTGTATTACAGAGCTAGGGCCATAAAATCAACATGGTCCTGGCACAAAAACAGACTCATAGATCAACGGAACAAAATTGAAGACCCAAATATGAGTACATGCAATTTCAGCCACCTTATATTTAACAAAGGGGCTGAGAACATTCACTGGAGGAAACACTGCATGTTCAGCAAATGGTGCTGGGCAAAACTGTATCTCCACCTGTAGAAGAATGACATTAAACCCCCATCTTTCACCTTGCACAAAAGTTAACTCCAAATGGATCAAATACCTCAATGTGAACCTGAAACTCTGAAACTGTTAGAAGAAAACATTGGCAAAAACCTACAAGATATAGGTGTAGGAAAGTATTTTCTAAACCAGATATCAACTGCCCAGGAAACAAGGTCAAGAGTCAGCAAATGGGACCTCATTAAACTTAAAAGCTTCTGTACATCAAAAGAAGCAACCAAGGAAGTGAAGAGAAAACCCACAGAATGGAAGAAAATATTCATGATCGACACATCTGACAGAAGCTTAACATCCAGGATATATAATGGACTCAGAAAACAAAGAATCAAGAAAGAACTAACCCAATTAAAAGATGGTCTAAGGAACTGAACAGAGAGTTCTCAAATGACAAAATAAAGATGGCTAAGAAGCATCTTAAAAGGCATTCAACATCAGCAGTAATTATGGAAATGCATATTAAAACCACTTTAATATTTGATCTTACCTCAGTCAGACTGGCGAAGATCAAGAGGACAAATGATACCAAATGTTGGAGAGGATGTGCGGAAAGGGGAACAGTCATCCACTAAGGGATGTAGTGCAAACTTGTTCAACCCCTATGGAAAGCAGTATGGAGAACTCTTAAAAAACTACAAATGAACCTACCATTTGACCCAGTTGGCATTTACCCAAAGAACTCATGCTATTGCAGAGACACTTGTATATCCATGCTTGTTGCTGCTCTTTTCACAATAGCTAAGAGATGGAAGCAACATTAGTGTCCCTCAACTGATGAGTGGATAATGAAAATGTGGTTCATTGATATGATGGAGTTCTACTCAGCAGTAAAGAAAGATGAAGTCATGAAATTTGCAGGTAAATGGATGGAACTAGAAACTGTTATACTAAGTGAAGTAACAGAGACAGAAAAAAAAACTGTGTATGTTCTCCCTCATATGTGGATCTTAGCATCAAATCCTTTAAGTGATTATATATCCAGACATAACTACAGGAACTAGGATAATGAAAAGGAATCAGGGGTTTAAAGGAAAGAGAGAATCTGAAAGAGAACAACAGTAGGAAACAGGTGGTAATAAGGGACATATGGATAAAAATGAGGTTATTTTAAGACAAGGGGGGAGGGAAGGTTATACAAGGAACTTGGGGATAAAGGGAAAGAAGGAGCTCAAGAGAGGTGGGACCATAGGAGAATGGTATTATTAAGGGAGAAATGGAAAAAATGGGGGCACCTTAAATGGGGAAACCATGGTGGAAAGTGTTAGACAGTGTGAGAGATAAATAATGCCTAGCTAGTTTTTAAAAAACCAGAGGGAACCATATTAGTCCAAAAACCTTCTGAAAAATTATACATACAGCTAGATCAAAGAATATAATATATGTTGAGGCAAGGTTTATCTGAGAACCTTTGGTCTTTGTCCAAGCGTTATCTACATGGCACATGGTAATTAAAAGTACCAGATTGGTGGAACTAAACTTCTTGGATGTTTAACACCCATCCTTTGAGGTCTAACCCAATTTGGTCAGAGGGACACAAAGGACAGTTTTTGCTCTTTTCCCTCCTAGGTCAACTAAGCTCCAGGGGATTATGAGCATCTCTCCATATGTCCCGTAACTGTGGTGTGTCACCTGTCCTCTCGATCAAGGAGGCCATAGAGACCCCACCAGATGGACTTGAACCAGTGTCCAGTCTATAAAGAGGAAGGTCAACACAGAGGAAACATTTCCTCTATGCTTCCAAGCAAAGCCAGCCATGGTCAAACAGGATCTTTGACTTATCTTCACATAGATGGAACTGTTAAAAGAAAGTTGCCAGGGGTTTCTCCCAAACCCATGTGACCCCTGAGGAACATATTCTCAAATGACCTTAAGCGTGAAAATAAATTGGTTTATCTGGGCCAATTGTAGGGTCTTAAACACCCAAAAGGAAATTATACCCAAAGACTAAAGGGTTCAATATAATTTTTTAAGAGTCCATATATATAGCTAAAGGCTACACAATAAGAAACAATACCAGACAGGAGATACCTTTCTTTGAGTTATTTCCAGAGTGTCCAAAAAGACTCCCAGACAGTAACACAGCATGGAGCTGGGAAAATAATCAGCAGACCCCAATCTTATCTAAAGGAATATTGACAACTGATTGCTGCTAGGTGAGGAAGAGCTGATCTTCCTAAAACAGGGATCTCTAGATAGGCTGATTCAGCAGGCAAAAAAGCACTGTGGAATGGCTGGGGCGATGACAACATGGTGGACAGTAACGGGGATGACAGAGTATATGGGCTCCAGTGGGGGGCTATGGGAGGGTGCCATTTGGGAAGTGGGTATATAGATGAATAAGATTGTTTGGGATGTTCTGTATGATATATGCACAAAATAATCAACAAATAAAAAATGAGTTATATTTGAGGAGGAAGCATAAAAATTTATTTACGTAAATTAGTAGAGGTGATAAACTTTACTATTGAAATCTACCTGATGACTTTATATCCATAGTCAGGTGCCAAGGATCCAAGTGTAACCCACTGTGACTAGTAATAATCAGATTTATAGAGATTAGAGACAGGTGTGGAAACATCTAAGCGTTAGTAGCATTAAAAATGAGTCTTTCTGTAAGAAACAGCATATTTTAAAATGAAATGGAGGTCTTTTTTAAAGGTGAAAAACTCATTCAATTTTATGTCTTATACTGTTTTATACTGAGTTCAATACTGTATAATTGTATTAATTCAACTGTAAACCGAAAAATTTGCACTTTTGAAAGATATGTATCCTTACTCTGGAAAATGTTATTGAATATGTTAAAGCTGTAATAAAACGTTGCTTCTAATCATGTTGTTATTAAACAAAAAAGTGCTTTGCATGAAAAAAATTTAAATAAACAGCACATAGTGTAGCTGAAAAAAAATATCCCAACTAAAAAAAAGCCCAGGCCCAGATGATTTCACACCAAAATTCTATCTGACATTCAAAGAAAATCTCCAACCAATACTGCTTCAATTATTCAGAAAGTTAGAAACATAGGTAGAATTCCCAAACTACTTCCATGAAGCAACTATCACTCTAATACCAAAACCAGGTAAAGATATAACAACAAAAAAAAGAAAACTATAGACCTATGTCCTTAATGAACATAGGTGCAAAGATACTTAAAATACTTGCAAACTACACACAGACACACATCAAAAAGATAATCCACCACGACCAGGTCGACTTTATTCCAAAGATTCAGGGATGGTTCAACATTCATAAGTCAATAAATGTAATAAAACATATAAATGGACTTAAAAACAAAAACCACATGGTCATCTCAATAGACACAGAAAAGACATTTGACAAAATCCAACATGCATTCATGTTAAAAGTCCTAGAAGAAGTTGGCCTGGAGGGAACATACCTCAAGGAATTAAATCTGTATACAACAAACCCATAGCCAACATTATCTTAAATGGAAAAAAACTGGAAATATTCCCTTTAAAATCAGGAACCAGACAAGGCAGTCCACTATCTCCACTCATTTTCAATATAGTGCTTGAAAACCTTGCTAGAGCCGTAAGAGAAGTTAAGGAAATTAAATGAGTACCAATTGGAAAAGACGAGATAAAATTATCCCTGTTTGCAGATGATATGATATTATACATATGAGATCCCAAGAATTTCACTAGAAAACTGTTAGAATTGATAAATGGTTTCAATAAAGTGGCAGGATACAAAATCAACTTTCAAACATCAGTAACCTTTCTATATACCAATAGCAAGCAATCAGAAATAGTACTCTAGGAAACCCTCCCATTCTCAATAGCCTTAAAATAAATAAAAAATGTTTAATAATAAACCTAACCAAAGACATTAAAAATCTCTACAATGAAAATTTCAAAACTCTAACAAAAAGAGATAAAGGAAGACACTAGGAGATGAAAACCGACCATGCTCAAGGATTGGTAGAAACAATATTGTGAAAATGACCATATTACCAAAATCAATTTATAGAGTCAATGCAATCCAAATCAAAATACCCAGGACATTCTTCACAGAACTTGACCATCATCCTAAAATTCATAAGGAATCTCAAAAGACCTTGGATAGCCAAAATAATCTAGGGCAAAAAGAACAATGCTGGCAGATCACCATACCAGATCTCAAATTATATTACACAGCCATAGTCATAAAAACGGCATGGTACTGGCACAAAAAGAGACAAGTTGCTCAATGGAACACATTAGAACACCCAAAACTGAGTTCATATAATTTTAACCACCTGATATTCGACAAAGGTGTGTAACCCAAAAGCTCCTCCAAAAAGCTGGAGTTGATCGAGTATGAGAATGGGTGATATGGATGGAGCCCACTGGGAAAAAGAGGTCAAGCCACTGCCATATTGAGCATGGATGAATGGTGAGCAAGGTAGACTGAGGGCAGGAGGCAAATGGCATGTGCATTTCAAATATGGAAAAGGAAAAGCCTATAAGAATCCGTGATTTGTAAGTCACTCCCACCCAAATGACATATAAACTATGCAAAATCCAAATAGAATGTCATATGTTGGTTTGTCAATCCGCATCAGGACCAGGAGCCCCTGAGTGGGGGAAGGAGGTCTCCCAGCAAATAGGGAAAAGTTTAGTGAAAGAAGGTGCTAAGAATATACAGTGGAGGAAAGATAGCCATCTGCAACAAATGGTACTGGCAAAACTGGCTCTCTACATGCAGAAAAATGAAATTTGACCTTTATATCTCACCCTGTACAAAAGTCAACTCCAAATGGATCAAATACTTCAATATAAAACTCTAAACTTGGAAAATGCTAGAAGAAAACATAGGCAGTTCCCTACAAGATATAGGCATAGGAAAGGACTTTCTAAACCTTACACCAGCTGCTCAGGCACTAAAGTCAACAATCAATAAGTGGGACCTAATTAAATTACAAAGTGTCTGCACAGCAAAAGAAACAACAAAGGAAGGGAAGAGAAAACCCGAGTGAGAGAAATCTTCATTATATACACAGCGGTCAGAGGATTAATATCAAGAATATACAAAGAACTCAAAAAAGAAAGAAATAAGAAGATAAGTGACCCAATAAAAAATGGGTGAAAGAACTAAATGGAGACTTCCAAGAGAATAAAAATGGCTAAGAAGCACCTTAAAAAGAGTTCAGTATCCTTAGTAATTAGAGAAATGCAATCAAAACCACTTTAAAATTTCATCATATGCCAGTCAGATTGGCCAAGGTCAAGAGAACGAGAGACTACAAATGCTGGAGACAATGTAGAGAAAGAGGAATGCTCATTCACTGCTGGTGGGAATGCTAACTTGTGCAACCACTATGGAAAGCAGTGTGGAGAACCCTCAAAAACTAAAAATGAACCTACCATATGATCCAGTGATACCACTCCTTGGCATATACCCAACAGACTCATCACACTGTAGAGATGGATGTACATCCATGTTTATTACTGCTCTCTTCACAAATAGCTAAGAAATGGAAACCACCTAAATGTCCCTCAACTGACAAATGGTTAATAAAACTGTGGTACATCTACTCAATGGAATTCTACTTAGCAGTAAGAAAATAAGAAATTATGAAATTTGCAGGTAAATGGATGGAGCTAGAGTGTTACACTAAATGAAGTAACACAAATGCAGAAAAGTAAGCAAAGTTTGTTTTCCCTCATTTGTGGATTGTAGCACCAATCCCTTATATGTGAATATATAAACTTTGATGTAACACCAGGATCCAGGTAAAGGCAAAGGATACATGGAGGTAAAGGAAAAGAAACAACCTGAAAGGGGGCTAGCAGGAAAAGGATGTTAGATGATGGAGGTGGAAAAATTGTGAGTAATTGATAGGGAGGAGTGGAGGGAGGTACATGCAAGGGACCATAGTGTGGAAAGTCAGGAATTGAAAGATGTCAAGAGTCAGGAGGTATTGGGGGGAAGGTGGGGATAATGGGGGCACTGTGACTAGGAAGCGGGGAGGAGGGAGGCAGGACAAGAGAAAAAATTGTAGAGATGAATGAATCTAGGGGCTAGGAAACCTAGAGGGAAAAGTCATGCCCTAGGAACCCCATGAGAAATGTATGTAGAGTGTCTGAACATTAATGCATATGTATACCTAGGAGCTGCTTGGAAGGGAATGCAGTGTGCGATAGAAAAGAACTCCCTTAGAGAGAATAACATGCCTTACAGCACTCATCAAATAAGCTTCTTTTTGCAAAAGATGGAGGTTACTGCAGGGTTGCATATCTGGTCAGGCACAGAGAACATACACCTGAGAGATGCCCAGTACTAGCTGACACATCTGCAGTTGAATCTCTACAACCAAGGCTCAATGAACAAAGCGGAATAAGGGGTAGAGAAAGGGCTAATGCACACTTCAACTCTCACCAGCGAGGCTTCTGTGTACATTAGAGTGTGATGCACACAGAAGGCCACAACTGGCCAAGTTTTGGAAAATAAGAGACTGTTGAGTGTAGGGCAGGACTCCTCTATGGATCTCACCCACTCACAGCTCAGAGACCATTGCAAGTGCATTACACAAAGAAGGCCTCAGTTAGCCAAGTTTGGACAATAAGAGACTGGAGAGTGTAGGATGGGACTCCTAATGGAACCTCATCCACCCATGACTCAGGTACCATTGTGGAAGAGGAGGTGGAAAGATTGTAAGAGCCAGGGCTGGTTCATGAATGTAAGGAGGTAGAGGCTTCAAGGCCACCAGAAGATTGCTCATGTGCTCCTGTGGTAGCGGTGGCACCTAATGCTGGACCCATGTCAGCTTAATTAAACAAGGGCCCAAATGGGAGGTGAGAAATAGGTTGTGGGCCAACATTAGATTGAGAACTATTTGAGACTGATTGCTACTGGGTGAGGGAGAGTATGACATACATATGTCCACTGGATGGGCTGACTAGATGCCAGTGAATGGATTACACCGAAGGACATTTGGATACAAGCACCTGAATGAACAGGACTCAGCATGTATGGCAGAGTTCATAGGGTTTGTTGAGGAGATAGGGGGAGGAACGGATGGGGGAGGGGGGTTGGATGTGAGTGGAAAATATTGTATGAAATTTTAAAAGCTCAATAAAAGAATTTAGACTTATTTTAAAAAATGAATGAATAAAACACTTGAGGTTCTTCCAGAGGACAAAGGCTCAATTCTAAGCACACACATATAGTGAAAAATACACATTGCTAAATAATCTAAAAATTCAGTGCAATCACCATCATAGTGCAAGTGACATTTTACACAAGAACAACAATAAAATAATCCCTAAAATTTACACAGTAGCATAAAATACTCCAGATAGTTGAATAAAGATTTCTAGATACAGCACAATACCTGGTTTCAGGTTGAACTGCATAGAAAAAGAAGAAAAATATCATATTATTAGCTTAAAACAGGCACATAAATTAATGGATTTGAAGAGAGGAGTCAGAATGACACCCACACAGCTAAAACCAACTGATTTTTGACAAAGGGTCCAAAAAGGCACATTGGAGATAAAGTACCCTCTTCGACAAATAGTTCTGTGAAATCTGCATCTCTGTCTGTAGATGACTAAAGCTAGATTCCTATCTTTTATCTTTTATAAAAAAGTCAAAATCAAATACCATAATATGAGACCTGAAACTTTTAAAATGTTAGATTAAAACAAGGGAAAATATTTCAAGACACAGACATAGGCACAGACTTTCTGAAAAGGACTCTAATAACTCAGGAAATGATACCAGAAGTTGAGAAATAGGGATGCATGGGGATGCATGAAACTAAAAGCTTCTTCAGAGTAATGAAAACAATAGTGAAGAAACAGCGTTCAAATTCAGAGATAATCTTTGCTAACTATACATCTTGTAGAGTACTGAATTCTAGAATAGAAAAAGAAACACCAAAAACTCAAATAATCCAACCAATAAATGAGTTACTAAAATGAACTGACAGCCCTTGAAAAATAAATTACAATGATCAATAAACACATGGAAAAATGTTCAATATACTTAGTGATCAGAGAACTAAAAATTAAAACTACATAGAAATTCCATCTCACAATAGTTAGAATAGCTATCATTAAAAAAGAAATAAATATAAATGCCAGTGAGGATGTAGGGGAAACACAAACCTTATGTATTCCTAACACTACTGATGGTAATATAAGTGATTCCAGAAACTATGGAGATCAGTATGGAAATTCCTCAAAAATTAAAAGTATAATTTATAAAACTTTTGTGTAGATAGCTGAAGATTCTATATGATTATACCAAAATTATTCTTGAATGTCCATATTTATTTTAGCTCTATTCACAAGAGCCCAAGTAATGGACTCAAATATTGTCTGTCAACAGATGAACAGATAAAGAAAATGTGGCATGAAAGCACAGTGGAATTAATTCATACATGATAGAATATAATGTCTCATATAGAAAACATGTAGAGATAACCATATTAAGCAAAGTAACCAGACTCAAAAAGGTCAATATAGCATTATTTATCAAACTTGTGGATATTAGACTTTTCAAAAATATATAAGATCAAACATGCATTACATGTGTGTATGTACATAATCACATATATGTATATATGTGATGAAAACAAAAGATACACTGGAGCAAGGAAGGGGATTTACAAGAATGGAGTATAGGAAGCTGAAATAAAGGAAGTTATAGTGGGTGAGTACAATGTACAAGATAATACTTGAAAGAAAGTGTTTAGATTAATAGCGGCACTATGTAAAATGGACACACCCCCAGCTTCTCTAGTGAGGAATTTTATGACTAAGAAAAAAGAAATGACATGAAACAGAAATGAGGGATAGAAAGATGGTTCAGCAGTTAAAAGCACTGGCTGCTTTTGCAGAGGACTCAAGTTTGGTTCCCAGCACCTACACAGCTGCTAATACCAATATTTAATTCCAGTTCTAGTGAATATGACCCTTTCTTCTGGTCTCTGTGGGCATTGTATACCTGTTGTGCACTTACATACCTGCAACCATAATATTCATACACACAAGATAAAGATAAAATCTTTTTTAAAAAATGGAAACAAAATGAGGAATGGATAGACAGTAATGTGTAGCTTACCTATTGGGAGATTAATGTCAATGAGAGACCCCTCTAGTAGGTAAACCTCAGAATTCACTATGAGTTTCCTTCTAGGATACTTCCACACATACTACCCAAAATATTTAAAACAATTGCCTTTAACTGCTAATAATAAATAGGAAAATTGTGACCTCTTAATATAAAAAGTTAATATAAAAAGTGATATATGATATAAACTTTCAAACAGAAAGCAATGTGTACCATGAGGTTATTGTTTAGCTAAAAATGATTTATACTGCTTGATAAAATGTGTGTTGTGTGTGTGTGCGTGGGTGTGTGTGTATTTGTCCAGGTGTGTGTGTGCAGACCAGAAGTTAATGTCTAGCATCTTCCTCATTCCCTCTCAACCGCACTTTTTGAGACATGGTCTCTCACTGAAGCTGGAGCTCACCAATTAGGCTAGAATGGCTGACTGGGAAGACTCCAGAAAGCTTTTGTCTCCACTTCCCCTGCTCTGGAATTATGGGTGTGAACTAATATATTTTTTGATACTGGGTACCATACTCAAGTACTCAGACTCTGGTGTGGTGGCACACACCTTTATTCCCAGAATTTGGGAAGTAGGGGCAAATGGGTCTCTGTGAGAGTAAGGCCAGTCTGTTCTACATATCAAGTTCCATGCCAGCTGCAATCCTCTGGGAGACCCTCTTTCAACACCTCTACACCAATAAAAAAGAAAAGAGAAAAAAGAAACTCAGGTACTCATGCTTAAATGCCAAATACTTTACTGACTGAACAGTCTCCCTAGATCTCTTTGATTTGATATTCTCAGCAGTTTAAAATTTTTGTCTTACATTGACCCAGAGACCTGAGTACATACAATTGCCTTCTGTTTTTCAGGGAAATGTTTCAGCACTAAAAGTAAGGATATGCATACATATATTCTAATCAAAAGATTGGTAAACATTTTTAAATCAAGTAGTCTGATGACTAAAAACTAATTAACTCTATGAAATCATTAAATATCTGTGAGGGTATTTTTTTTTACTGTTGATGTAACATAAATATTTTCATATTCAACTAACAGTGGCCTGTCTAATGTATTAGAAGTTTCAGTACAAATACATGTTGTTTGTACATATATAAACACCAACTTGTGGAGGTTGTTAAATGTGTATGCATTTTTTATTTCTAAATGGGAGAACGGATTATCAGATAGGTTCATGTTATCAGCTGCATTTTGACATGTATCCCTCATTATTTTGTATCAGACACTTTTTGTCAAGTATGCTCTAAGTATGCCAACCAATTTATCTCCATATAAAACTTTTTTAACATTGTTTACCTCACCACTAACATTTTCTGGCCTACCTTTTTTCAGATTTTAATTTAGCAATCATTGTGTGCTGAATGTCTCTGAATGTCCTTGTATATGCTGATAGATATTTTACCTCACAATTGTCCAAAAAGGTTGAAAACATTACACTAATAGCTTTCTGGCAAGGGGAATCAGGAAAGCACTGACAGAATTTTAATGCATTTGGGGATCTATCATGAAAGCAACATGTGTTTCAAACACTGTGCGTGAGTGGCATTAAGTAACACATACTCCGTCAGAGAGATGAAACAGAAATTATTATTTTACAGGATGATCTGCTAGAATATTCAGATGACAACATTCACTAAGGAAATGAATAAATAATGAAATTACAAAGGTGAATTACCTGGAAAGAGTGAATATGAGGCAGGTTTAAGTAGAATGTGAATGTCTGAATAAATGAAAGTTGACAAGAGTCTCAGGTAAAATTGTAAGAACTCTCACCTGATAGGGTAAACCTCCACACACAGGGCCACCTACTCACAGTAGCAGGATTGGCCAAGGATAAGACATTCAATATATGACCAAGTCATGCATATATTTTTATTGACCAAAAAGAGTAAAACACACAAACAGATGACATGATAGAAAATATGTTAATATTGTAGATCAAATCATGTTTTCAAAGTAGTAATAAATTAGGGTATATAAAGGAATATTTTTCACAGTAGTCCATTATAACTACATTAAATTCATTAAACATTGATAAAACTAAAGATGTAGCTAAAACTATTGTGTCATAAACAGAAAAATGGTAATGCAAAAACAAATATATACACATAAGCTTTTTGAGTGTTCCAAAGTCAATGACAGAGTAATCTACTGAAAATCCCTCAAAAGGAAAAGAAGTTACAGAAAGAAATATCAGATTCATCTAAGGTAGTGATGATGTGGTCACATGAAGGTGACAGAACAACTGAAAATTTTCAGAAATTTCCACTTCATGATGAAAATGAATCAAAGATAGTCCAAAATTCCTCCCCAGAATGATCTTGATATTAAGGTTTAACAGACACAGAAAGATCACATTCCCATATGGGAATAAAATTAACTGTGATAATGGTTTGCAAAAAGAATTTTTTAGAGGAACAATAAGAGTATTTAGTATACATGAGAGAATACTGAAAATTAGAACATTAAAATTCCAATGAAAGATAGGAGACAATTACAGAAGACATGAATTACCTCTTAATATAACTGATTATTATGGAAAAGTACCATAATCTAGGTAAAATCTATCAGGATGTTAAAAAGTAAAGAAAAAAATTACTTTCCCATAAAATATGGAAAAGGGTAAATTCAAATTACCTACAAGCAATGAATTAACAAATGGATTTTAGGTGAGTCTTTCTGAGCCTGCATGAAGGCAACTATGGCATTAAAATTGTGGGGGAATGTCCACCTCATAGTACCAAACAAACAAAGGGGGGCTCATATTCCCACTGGGAAGGTTAGACAGTACTAGGCAAACCAGGTTCAAATAAGCAATTAACACACACTGAATTCAAAGAGTAAATCAACCAAGAAAAGACATTTAGATATGAGAGCACGAAGTTTATTTTGAGAAAAGACTTTCTAAATAAATAAGTTAGAAAAAAAGAGTCAAATATAATTCTATTAGTCAAGGACCATTACAATTA
>NW_008355363.1:6279099-6301174 GCF_000622305.1 Nannospalax galili | reverse complement strand
AAGCTTCCCAAACTGTGCCTAAAACTAAATTCACATAAAACTTAAGAAAATGTTGACAGTGTCTTACCTAAGAAAAGCAAATTACCAAAAAGGTCTTAGCCAGCTGCTAAATTCTGTTTTTGAACTTGACCTAGAGAATATAAAGAGTGACAGTTTCAACTTTCAGTACAAACAAGCTGTGGTGATTTAAATGAGAATGTTCCCCATAGGCTCCAAATATTTGGCCATTATATCCCCCACTGTTTTGGGAAGTTTAAAGAGATGTGGCCTTGATGAAGGAAGTGCATAATTGGGGCCAGGCTTTGAGAGTCCTTAAGCCTTGCTGGATTTCCAGTCATGCTCTGCTTCCTGTGCATGCATGTAGATGTGAACACTTAAATTGCTGCCCCTGCTTCAGCCACCTCACCATGACTAACTGCCACAATGGACTCTAATTTCTCTGGGACCTGGAATCAACCATAAACTCAAATAAAGTCTTCCTTTTATAAGTTCCCTTGAACACAGTGTATTATCACAGCAACAGAAAAGTAACTAATACAGGAGTTGGTGTCAGAAGTGGTGTGTTATCTATGAAGAACATTACTATGTGGGTTTTCAGAGGAATGTGGAAGACTTTGGGAGTTTGGGTTAGAAAAGTAGTGATTGCTATAAGCAGAGCTTAATGGGCCATTCTAATAGGAGCCTGGAAGAAAGCAGTGCAGAAAACAATGCAGTTCCAGAGCAAAATGAGGACTTAAGTAGTAATTGGGATATTTTGGCAGAGTCTGACTGGAGTCTACCCACAGCCTAAAAGCTTGTCTGAAGCTAACTTGAAAAATAATGGACTCATTTCTTTGGCGGAGGAAATTTCAAGACAGTCTAACATAGAAATGGTGGTGTGGCTGTTAATGATAACTATTATGCAAATCTACAGTGAAAAAGAACAAATGATGCAGAAAGAAATGCAAAATGCACACAGTGAGAGTAAAAGAGCACTAGGAAGCTTAACTAATGTTGGAGTCAAGGCATGTGCTGAAGGAGAGGCTCTCTTTGATAAGGAGATTACAGCATTTAAGGAGAGGCCTAGAGATTTGCACTTAAACAATGGCAAGAGTACCTTCAGGGAAAGACCACATGCTGCTCATCCTCCAACTTGTGGAAGGAAAAATCCTAAATTGTTTTCTCTGAGAAAACAGAAACCCACAAAATCTGCTGGCAATGTAGATAAAATGGGCTAGGGTCCATCCCACACTAGCAGCTGAATTTGCAGTGTCATTCATATGGTTCTGACTTTAGAGTCATGAAAGATACAAGAGTGAAGGGATCATTTGTTATTCTTCCATTGTTTCAAAGAGCCACTGAGGCCAGGTAGCATGCATCAGGGAACCCTCTACATAAAGAAGGCCTTGACAGGCCATTGTGTGAAACTGTAAAGATAACCATAGCTGGCAGTCATGACACCAAGAAGATGTTGGGGATGCTAGAGCTGTGAGACATCCATCAAGAGTACTACATGCAGGGACTGGTACTAGCCCAAGAGAGAGATGTATGGTGAAGAAAGCAAAGCTGCAGGGCTGAGTCATCTAAGCCCTGTGGAAGTAAAGTCCCCAAAGTCAGACATGGGGCTACTAGATTTGGTGTTTACCTTGCTGGTTTTTGGTCTTGTTTTGGTCCAGTATTTCCCCAGTTCACCTCCATTCCTCCTTTTTGGAATGGAAATATGAATTCGGCTCCATTGTATGTTAAAAGAGTGTAATTTGTCTTTTGATTTTATGGGAGTTTAAAATTAATAGATTGTCTTGAATTTCAGAAGAGATTTGGGACTCTGGATTTTGAAGAGTACTGAGACTGGTAACAACTCTGGGAACTTTTAAATGTGAACTAAAAGCAATCTGCATTTTATATGGTCATGTGCCTATAGGAACTAGGAAGTGGAGTGTGGTGGTTTCAGTGAGAATGTACTCCCAAAGCTCCAAGTGTGTGGACATTTTGTCCCCAGCTGATGACACTGTTTTGGGGTTTTTTATGAGGTGTAGTGTTGCTTGAGGAAGTGCATTACTAGGGATGGTCTTTGAGATTTCTTAAGCCTTGCTAGATTTCCAGCCATGCTCTGCTTCCTTGCTTGCTTGAAGATGTTGAACTTTCTTCTCCTACTCTATCCACCTCACCATGTCTGCCCACCTTGATGGACTTTAACCACTCTGGAACAAGAAAGCAAATGTAAGTTCTTCCTTTTATAAGGTACGTTGGTCATGATGTTTTATCACAGCAACAGAAAAGTAAGTAATACAGAAGCCAAATAAACTGGGCACAGATTTACACAGCCAGAATGAGCTTATTCTAGTAAACTAAAGGTTCACATATATCATAGATATACATTTAAGACAAAAATGGGAAAAAAAGATGTTTTCTTATAGTACAGTATGGCATTCATCATGAACAAAAGTATCCAAAAATGAATAATTTGGAAAGATCAAACACAAATTAACCAGTTGCTAGTGAGTTCTACAGAAGACTTCACTACTTCTTGCTTTTCTCTAACCTGCCCTAACTGAGGTTTCTACTAATGTATTTGAAAAGTCTACTGATTTATAGTTTTCTTTGTTGTTACTTTATATATCTTCATGAAACTGTGTTATGTTGGACCATGATATTTGGGGTAAATAAAAGGTGTGACCCCAGGCCATGTTCAATCATATTTGACTCCAGAATCTCTTATTTTCTTTGGCATTAAGAGCTATGTTTTTGCATTAACACCACCAATATATGGTTTATATATAGAAACTCTAGCTTGTGTGCATGTAGAAGTGGTGTTTATGTGTGCTCTTTCACCTGTAACTGTTGAACTGGATTGTCAGCAGAAATTTCATGTACAGAGCTTCAGAACCTACTAAATAACACTGAACATTTTTCTTTGTTTTTCATATAGGTTTGAAAATTTTTCATTTTTTGCTTGGCATTTTTAATCATTGATCATGTTTGATACTGTGACTTTTTCAAACAAGCTATGAGCTTGTCAATATTTCTCATAACTTTCCAAAAATATGCTTTATCACAGGTATTTTCTAATGGTCATTTGTTGTAGATTTTTCCCTTTCTTTTCATCATTTGAGTCTAGGAATGTAACCTGAATGTTTAGGTATAACTAGAAAGTATTTCATATTTTATTACACAGAATTCCTTGAAATTTGAAAAAAAAATATCTTATGATCTTTCTTGCTCACAGAGCCAGGAGAACTTGGATCAAATTTCAGTGATTTCATGACCTAACACAAACTGAAAAAACACGTTTGGAATATGCTCCCAATGATGATGTTCATTGGCTTAGCATTACTTTGTGATTATTCATCAAAACTACAGATGGAAATTTCAGACTCATTATAAAGACTAATACATGCTATATGAATATCCTGAAAAATACACATGTATTTGCTACAGATCTTCATATTAAAAGAAAAACAGCAATAGTAAATGTTAGTATGATTAGTAGTTTCACCTGTAATGGCATGTTGGTCAGAAAAGTTAAAATATAAATAAGGTGTGATATGAGGACAGACCGTACATTACAAAAGAAAATTAATCAAAAGCTAAGTATACACAATATTCTTATGGCACACACGCAAATTTAAAATTAGTTACCTGTTGGAGTTGAGTGATGAGAAAGGCTTCAGATGACCTTGCCATTTGGAACAGATGTTTATCTGGACAACTTATTGCGTTCAGGGCTTCTGAAATCACTCCGAACATAGGTTCTTACTGGTAGGATTTGCATAGGATAGTGAATTATTTGTATATGTATATATATATATGCAAACACACACATATGCATATATATATATATATATATATATATATTTGTATATGTATATATACTTGTAAATGTATATATATATACTTGTATATGTATATATACAAATGTTTGATCATGACTTAACTCAAACACAAAAAGGAAAATAAAATCTAAGTTGTATGTTATAAAATACATATGCATACACACATATATTAAAGAGAAAAATAATAAGACTTATGGAGTTCTGAAAATACAAGGACACAGGGAGATTTTGGAAAACTACTCCAGGGAGGAGGAGCTGGAGAGATAGCTTAGAGGTTAAGAGCACTGGCTGCTCTTGCAGAGGACCTGGGTTTGATTCCTAGCATCCACATGGCATCTAACAATTGTAACTATAATTCCAGGGAATCCAACGCCCTCTTCTGATCTCTGCTGGCACTGCACAATATGGGTGCACCTACAGATAGACAGTATACTCACACACATGAAATAAAAATAAAATGTTTTTAGAAATATTATTGCTTTGATTATAGAAAAGTAATTGAATGAATACTTTTAATTGAATGAATATTTTTAGAAATAATCCCTGGGAGCTAGTTTAAACTTAAAACGTTAATATTTTCTCAGTTGAACATATGGCAAGCAAACATTCCACATAAAGAAAAGGAGAATAAAAATATGTCAGTATTTTTACATGATCTATTATGTTTTCATATACCAAGGAATGCGTCAACCAACAATACATCACAAAAAAGAGAAAATAAAGAAAAGATGAAGTACTAGTCTTCTATGTCACCAAAACTCTGCTTCCATAAATTTCATTAGCACCAATTAACATTTTGAGGAAGATTCTGACCTGAAGGATGAAAGAAAACCAAGATGGATACATGTTCCAAGTACCAGGATGACACACAGCAAGTTACTTAAATTGAGCATAAACAAAAATTTTGGCACAGTGAGATAAAAGAATAATTTGTGTGAGCCGTCACAGACTAGTAATTATATAGGTGTGAATGCCAAGCATGAACCCATTACAACTCCCACAACACATTAAAATGACATATTTTAAGGAGATGCCATTTAAACAGACCCCAGTACATAGCTAAATAATAATAAAGTAAAATATCTAAACCTGGATATAATCTACTAGAGAATGTGAAAATCAGTAAAAGTTACCTTCCCAACAAATTCAGGAGATGATTAGAAACCTTGTTACCAGGCAGTGGTAAATGAGCAGACCAGCTGGGCCTTGGGTCTTACTGAGTTGAAAATATGGTTCCCATGAAAACAAAATGATGAGGCAGTTTCTAACCTCAGAAAAAGGAAGTCATTCAAGATGGCCACTGTCAGGATGGACTACCCCAAGCTGTAAGCACTTGAACAAAAGATTGGTGTTAAAAAAAAAAAGTTTTGTATAAAAACTGAATGACAAAAGCAAACAAACAAAACACACACTGTTAGGAACTTTATAGATCTATTCAAAACCTCCAAGAAAAGAACATAGGGGACACTAGTCTACTAATTCAGTGGATATGAAAACCTTTGTTACCTGGGGTGTAACTTGATGGTACACTGTTTACATAAAATGGAGATTTCCCTAGCACATCAACAAAAAGTTATCAGATTTGAAGTTATCAAATCTCCTATCAAGACACCAGTACTTCATAAAAAATCTTTGAACAAAAATTCTCTGGGGCTTATAATTCATACTGGTACTTGTGAGTGGAGAGAACAGGCTTTGTTACCTTATCACGGCTATCCTGCCAAATAGAGAACATTTTCCCATGTCTAATAACAGAGAAACTGAATCATAATTATTGTAAATCAGCTTGTGCAGGGCATATACTTTACTTGATTTGTTAGGTATTACTGTGCTTGAGTTATACTACCAGAAGGCATGAATTTTTCTAAACATTACATGCATTAAAGAAGCTTGTTAGTTGTTTTGTTTTCTGATACTTTTATTATGCAGAGGTAGTTTTATAAATTTTCATAGTCCTTGTAGCTGTAGTTGATAAGAGGGATCCAAGTAGGATACACTGAGTTCTTCACAATATGCTTATCAACAAACACCCATGTCTTCTTTTAAATACTATTCCTGCCCCAGAGATAATATTATTTCTGTGTCCTTGACCTTAGTTCAATATTCTTAAGACAGTCTTTATTCTAACAGAGTATAATGGTACTATACCTTAAAAATAATTTGAGAGATGGGTACTCTTTTAATGCAACCACTTGTGAGATGAACGCAGGAGGTTAAGGGGTTTGAGGACACCCTTAGCATAATTTCCAGATTAGCCTGAACTACATGAGATCCACCTCAAAAAAATTATAAATAATAATGATAAATGATTGCTTGAGGAAGTCAAGGATGGTGGCTCATCCTAATAATCCCAGCATTCTAAGGCAGGAGTGTAGCAGACAGTTTGAGGCCAGTCTGGCTACAAAGTAAGAACCCCTCTCAGAAGAAAGAAGGAAGGGAGGGAAAGAGAGGAAGGGACAAAAGCAAGTAAGCAGGAAAGAGAAAGAAAGAAAGAAAGAAAGAAAGAAAGAAAGAAAGAAAGAAAGAAAGAAAGAAAGAAAGAAAGAAAGAAAGAAAGAAAGAAAGAAAGAAAGAAAGAAAGAAAGAAAGAAAGAAAGAAAGAAAGAAAGAAAGAAAGAAAGAAAGAAAGAAAGAAAGAAAGAAAGAAAGAAAGAGGAGAGCTTGAAACAAAACTTTCTTGTAAAGCTGCAATTTGAGACTAGTCTCAGAGACAACATATATGCACATGGTATGTCCCAGGCTATTATGATGCCCATGAACTATGGCTATCTAAGGGATGTATCCATGGATACAGGGACTGCTGGAGGTCTGGACACAGTCAACATTGGAGACAAATTCTTGGACTCCCATCCAGGCAAATCATGCAGTGGTTCTTTGGTGTTTCAGCTCTGTGGATCCAGAAGTGTTTTATGTGAAAATTAGATGCTCTTTAAACAAAAGGCCCTTAAGAAAAGATTCACATGAATTTGAATCCTGGATTTATGTGAATATGGTAAGCATTTTCTCATTTGTCTGCACTGGGAAGCCTTCATATTGCAGTTGCAGCTATAGGGCAAGGAAGGCAGCCTGACAGCAGTTCATGTCGGAGACCTATTTGTCAGAGACACTTCATGGAGCCGAGAATACTTAAATGACTTCAGAAGGGGGCTATGGTCACTTAGTAAACACAAGGTTTGATGGGACACCTGTCCACCATGGCAGGAGAGTCACTGGGGCAAGAGCAGCTTGGGGCTGTGGTAGAAGGAGCTTTTTCACATCTACTCAGAAAACAGGACTCAGGTTGACAGAAAAAAAAATGTTAAGGAAATGTATACAAAAAAGATATGTTGTAATAATTTTTGTTGGTTTTTGACATTAGGTTTAAGTATACAAACCAACCTGGCCTCAGATTCATTATAGTCCTCCTGGTTCAGCATCCAGAGTAGTGGGACTTCAAGTGAGAGCCAGGATACCTGGAATATTCTTTAAGTCAGCCCCTGCTCAGCAGCTCTAGATATATCATCATGCTTCTTGCCACAAATCAAGATTGTACCTTACATTCAAATCATCTCTCTCTCAAACTCTCCTTTCCAGGTAGTACAAAGGAGATGGTTTTGCCTGACTGTGAGTCTGCCCTTTCTATCCCTCCCCACACCCTCTCCCAGACCCCTCACATGCTAAGCTCCCTTTGGGAAATGTCTACCCAGTTGGAGCCTGAGCTTGGAGCCCAGAATGTGGAGGTGAGTCCAGGAGCATAGCCTCTAACCCTCCTCCCATCCAAGAGCATAGCCCAGCTCATATATCAACCATAAAAAGGTGTATGTTTCTAAGTACAGTTGACATTTAGTAAGTAGTTTTGACTCTCTATCTCTATAACAATTTAGAATAATAGTAATGTCCTCAGTGTAGCTACATGCCAGGTACATTGCGTATTCATTTCCAATTTCGTATTTACAAATTTTAAGTCAGTATCTGCCCGTTTACTGATGAGGAAATTGAATCACACACTTAACGTGGTCAGTGCCACACACCCAGGCAGAATAAAGGGAGCAGACTGATCCCAGAGATTGACCTTCATGATATGAATTCCTAGTCCTCCTTGTCTGCATTTGGTAGTAAACTTCTAGGGCAAATGTGGACTGCACAATAACACCAGTTCTGACTCTGAGCTTCATTGTCATTGGCCTTGTTTCCTATCTAATGGTTAGTCGATGTTATAATGTGGGCTAATAACATATCACATTTTGATTCTGGCTTCTCAACATCAAATATTAAATATACAGTCAGCTCCACATCCATCCAGCATGAAAACCTCAATGGAAGCAGCTACTGCTTGTTAGGAGGAAAATATGCATGCAGCTCGTTTATTGACACCTTGGAAGTTCATAATGTATCTTAAAACTACCAGTAGTCAGTGACTATAAAAATGACAATAGCTGCAGGTATTGGGGATTGGGGATTGGGTGTGGCCAGTGCCATGGCAGGCTGGCTCACCTCCTCCATTCCCTGCTTCCCAGAATGGCACCAATTCCTCCTCCTTTCCTTCCAATCTCCAACCATGCTAGGGTTCACCCTTCTAAACAAGGTGCCCTGTGCTTGCCAGTAGGTCTTCAGAAGAATTTGGGAGGAATAAGTCATTTCTGGGCTACAGCCTAGAAAACTCTAACTCTGTCACATCCCTAGACAAATATATTTTCTTACTGTGTGCTAAATATGAATCCTTATATTTACAGATAAGTATACCAGTCACAGTAAAAGAAGCTTCTTTTTGTAGCAGACGGAGACTATTACAGAAATCTACAACCGGTCACACACAGAGAATAAGTGTCTGTGAGAAGCACAGTCCTAAGTGACAAATCTACAATAGGACCCCTACACCTAAAGCTCACAGACATAGTGGAACAGGGAGTAAAGAGAATACTAATGCATCTCCTGACACTCACCAGTGAATCATCCTCATGCACCGGAGGCAATTAACACAGAAAGTCAAAACTGGCCAAAGTGTAGAGAACTCCAGGGTATGTTTCCCTGGATAAGACTCATCTTAAACCTTACCTGCCAAGCAAGGGCTCAGCGATCATTTCAGAAGAGGGGGTGGAAAGATCGCAAGAGCCAGAGGTGGTGCTTGATATTAAGGAAACAGAGTCTGGTAAGATTCTGGGAATTTCCTCATATGAACTTAACAGCAATGGTGACAGCATGTGAAAGACCCATGCAAACAGAATCAAACAAAAAACTAGCCTCAGCCTTAGCTGAAGAACTATTGCCAGCTGATTAGTGCTGAATGAGAGAAAGTGGATCTTCTTTAAGGGAGTGAGGTTAGATAGGCTGAACAGGGTCCAGTAGATGACCTCACACTGAGGGAGATCTGGGTACACAAATTGACTCACTAAGCCTTAACAAATATGACAGAATGCTGGGCTAGAAATATGGCTCAGCAGTTAAGAGCACTGACTACTTTTGCAGAGGACCCAGGTTGGATTCTCAAAACCAACATGGAGGCTAACAACCATCCGTAACTCCAGTTCCAGGGAATCTGACACTCTCTCCTGACATCTGCGGCATTGTATGACATGGATACATTTACATACATGTAGGCAGTACACTCATACACATAAAATGGAAGTAAATAAATAAAAACATGCATAATGCAGTAAATCCTGTGGGCAGGCTATGGGTGGTTTCAGAGAGAAGTGGAGTTCTAAATATGATTAATATGTATGGAATGCAATAAAAATATACATTGAGAAAAGAAACAAGCAACAACCTTCATTTCTTATGTCACAAGTGAAATATTCCTGTTTAACCACTATTTAGTAAGTACTGTAGGAAAGTGAGTAACAAAGTAGAAATATTTGAGAAACAAATTATTTTCCACAGAAAATTAGACTATTTGCTGTGTAAGAAATTAGCAGGAGTGGAGTTGCTAAATCATGTAAAGGGGGGAAATCAAACTAAAGAAAATCAGTTAAAGCACCTAGTCTTTTAAATCTTGAACTGATACTTCTACAAGGACTGGAGGCTTAGTGCTCCACTTGAAGTCACAGGAATCCAATCCCTTTCTTTGCCTGCCCTCTGGTGGACACTGCTTAACAGAAAATTCCAGAAAGGCTCCCTAGTTTGCAAAATAAGGAATGGTGTCCTATTTACTCTCTATTGCTGTGATAAAAATACTCACCAAAACCAACTTTGGTGGAAAGGATTTATTTTATCTTACAGGTGCCAGGTCACAGTTCATAACAGAGGGAATTCAGAGCAGGAATCTGGAGGCAAGGGACGAAGCAAAGGCCATGGAGGAATGCTGCTTACTGGCCAGCACTTCTTCCCATATTAGCCTGTTTTCTTATACAACGCAAGACCACCTGCCCCAGGGTTGGCATCACCCAGAGGGGGCTGGACCCTCCTACGTTACGCAGTAATCAAATCACAGACCAATCCAAAGACCAATCCAGTGGAGAACATTCCTCACCTGCAGCTCCCTCAGGTGTGTCAATTTGACAACTGAAACTATCCAGCACAATTGACCTTTTGTCAACAATAAAGAAACACATTTTATTAAACCACAATCTTTCTATTTCTTATAATCAAGATCACGTTAATATTAATATCACAGCACAAAAAAGTATAAGTTAAAAAGTCCCACACTCCTTAAAAATTCAAACAATTTAAAAGCTCAGCATTTCTTTAAAATAACACAAAGTCTCTAAAATGTGGTCTCCTATAAATTCTAAAATAAAATACATACCATCATATTTCAAAAGGGAATAATTTGGCACACTTAAGTAAAACCAAAGTTCATCAATGTAGCTTAATGTTAGACAACTGGGATTCACTCATAATCTTCTGGACTCCAAAGGGTTCTGGATGCTCCACTTCTCTGGCTCTGCCTTCCACAGCACATGCAGCTTATCTCATAGGCTCAGGCTGACTGCACTCCACACCTGCTACGACTCTTATTTGTCATCCCATAGTTCTGGCAACATCAATATCCTGGAGTATCTACTGAAACTGAGACGGCTCCTTCACCAGTGGCCTTTCCTGGGCTCTCATAGTGCCAAGTCTCAGCTGCTTTCCAGGACTCCATGCATTCAACCAGTACCATGTAGGAGACTATTATAAATTGCCTAGTACTGATTTCAGCTTGAGATGGAGCCTCAGGCCCGCTCTAGACCACAGACCCTGTGTACAGATCCTGAAGAAATATGTCCCAGAATATTTAACCTCAGTGATGCTGGTATCTTCTTAATCACAGGGGACTTTTCAGCCACCGTTTTAACCAGCGTCAGTTGTCCGAGTAAAGCAAAAGTTTCACTTCAGTGGTATTGATCTCTTGCAAATCACAGCTGATTCTTCATCCCCAGCTGACCAGAAACAATAGACTCTCAGTTCAAAATATCACACAAATAGCCATGATGGTTTTTGGTTCTTTTGAAATGTCACAAGCCAGGCTTCCATCACCTATGTTTCTCTTCAGTATAACTGTTCTAAGGCCCACAGCAACAGGACACTAAGTCTGAATGCTGGAATTGCAGGTATTTAAAACTACCAAAACTGAATACTCTTCAGTACCCTGTATCGTGAAAGCAAAAGCAACGGGGTTTTTTTTTTCTTCCAAAACATGAAAATATTTCATAGAATGTAAAGTCTCTCAACCCAGGTGTCCTTTAAAATCCCTTTTGGGTATCTACAGTGTCCGTCCTCAGTGGTTGTATAGCTTGCTGGATGTTACCCTGGCGTAGGAGTGCCATTGTCCTCAGCTGCCTTTCCTCTCCCACACCCTGTCTTTAACACTATCCTCCTATCATCACCACCCTGCTGCATATTGCAAAACAAGGCAGCTGTATCTCATCACCATTTACAAAAAGATGACAGTGGCCCCAAATGTGCACCACATTAAAAATGGCACACATTCTCCATGACTTTTTGTCATTCCCCTTGTGGGACATATCTCATTGGTTGGATCCACCCCTGGCTGCCTCTCCTCTCCCTCTTCTCTATACTTACCTTTCTTCTCCTAGGCCACCTTCCAACACTGACCTTTCCATTAAGGTCTTTTGAACCCTTTTATTCCCCCAACCCTCCTCACCTGAACTAAACTGTAGCTTTGAATTTGTCAGCACAGAAGCTCAGAAAGGCACTACGGACTCCATCTGCATTAATACATGCAGCCAACAGAAACACAGTTTGGCACTTGGGATCCAATTCTTAGCTACAACAGCTCTATTTTGCTTTAGTTTTATTTATTTTCTTATTTATTTACTTATTTTTGTTTTCCTTCTACTATGATAAAGTAGTCTGACAAAAGCAACTTAGAATGCAGTCATATTAGCTCACAGTTCAAGGCGTAGTCAACAAGGTGGGATAGTCAAGGCAGCTGTAGCTTGTAGCAGCTGGTCATATTGCATCCGCAGTTAGGAATGCATGTTAATGCTCAGTTCACTTTCACCATTTTATGTAACGCAAGGCTCCTTGCCCAGGGAATGTTCCTGCCAAAGACTCAGATGGCACTTCTGACATCCATTAACATAGTCAAGATAATACCCCAGAGTCATGATGAGAAGCCCATCTCCCAGGTGATTCTAGATGATTTCAGGTTGCCAAATAACTCTAATACATCATACTAAAAAAACTTCTGATAGAGCAAAATAGGAATTTCCTGTTACAGCATTAGCCTCCTTTACAATCTTCTCTCTGCTCACTCTTCACTCCTTAGATGATGACAGTGCTAGATGGATTATTTAACTGAGAAACAGCAAGGCAAAGAGCAGCATACCAGAAGCTGTGTGTCAGAATGCCTGTATTGAAACTGGCTTCTATACACTTAGCTCTAGAATCCAGGGAAATTTCTGTCATGAAGTTGAATTACCTCTCTCCCCCCAAATGTATTTTTGCCTTTCCCACTTTCCAGCCTTCTTGGCCACCACTGTAGTTTAGGTGATGAAGACCTGTGTTTTTAAAAAGCTAAGGAGTATATTCCACATCCCTGGCCACAGGAATTTCGTGGAGTGTGATTATTACTGTTAAATGTCAACTTAACTAGTCTAAAATGTCCAACTGCATGGTTAAAACCAGTCTAAATGTTGCTGTGAAGGTATTTTTAGCTTTAATTAACATTTAAATCTACATACTGAGGAAAGCATATTTATTCTTTATAATTTGAGTGGGCACCATTCTATCAGTTCAAGGCCTTAAGAGAAATGACTGAGGCTTCCTGAGGGAGGAATATTGTCATGTCAAGTCTACCACACGAAAACCCTGTCTGAGGTTTCAACCTAATGCTCTGAAGGAGATCTAGACTCAAAGCTGCACAAGAAATTCTTACCTGAACTTCCAGCCTCTTGGACTACTCACAGATTTTAGAAGGGACAGAATATACTGTATGAGAGACAATTGATTAAAACGAAGTACCCTTTCTTCTCTAATACCATATATGCATGTTCAATTTTTTGGTGGTGGGGGCAGAGATGCTGGGATTTAGCAAAGATTTCATAATAAAAACACTAAACATTCAGAATAAAGAGACAATAGTGAAAGCTTCAAAAGAAAAACAAGTCACATAAAAAGGAAAAGCCATCAGGATTACAGCTGACTTTTCAGTGCAAACTATGAAAGTCAGAAAACCCTGGACTAAAGTATTTCCAGTTCTAAATGACCACAGATGCCAACCCAGATTACTTTACCCAGCCAAAATGTGTATCATAGATGAAGGGGAAAGAAAAATCTTCCATGACATAAATAGACTGAAAGAATTCATGTCCACAAAATCACCTCTTCAGAGAGTTTTGAAGCAATACCAAGAGCTGAAGAAAGGAACGGCTATACACAAGGGGTGATGGAAAGAAATTCAATGAAGGTATAACTTTGGAAATGCACAGGTATATCAAGAATGTGAATAGAAATAAAAATGACAGGATTCTATACACATCTTTCATTAAAAACTTTAGATATCAATGGACTGAACTCCCTAGTCAAAAGATACAGACTAGTTGAATGGATTATCAAACAAAGCCCATCTTTTTGTTGTCTGCAAGTAGCTTATCTCACTTTCAAGGACATGCTCTACCTTAAGGTGAAAGGATGGAGAAAATTATACCAAGTTAATGGTACTAAGAAAAAAGTAGGTGTTGCAATTCTAATATCTGATAAATTGGCTTTAAAGTAAAACTAATTAGAAGAGACAAAGTTAGCCCCTTCATTCTGATCAAAGGAACAATAAACCAAGAAGATATTACAATCATGAACATATATTCACCAAACTCTGGTGCACCCAACTTCATTAAAAACAATACTACAGGAATTTAAGACCCAGATTAACCCCAACTCATTAATAGTAGGGGACTTCAATACCCCATTGTTACCATTAGATAGATCAACATGACAGAAAATTAACAGAGGGACATCTGAATTAAACAATACCATATATCAAAAGGACCTAATAGACATCTCTTGAATATTCCACCCAAGCACCTAAGAATATACTTTCTAATCAGCACCCCATGAAACCTTCTACCAAATTGACTATGTACTGGGGCAAAAATAAGTCCCAACAAATACGAAAATTTTGAAATAATTCCATACATTCTATCAGACCACAATGCAATAAAGCTTAAAATCAAAACCAGAAGAAACCCCACTAACCACATGAACACATTGAGATTAAACAAAACACTCCTGAATGATGAATGGGTAAAGGAGAAATTAAGAAAGAAATAAAGTATTCCTGGAATGAAAAAAGGACAACACAACACAAGAAAACCTCTGGCACACATTGAAAGCAGTCCTTAGAAGGAAGTTTATACCTTTAAGTACTTACATTAAAAAATCAGAAAGCACACAAATAAATGACTTAACATTGCAACTCAAGGCACTTGAAAAAAAACAAATGTAACCCAAACCCAGCAGACAAGAAGAAACAAAAAAAAATCAGAGCAGAAATTAATGAAATAGAAACAAAGAAAACAATACCAAGAATCAAAGAATCCAAGGGCTGTTTCTCTGAGCAGGTAAACAAGATTGATAGACCACTAGTCCACTTAACTAAAAGAAAGAAAGAACACCTACAAATCAACAAAAATCAGAGATGAAAGGGGAAAATCACAACAGACACCAAAAAGATCTAGAATATTATAAGGGAATACTTTAAAAACCTATATGCTACTAAATTTGAAAACCTAAAAGAAAAGGACAGTTACCTAAAAGCATGGGAACCACCAAAACTAAACCAAGAGGATATTAGCAGCTTAAACAGACCCATAACACATAATGAAACTGAAACAGTATTAGAAAACATCCTGACTCAAAAAAGCCCAGGACCAGATGGATTTAGTGCAGAATTCTACCAGATATTTAAAGAGGATCTACATCTAATACCACTTAATTTATTCAAAAAGATAGAAATGGAGGGAGAACTTCGAAATTCCTTCTATGAAGCCAGCATCACTCTAATACCAAAGCCAGGTAAAGATACAACCAAAAAAGTAAAATATAGACCCATATACTTAATGAACATAGATGCAAAAATTCTCAAAAAAATACTCACAAACCATGTACAGACACACATCAAAAAGATCATCCACCATGATCAAGTTGGCTTTATTCCAGAGATGCAGGGATGGTTCAATATATGTAAGTCAATAAACGTCATAAATCATATAAATGGGCTCAAAGACAAGAACCCCATGTTCATCTCAATAGACACAGAGAAGGCCTTTGATGAAATTCAACATGCATTTATGTTCAAAGTCCTAGAGGGAACTGGACTGGCAGGAACATACCTCAACATAATTAAATCCACAAAGAACAAACCCACAGTGAACATCATTCTAAATGGAGAAAAATTGTAATCATCCCCACTTAAATCAGGAACCAGACAAGGCTGTCCACTCATTCCACTCCTCTTTAACATGGGGCTTGAAACTCTTGCAAGAGCAATAAGACAAGAGAAGGAAATTAGAGGAGTAATAATTTGAAAAGAACTGATCAAATTATCCCTTTTTGCAGATGTTATGATATTATTTCTAAGAGATGCCAAAAACTCCACCAGAAAATTCCTGGAAATTATTAACATGTTCAGTAAAGTGACACGTTACAAAATTAATCTACAAAAGTCTGTAGACTGTCTATATACCGATAACAAGCAATCAGAGAAAGGGTACATGGAAACACTCCCCTTCACAATAGCTACAAAAAAATAAAATATCTCAGAATAAACCTGACCAAAGACATTAAAGACCTCTATAATGAAAATTTTACATCCTTAAAGAATGAGATTGAGGAAGACATCAGAAGATGGAAGGATCTCCCATGCTCATGGATTAGAAGAATAAATCTTGTGAAAATGACCATCCTACCAAAAGCCATTTATAGATTCAATGCAATGCCAATCAAAATCCCCGTGACATTTTTCACAGATTTGGAAAAAAACATCCTAATATTCATATGGAAGCACAAAAGTCATCATATATCCAAAGAAACCCTGAGCACTAAGAGCAATGATGGGGGGATTACCACACCAGATATTAAACTGTATTACAGAGCTATAGTCATAAAAACAATATGGCACTGGCACAAAAATGACCCATAGATCAATGGAACAAAATTGAAGATCCAAATATGAGTACATTCAATTTCAGCCACCTGATATTTGACAAAGGTGCCAAGAACATTCACTGGAGGAAAGACAGCATGTTCAAGAAATGTTGCTGGCAAAACTGGATTTCAACCTGTAGAAGCATGAAACTAAACCACCATCTTTCACCTTGCACAAAAGTCAAATCCAAATGTATCAAAGACCTCAAAGTGAAGCTTGAAACTCTGAAACTGTTAGAAGAAAACATTGGCAATATCTTACAAGATATATGTGTAGGAACGGATTTTCTAAAGTGGACATCACCTTCCCAGGAAACAAGGTCAAGAATCAACAAATGGGACCTCATTAAACTAAAAAAGCTTCTGTACATCAAAAGAAGCAACCAAGGAAGTGAAGAGAAAATCCACAGAATGGGAGAAAATCTTCACCAGTGACACATCTGACAGAGGATTAATATCCAGAATATATAACAAACTCAAAAAACAGGGATTCAAGAAAGGAAGTAACACATTTAAAAGATGGGCTAAGGAACTGAAGAGAGAGTTCTCAAAAGAAGAAATGAAGGTGTCTAAGAAGCATCTTAAAATGTGTTCATTATCACTAGCAATTAGGGAAATGCAAATTAAAACCACTTTAAGATTTCATCTTATCCCAGTCAGACTGGCTAAGATGAAGAGAACAAATGATACCAAATGTTGGAGAGGATGTGGGGCAAAGTGAACGCTCATCCACTGCTGGTAGGACTGCAAACATATTCAACCCCTGCAGAAAACAATTTGGAGAACTCTTAAAAAACTACAAATGAACTTATCATATGACCCAGTTATATCACTCCTTGGCATATACCCAAAGAACTCATCCCTATCGCAGAGACGCTTGTACATCCATGTTTGTTGCAGCTCTTTTCACAATAGCTAAGAGCTGGAAGCAACCTGTGTCCCTCAACTGACAAGTGGATAATGAAAATTTTGTTCATTTATATAATGTAGTTTTTCTCAACGGTTAAGAAAGATGAAACCATGAAATTTGCAGGTAAATGGATGGAACTAGAAACTGTTATACTAAGTGAAGTAACACAGACTCAGAAAAAAAAAAAAACAGCTGTGTATGTTCTCCCTCACATGTGGATCCTAGCACCAATTCTTGATAAGTGAGTATGTATATAGGTACAACTATATGAACCAGGATAATGAAAAGGAACCAGAGAGGTAAAGGAAAAGAATGAATCTGAAAGAGCAGAATGGTAGAAAACAGGTGTTAATAAGGGAGATATGGATAAAAATGGGATTATTTTAAGGGGGGGAGGGAAGGTTATACAAGGAACCTAGGGGATAAAGGGAAAGAAGGTGCTCAAGAGAGGTAAGATCATAGGAGAAGGGTATTATTAAGGGAGAAATGGGGAAAATGGGGGTACCCTAAATGGAGAAACCACGGTAGAAGGGTTAGACAATGAGAGAGATAAATAGTGCCTATCTAGTTTTAAAAACTAGAGGGAACCATATTAGTCCAACAACCTACTGACAAGTTATACACACAACCAGATCAAAGAATGTAATATATGTTTAGGGAAGATTTATCTGAGCGTATTAAGTCTTTGCCCAAGCTCTGTCTACATGGCCCATTGTAATTGAAAGTACCAGACTGGTGTAACTACCTTCTTGGATGTTTAACAGCCATACTATGAGGCCTATACTAATTTGGACAGAGGGACATAAAGGACAGTTTTTGCTCCTTTCCCTCCTAGGTCGACTAAGTTCCAGGGGACTATGAGCATCTCTGAAAATATCCTTTAACTGTGGTGAGTCACCTGTCCTCTTGATCAAGGAGGCCATGGAGGCCCCACCAGGTGGACATGTACCAGTGTCCAGTCTACAAAGAGCAGGGTCAACACAGAGGAAACATCTCCTCCATGCTTCTACACAAAGCCAGCCATGGTCGAGCAGGACCTTTGACTTACCGTCACATAGAACTAGTAAAAGAGCCAGGGGCTCCTCTTAAGCCCATGTGACCCCTGAGGAACAGATCCTCAAATAACCTTAAGAGTAAAAATAAATTGGTTTATCTGGGCCAATTGTAAGGTCTTAAACACAGGAAAGTATAACAAAAAATTAATGGGGTCAGTATAATTTTTTAAGAGTCTATATGTGTAGCTAAAGGCTACACAACAAGAAACAATGCCAGACAGGAGATACCTTCCTTTGAGTTATTGGCCAGGGTAACCCAAAAGACTCCCAGACAGTAACCCAGCATAAAACTGGGAAAATGAACAGCAGACCCCAATCTTATCTAAAGGAATATTAACAACTGATTGTTGCTAAATGAGGAACAGCTGATCTTCCTAAAATGGGGATCTCTAGTTGGCTGACTAGATTCAGCAGACAGACAACAAGCACTGGGGAATGGCTGGGGGCACCAACAACAGAGTGGACAGTAACAGGGATGACAGAGTATATGGGCTCCAGTGTGTGGGAGGAGGGAGGCTATGGGAGAGTGCCGTTTGGGAAGTGGGTATATAGATGAATAAGATTGTGTGGGTGTTTGTATATCATATACACACAAGAAAATCAACAAATTTTTAAAAACACATATTTGAGGAGGAAGCATAAAAATTTACTTCATGTTAATTAGTAAAGGTAATAAACATTACCACTGAAATCTACCTGATGACTTTATATCCATACTCAGGTGTCAAGGATCAGAGCATTAGCAACTGTGACAAGTAATAATTAGATACAGAGAGATTAAAGACACATGTGCAAACATCTAAGCGTTAGTAGCATTAAAAATGTAGGAAACAGCATATTTTAAAATGAAATGGAGATCTTCTTTAAAGGGTAAAAACACCTTCAGTTCTATGACTTACAAGGTTTATACTGAATTCAATATTACATAACCATATTAATTCAACTGTTAACCTAAAAATTTACAGCCACTTTTGAAAGAGATGTATCCTTGCTCTGGAAAGTGTTACTGAATATGTTAAACCTGTAATGAAATACTTCTAAAAAAATAATAAGTAAAATATTTTAAATGCAAAAAAGAGTGCTAACCACATAGGGTCACATAAAGTAATCAATGTGCTAATAAAAACACAACACTAAGCTTTTCTCTCCTCACCAGTGGCCACCATTTTGCCACCTAGTCCCACCAAGTTATGCCATTCACCCAGTTATGATAGAAAATGAGACCCTCAGTTCCATGTTGACCCACAGCATGAGTCTCCACATCAGCAAAAGAAGCAGACAAAAATGTCAGGGTGATTTTGTTAAGTTCAAATGCCGCCATGAGCCATGCACAGTAAACATGTTATTGGCTCTCAGTACAGGCTTGGAATAATCTTCTGCCACAAGACTGATGATGTTGCCGTTTTGGCCTACCATGTTGAATCTTCTAATGTTCATGTTGTATGGCTCATGGCTCATTTTTTCATTGAGTTTAACTCATCAGATCTTTATTGAGCACTCCACAAACTTCAATCCTTCCACAGTAGTGAGGAAGCAGCATTCCATGTGGGCCATGAAAGACATCCTGATTTTCAGTAGAGGACGAAGAGAATAAGCTAAAGGTAGGCCACAGTCAACCACCACGGAGTGCAGATCTCTTCTCAAGAGTTTCTCCTTCTGTTGGAAGGATCTGTTGGTCGAAATTTCCCTGGTCTAGTCTCATGCACGATTCTCACATTGCTTCTACATAGTACAGTTTGCTACTGATCATCAATCATGCATCCTTTCCAGTCTCAGTAAGCTGAGGAATAGAAGATTGCTGAAAAGGGGAGGGACACCTGAAAGACAAGGTACAGGGAGATCATTCAGTGTAGAGTGGGGAATTAAGACTAGAGGGGCAGCGGTGAAAGGTGAGATGTGAGATGGCCACACTAACTGGAGCTTCAGTGCTGAGAAAATGCAAGAATGCTAGTGCCTTCTCACAAATGGAGAAATAGGGGCAAGGGGAATCTCCATCCTCTTACATTATACAGATGTGGCTTTCTAAAGGAAAACCAGAGAATTTGGAGAAAAGGATCCAAATCAAGGTAGAACATTCCGCACTGTGAAAGGGTTGAATGTTCCACCATGAGTTTCTCTCTGACTTTCCAAGCTGGCACATTGAATAGTACTGATTCTTACAATAGGTGTCTGATGAGTTTGGACAGCTGCACCACATAACTGTATGGGAAAGACTTTACTCAGCAGGCTTGGGTGGTTTACACACTGTCCATTACAAACAACATTTTCTGACTCTCATCATCTCCTGTGAGTTCAACCTGTGAGTCATTGACATGGGGCGATTATAATATCCTTTGTGGGACTGTGAGCACACCAGTAAAGCTACACTACAGTGCGATTTACAGTGGGACCTTGGGTTCTGTGGTTATGTTTTTTTTCTATGGATTTATCATGGGGACAGGACTTGAATAAGAATACAACCCAGGATTCAATTTACACACAGAGAAATAGGCAGATACAAGAGTTTCAAGAATATATACAAATTTTATTTTAAAAAAACTCCAAAACTTGAGGATATAACACACTCACTGAAGAGCAGATACATAAAAAACATTGGATTCTTCTGTGAGAATTCATTGAAATAATAGGATGAGATGGGAAATGCATTATTAGAGGACAGGAAAGCTGGACAAGGACATTGGGGTTCAGCAACTAATAAATGAAATTTCAGACTGGGCCAGCCCACAGAACTGAGGCACGTATGGTGTAGTCAATATAAAGGTTCCCAGGAAAGCTGCTTCTTAATATGGACTCTTCTGTCTGCTCCCATTTAATTTACCGAGTTGGTGGCATTTCTAGATGGTCAATTCTCTGCAGGTAATTACTTTCTACTAATGGTAGCTGCAGTATTTAGTAATGATTTTCAATTTGACAGGGTCTGGAATCAACTTGAAGAAAACAAACCTCTGAGCATGTCTGTGATATAGTTTCTAGATTTGGTTATTTGAGGTGAGAGGACCTACTTCAATTCTGGGTAGACAATTCCCTTGGATGATGTCCTGGCTACCTAAAGAGGAGAAAGCAAGCTAAATACAAACATTCATCTTTTTCTGCTTCTTACACACGAATGCAATATGGCCAAACACCTCATGTTCCTGTTGTCATGACTCCCCTCCATAATGAACTATACCAGTACATGGTGTGACAAAATTAACCCTTCCTTCCTTAAGCTGTTGTTTGTTAGTTTGTTTGTGAGAGTCACAAGAAATGTAACAAATATGTTCAAGAAGATAAAACCTGCTGGATTTTAAACTCTGGAAATCTCAGAAACCAGCATCACGTGGCCCTGATGTGCAAGTTTCCATTTTGTCAGAGCATGGGTCACACCAAGACAGAGTTCTCTGAATTTCACACACAACTTTTGTGTGGAGAAGTTGCTTCCAGGAAATCATGCAGAAAACCTTCCAAGGATACAAGGGTCACATTCACTTGCAGGATGGATAATGCGTTTTCTTTTGCCCTGGACTGGTATGGAGCCCAGCATTCCCTGGGAAAGCTCTTGTCTCCTATTGTCCTCTCATATCTGACATAGAAACTCATAAACCTACAAGATTTCCTGTATACTCAGTCTTTCAGCCTGGGATGATACATTTCTGAACTAAAGATACAATTGCTGACCTTTCCAAATAAAAGTAGAAGGCAAGAGTTGATGTGGATTGTAGACAGGCAAAATACACACACACACACACACA
>NW_008355363.1:6277511-6279065 GCF_000622305.1 Nannospalax galili | reverse complement strand
GAGAGAGAGAGAGAGAGACAGAGAGACAGAGAGAGAGAGAGAGACAGAGAGAGAGAGAGTTAATTAGAAAAATTCCTAGAAATAATAATGTATTACTAGAAGAAAATCTGCTGTTCTCATGTCCTAAGACGTTCTGAACTGTACCCAGAAACTGTTCCCGGGGCCCTAACCTGACAATGATTTCCTGTTGTGTCAAAACTGGATAGAAAAGTTTGTAAAGTTTGTAGAAGTTTTGTTCATGTACTTCTTAGTAGGCAGGAGTGCAAAAACTCAGAAATTTTTGGTTGTGGTGACAATCACAGTAAAGTGATCATGGGGTTTGCTGGAGTCTGTTAACCTACAAAGAGCCTGTCTTACTCTTAAACAAAACTGATTCTCACCTTCCCAACTATCATTGGTTTCCAATAGCTCCTCAGATAGAGTTGGGGATTCTTACCTATTTTTTGTCTATGCTGCAATTTTGTCTTGCTTGAGCTTAAATGGGATTTGTACATACTGTCACCACTTCTGTAAGGTCATATGAGTAACTTCCCAACCGTCTGGAGAACAGTTGTTTCCCTGTTGTCACCCAATATTTAAGCCCCTTCTTCCCCAATGATCACTGAAACTTTGGAGGCAGAAGTTTGATAGAGGTGTCCTATTCATAACTAGACAACCCTTATACACTGCATGTTAGCCTGTTGTGAGTTTTGGGGTTTATCACCATCTGTTGCATAAGGAAGCTTCTCTGCTGAGTGCTGAGAGATGCAATAATACATGGGCATAAAAATAAATCATTAGGAGTTCGCTTAATGCTATATCTATTTAGCAGAAGAAGAACATTAAAGGCTCCTGTAAGGCCAGTGACCTCTCTAGTCTCAGATTCCTAGGCTTGATATCAATGTCAGGTATTGGCTCTATCTTATGATGCAGATTGAAATCCAAATAGATAGTGGTTGGCTACTACCATTTTATTCATGCAAATATTGCATCAGAGGGCGTATCTTGCTAGGGCAGTTGTTGCAGCTCTCAGGATTTATAGCTAGGTAAGGTAGCTTATTAATTTTCTTTTCCAGTAGCATGCATAGCACCTTCCAGCATTAAGAAAATGTCAGTAGAAATGAGGCTTTTAAGTCAGTACCTGCTTGATATCTGCTTATTTGTTCTATGGCTCATGAATGTAGTATATTCAGAAATAGAGTCTTACAACAAAGTTCTGGTGGGTATCTATCAGCATAAGGTAATGGCCAGTATTACTTAAGGGTTTTTGGGAACCCTCACATCCCCAGTCAACAGTTTCAAAACAGGGAGTTCATTCCTGGCATGAGGCTTTTATCTTGCCAGCTTATGGTGTTGACTAGGGACAATGTCCCCCTTTTATAAGGAAACTCCTTTAACTAATTTTTTTTTCATTTTATTTATTTATTTATTTATTTTTAATTATGTATGTGTATGTGCCACAGTACAAGTGTAGAGACTGGAACGCAACTTGTAGAATTCCATTCTCTCCTTCCACCAGGTGGGTCCCAGGCATTGAACTTTGGTCATCAGACTTAGTGGCAAGTACCTCATTCA
>NW_008355363.1:6275733-6276097 GCF_000622305.1 Nannospalax galili | reverse complement strand
CCCTCCCTTAGACTAACCCAATTTTTATCCATATTTCCCTTATTAAGGCCTCTTACCTACTATTCTTATCCTTCAGGTTATTTCTTTTCCTTTACCTATGTCTGTTTGCATACTTATTTATCAGTCTGATCCTAGGATCCACATATGAGGGAGAACATATGTCGATTTTTTTTCTGAGATTGTGTTACTTCACTTAGTATAACAGATTCTAGTTCCATCCATTTACCTGCAAATTTCATGATTTCATCTTTCTTTACTGCTGAGTAAAACTCCATCGTATATATGAACCACATTTTCATTATCCACTCATCAATTGAGGGACACCTAGGTTGCTTCCATCTCTTAGCTATTGTGAAAAGAGCAG
>NW_008355363.1:6267262-6272859 GCF_000622305.1 Nannospalax galili | reverse complement strand
ATTCGCAAGTTTGGTCTTTTTATGGTATCACTCAATTCCTGCATATTTCATTCTTGTGATTTCTTAAATTTTTCATAATCTTTGCTTGAGTGGTCCAGTTCATCCACTTTATCTTCCAATCTTGATACTCTGTTTTCCATTTTGTTCATCCTATTTGTGAGGCTTTCTCCTGTCGTTTCTAATTGGCTTATGGAGTGTTTCACTTCGTTCTTTATTTCAGCCTGAGTATTCTTCAATATTTCTAGCTCTTTTCTGAATTCATTCAGAAGTTTATCCCTATCTTCCTTCAGCTCTATGATTACCTTGTTTGTGTGTTCTTTAAATTCACTGAATTCTTTTATCATATTCATCATTGTTCTTTTGAGTTCCATGTCCTACATTGTCTGTAGGGGCTTCTCATTGTGCTCCTCTAGTGGATTACTGGTATTTGGTGGGGATATGTTATTTTGGTTTTTCATGTTATTATTTTTTCTCTGTGATTTTGACATGTGAATTTCTTTTGTAGTTTCTGACTCTTGTATGATACTTGTGCCTTCAAGTTTAGTTCTGCTTCTTTTTTTGAACTTTATGTGTCTTTGTGGTTTACTTTTTGGGTATGAAGAGCTCGTTCGTCTAAGCTTCTGGTTATCTCTTTTGATTTTATATTTTTGTGGCCCGATTGATTTTGTCTTCAGGGGTTCTGTGGTGGCCCAATTCCAATGTGGGTCAGAAGTTTTCAGACTTTCTCCTTAGGTCTGGAATCTTCTAAGAATGATTTTGGCCTCAGGAACTTGGGTGTTGGACTGACCTGAGATCCTGGCCATGGCCATGCCACGAAGGGATGCAAAGGCAGATGGGGTGGAAAGAAGCCCCAAGATTTTCCAGGGAGTGGATTGAGTAGCTTTGTTGTACTGGATGCAAAGGATCAGGGAGAGGAAAGGTAAGCCTCAGAGCCCCAGAAAGAGGCTGGTGAATGTTGCAGGACCAGGGAAGTAGAGGGAGGTGTGGCCAGGTCCAGAAGCAGTGCTCCTGGGGCCCAAGGAAGGCACTAAGTTGGTCTGGGTGAAAAGGATCAGGAAGCAGTATTGGTTCCCCAGGTGTCTGGGACCCAAGACTAGGAACGGCGCAGGGCCCAAACTAGGAGTAGAGAACAGTGGGGGAAATGGAAGGGTGAATGAGGCTGGGGGAGTGAAGGCGTGGAGGGCTCTGCGATAGACTTGCCCCAAGAGAGGCCTGAGGGTAGGAGACAATGGCAATACTTCTTAAAAAATATTTTATTTTATGTGTATGAGTGTATTGCCTCCATGTATGTGAGTGTACCCATGTTATGCAATGCAGCAGAGGTCAGAAGAGGGCTTCGGATTCCCCTGGAACTGAGTTAAAGATGGTTCATAGCCTCCATGTGGGTGCTGGGAATAGACCCTGGGTCCTCTGCAAGAGCAGTCAGTGCTCTTAACCTCTGAGCCATCTCTCCAGTCCCTAATGGGAATACTTTTCATTTTTCTCCAATTGGTATGATGTTGGTTGTGGCTTGCGGTATATTGCCTTTTTTGACGATATGTCCTCTGTAACCCAATATTATCAATGACTTTTATAAAGAATGGATGTTGGATTTTGTCTAAATCCATTTATACATTTAATGAGGTGATAATTTTATTTCTGTCCTTCCTTAAATCTGTTTATGTAATGAATAAGATTTATTGATTTAAATGTGTTGAAACATCTCTGTGCCTCTGGGATGAAGCAAATTTTATCATGATGGATTATCATTTTGATGAGTTTTGCATTTGATTTGAGAGCATTTTATTGAGAATTTTTGCATCTATGTTCATTACAGTGATTGTCCTGATTTCTTTTTTTGTTGGAGTCAGTCTTGTAAGATATTAGAATAAGTATACCTGCTTGTTTCTTTTTTTCCATTTTCTTTCAATTACTTTCCCATCCTTTTATCCTAAGGTGGTACTGGTCATTATTGGTGAGGTATTTTTCTTGGAGGCAGCTAATTGATGGATTATGTTTCTTATCCAGTCTGTGTCTTTTCACAGGAGAGTTGAGACCATTAATATTGAGAGTTATTATTGACCAATGATTATTAATTCATGTTACATTTGTATTATAATGCTGTTTTTTGTATTGGTTTTTATTGAATTTTTGTATATTTATACAGAATATCTCAGTCTTAATCATATTTACACCCTTGTCTCCTCCAGCACCTGCCCTTAGCACAACCCACTGGAACCCATAAACACTGTCATCTCTGTTAAGGCCCCTTGCATCAATCAGTGTCCCCAAACATTCCCCAGTACAACTCCATTCACTGAAGTCTAGTCAGCCTATCTGGAGTCCCTTCTTTTAGGAGGATCATCTCTTCCTCACCTAGAAGTAATCAGTTGTCAATGTTTTTTCAGCTAAGATTGGGGTCTTCTATTTATTTCCCCAGTTCTATGCTAAGTTTTGTCAGCCTGAGTTTGCATAGGACTTGTGTATGCTGACACCAGGGCCATAGAATCATGATTAAGGTCCCAAGAGCTTGTAGGGCACTGATTCCATATAGTCATGCACCTTTTCCCTGGCTCTTAAAAACTTTCCACTCCCTCTTCTGCTGCCGGCCTCCCCTTGGCCTGAAACCTGCTTCCACCACCAGAAGACTGTTGCCCACTGGTCCCCATAGCGGAAGGTCAGGGTGAGGAGAGAGACTGGTCGGGGGAGGGAGGCTTGGGGCAGTGGTGAGTATGATGGGAAGAAAGACCTGGGATGCTGCATCAGTGGATAGCTCATTTATTATGGTGGAAGCAGAGGTTTATATAGGAAAGTGTTGTGGGTGAAAAGGCAGGGTTGTGTTTCTGGTGGGCAGGCAGGTGGGGGGAAGGAAGGGGGCTTCTAAGGCTATGTGGCCTTTGTCCTGTCCTCCAGTCACATGATCTACAAGAGACCCGGTTAGGATTAAGGAATTAGAGGCCTAATAGTTTTGCTTAGGGGTTGTTGGGTAAGAGACAGTGTATCTAGAATGGAACAGGCCAGTTTCCTGGTCCTCACTAGGAGGCAGCCATGCTCTACATCCCAGACATTCCTGACTTATCCCAGGATTCCACAGTGATCCCTGAGCCCTGGGTGGGTAGGTTTAATAAAGGATTTTTGTCCAAGGATCAGCATTCTGCAGACTTTTGAGCTCTACATTTTGGCCATTTGTGACCTTTTGTGTTTCTGGCCCTCTACTAGATGAGGGAACAATATTAATGAGAATTGAGAAATGCATTAGTGTCCTCTTCCTTACCCCTGTTCTATGTTCTGTGTCCCTTATGTGTAGAGGTTGCATAGTAGATGTGTTGCTTAGGCCTGGACAATTCATAGAGAATGTCAGTGTATGACTAGTTGTGGTATTTGATAACAGTCTCCAGCTTATACAAAATGAGCTTCTTTGCTGAGTGGTGACTGGGGTATTTGTCTGTAAATATAAGGAAGCATATTTTGTACATATTAAGAAGTTACAATAATCTAGGTAAGTGACAGTCTTGGGGTTTTCTCTAAGATATATGACCACTCCAGCCATGGGTACTTGGTTATGTTTACAGTACCACAACTAAGTTTCCTCTCATTGAGGGGGCTTTTAGTTCAACTAGGTAGCTGTTGATTTGCCCTCAGATAAAAGTGCCACTACTTCACCAATGTTGTACACTGTGGAGAGCACTGATGTGGCTATTTTGTCTTAAAGCTGGTATTGGACCATTGATTGATGTTTTCCCTTGGCACCTTCATATTGCTCTCCAAAGCTATGAAAGCTAGCCTTCAGGGAAGTGGTTCCATGTCAGTTCCAGCTCTATTGCTCCAAATACTGTGTCTGAAGTCTGTTCTATCTTCAGCAGTACAGTATTACCTTCAATTTCTAGGAGGAAATCAAGGGCTGTGGCAATAACCTGGGTACTTCTGGGAGTCTCTTGGACCACCCTGGCCAACAGCTCATTAAAGGTTTCTTCTGTCTGGCACTCTTTCTTCTTATATAGCCTTTAACTATACAAAGGGACTCATGTAGAGATACTTACTGTACGTGTAATTTGTCATTAGGTTGTTGGCCTAATATATTTCCCTCTGTTTTTGTAAAACTAAGTAGGCATTATTTATCTCTCCTCTATTTCTCCCTGTATAACCTTTCCACCATGGTTTTCCTATTTAAATTGTTTCCATTTTTACTATTTCTCCCTTCAGAATACCAGTCTCCTGTGGTCCCACCTCTCTTGAGCTCCTTCTTTCCCTTTATCCCCAAACTTCCTTATATAACCTTCCCTCCTGCTTCCCATTGAAATAGCCACATTTGTATTCATTTCTCCCTTAGTAACACCTGTCTCCCACTGTTCTCTCTCAGGTTCTTTCCTTCCCTTTACCTCCCTGGTTCCTTTTTATTATTCTGGTTCCTGCAGTTACATCTGGATACATACTCACATGTAAGGATTTGGTGCTACGATCCACATATGAGGGAAAATATACGTTGTTTATTTTCCTGAGTCTGTGTTACTTCACTTAGTATAACAGTTTCTAATTTCATCCATCTACTTGCAAATTATTAACTTCATCTTTCTTTATTGCTGAGAACTGCATTGTATAAATGTACATTTTCATTATCCACTCATCAATTGAGGGACACTTAGGTTGCTTCCATCTCTTAGCTATTGTGAAAAGAGCAGTAACAAACATGGATGTACAAGTTTCTCTGCAGTAGGATGAGTTCTTTGGGTATTTGCCAAGGCGTAATATAACCGGGTCAAATTGTAGGTTCAATTTAGTTTTATAAGAGTTTTCCACACTGCTTTCCATAGGGGTTGCATGAATTTGCAATCCCACCAGCTGTGGATGAGTGTTCCCTTTTCCCCCCATCCTCTTCAGCATTTGGTATCATTTCTTTGCTTGATATTAGCCAGTCTGATTGGGGTAAGATGAAATCTTAGTTTTAATTTTCATTTCCCTAATTACTAAGTATGTAGAACACTTTTTGTTTCTTCGCCATCTTTATTTCTTCTTTTGAGAACTCTCTGTTCACATTCTTAGCCCATTTTTTATTGGGTTACTTGCTTTCTTTAGTCTTTGTTTTTTGAGTTCTTTATATATTCTGGATGTTAAACTTCTGTCAGATGTGTTGATGGTGAAAATTTTTCTCCAAGTCTGTCAGTTTTCTCTTCACTACCTTGGATGTTTCTTTTGCTATTCACAAACTGTTTAGTTTAATGAGGTCCCACTTGTTGATTCTTGATCTTAATTCCTGAGCAATTGATATCTGGTTTAGATAGTCCTTTCTTACTCTTATATCTTGTACGTAATTGCCAATATTTTCTTCTAACAGTTTCAGAGTTTCAGGATGCACATTGTGGTCTTTGATCCATTTGGAGTTGACTTTTGTGTGAGGTGAAATATAAGGGTCTAGTTTCATTTTTCTACAGATGGAGATCCAGTTTTGCCAGCACCATTGCAGGGACATGGAGTCCTGACCTCCGCCTCCCCCTTGTAAGAGCTTGGGTATCTGTGGTATTTGCTGGAATTGTTTATCACAAGGACTTTCTCCTGATTCTGAGAAAAGGTACACCTGACCCAAAAACTAGCCTTACAGTCAGGTGATCCCAATTATCATG
>NW_008355363.1:6264895-6265731 GCF_000622305.1 Nannospalax galili | reverse complement strand
GCTCTAAATTTGATAATATGGGCAATCTTTTACCGCCATCTAACAATCAGGGAAACTGGTGGAGGGCCCTGCTCCAGGGCCCCAGAACCTCAGTGTATGGAGCAATGACACCTGCCAGAGAGACTCATGGCAGCGGCAGGATTCGTTTTATTCCTCAAACCAACCCCTTCATGTCTCCGACCTCATTAGAGGTACCCCAGGAAGCACAGGATTGGACCTCTGTACCACTGCCAGAGCAGTGTTAACACCACAAATGGGGGTTCAAGCTCTACCTACAGGTGTCTATGGTCCACTCCCCAGACATTCCTTGGGGGACATAGGATGGAAAGATCCCCTCTTTGGGGAATGGAAACCCGCTACACCATTGTTAGCATGGGTGAGGGGGACTGTTTGTGTTTTTCCCCCAGGTACTGATAAACCTATCTGGATTCCTGAAAGATATTGTCGAACAATCAATCCCCTGGAAGACCATGGAACATCTCAACAAAATAACAAAGGTGATGATCCTCATCCTTCTGACACAGACATGGAGCATACAGGGTAATGTAACTGTTTGGAGTCTAGTAAAAAATCCTCCCATATTAATGGCAGTCGGATTGCAAAGTTCATTATTTCCATCCCTACATGTCACTAACTATACGCTAGGACGGCCCGCTAGCAATGTCTGAATTCAACAACAATCAATCAATACTACATTTTCCCTTGTAGAAACATTCTGTTTCATGAAAAGACCTTTTCCATAATAGAGTTCAAAATTTAACCAGAGATGGTATACTCCCTGCTTCTCACTGCTGACCAAGCAATACGAACTATAATCCACCTAAGGTGCTATTGTG
>NW_008355363.1:6246654-6264771 GCF_000622305.1 Nannospalax galili | reverse complement strand
GTGGGAGGGCCCAGCCCACTGTGGGTGGTACCACCCCTGGGCAGGTGGGCCTGTGTTGCATAAGAAAGCAGGCTGATCGGGGCCAGGGGAGCAAGCCAGTAAGCAGCGTTCCTCCATGACCTGTGCTCCAGCTCCTGCTTCCAGGTTCCTGCCCTGAGTTCTTATCTTGGGCTCCCTGATGAACTGTGACCTGGGAGATGTAAGCTGAATAAACCCTTTCCTCCTTAAGTTGGTATTGGTCAGAGTATTTTGTCACAGTAATGAAGAACAAATTAGAGCACATACCCTGAAAACTGGAGGGCTTTCAAGGCTCTCATTGCTGCTCCTGGGTGTTCCCCACCCTGAGCATCATGTACCACAACAAATAGGCCACTGAAAATGCAAAAGAGGAGGTGAATTCTGGGTCTGCTGGACGCTCACTTAAAGACAAGGACTTTTCTGGTGGATGAAAGAGTGACTCTGGCTGACATCACAGTAGTCTGCACCCTGTTGTGGCTCTATAAACAGGTCTTGGAGCCTGCTTTTCACCAGGCCTTCCCCAATACCAATGGCTGGTTCTTCACCTGCATTAATCAGCCCCAGTTCAGGGCTGTCTTGGAGGAAGTAAAGCTGTGTGAGATGGTCCAGTTTGATGCTAAGAAGTTTGCAGAGAGTCAGCCTAAAAAGGATATCCCTCAGAAAGAAAGGGTTCACGGGAGGAGAAGCAGAAGCCCCAGATAAGCAGAAAGAGGAGAAAAAAGTAGCTATCCCAGCTCCTGAGGAGGAGATGGATGAATGTGAGTGCGGCACTGGCTGTTGAACCCAAGACCAAGGACCCCTTGCTCACCTGCCCAAGATTACCTTTGTGCTGGATGGATTTAAGTGTAAGTACTCCAATGAGGACACCCTGTCTGTGGCACTGCCATATTTTGGGAGCACTTTGATGAGGATGGCTGGCCTCTGTGGTATGCTGAGTACCGCTTCCCTGAAGAGCTCACTCAGACCTTCATGAGTTGGAACCTCATCACTGGAATGTTTCAGCGATTGAACAAACTGAGGAAGAATGCCTTTTCCAGTGTCGTCCTCTTTGGAACCAACAATAGCAGCTCCATTTCTGGAGTTTGGGTCTTCTGAGGCCAAAAGTTTGCCCTTCTGCTGACTCCAGATTGGCAGGTGCAGGGACATAGCGTCCTGACCTCCGCCTCCCCCTTGTAAGAGCTTGGGTATCTGTGGTGTTTGCTGGAGTTGTTTATCACAAGGACTTTCTCCTGATTCTGAGAAAAGGTACACCTGACCCAAAAACTAGCCTTACAGTCAGGTGATCCCAATTATCATGTGTCCTGACTCCACCTCCTATACTGAAAAGTATAAAAACCCTTGTCTCAAACAATAATGTGGCAGAAGTCCTTCCTCCCACTCCATGATGGTGTGATAGTTTGTTCAATCCTGACGCCCTCTGCCCAGAATACTCGGAGCTTGACGAGCTGGTGCGGCACACCATTTGCTGAAGATGCTGTCTTTCCTCCAGTGAAAGTTCTGGGCACTTTTGTCAAATATCAGGTGGTTGAAATTGCATGTACTCATGTTTGGATCTTCAAATTCCATCAATCTATGGGTCTATTTTTGTGCCACTATCATGCTGTTTTTATGAGTTTTCATTTCAGTTTTTACTTAATATTGTTTGAAGTCTGCTATAGTAATTTCCCCAGGTAATGCTGTTTTCTGAGACCTCTTGTGGTTGACTCATTTGGGATAATTTATTTATTCTTTGTATCCTCCTGAAGGTGATTAATGTTCTTCTTAGACTGAAGTGGTCCATCTAGCATTTTCTGTATAGCTCATTTCATGGAATCAAATTACTTAAATCTATTTTTTATCATGGAAAGTTTTTCTTTCTTCTTTGATTGCCACTGATAGTTTTGCTGACTATAGTAGTCTAGACTGGATCTGTTTTCTTTCTTGACTTACACGACATTGGTCCAAGTCCTTATGACTTTCATAATCTCCACTTTCTCCTAGACTTGTGAAATTTCCTTCTATGACTTTATTAAAAATGTTTTCTGTGCCTTTGGCCTGGGTTTCATCCTTGTTATTTATGCCTATTATTCATACATTTAGCATTTTTACAGTGTTCCAGAGATCCTGTATATTCCATTTGTGAGTTATTTTAGGTTTGACATTCTCTTTGAGCAGTTCATTGTCCGCTCATTGTCTTCATGATCCAACAATCTCTGTTCCATTCCCTCTACCTCATTTTTGTTTCTTTAAGCTTCTTGTTTGATTTCCTGAGTTTTTCATTTTAGTTTTGATTCTCTTTTATTCTGAGATTCTACTTATTGATTATGATTTCATATTTTAAGTTGTTTTAGCTATTTCATTCAAGTTTTTGTGTTTTCACTAATTTTATTCAGTCTTCTATTGATATCATCATTTAGTTTTTTGAATATATGTGTAATTGCTACTTTGAAATCATATTCTTATGCATCCATTAAGTTGTCATTTTCAGGAAGCATTATGATGGAGTTGCCAATTTATGTAGTATACATATTATCTTGGTTATTCATGTTGGGATTTTTTGGATGAGATCTTAGCATCTGGCCTTATGTCATTGTTGGTATCTCTTTGAAGGAAAGGTGAACTTATCTTTCTTGAATGGTTGTTTTTATCTTTGTTTGCTATTTCCCCAACTTGTCAGGTTGTGGTCCAGCTAAGTAGTGCTTATTTGTTCAGTTTTTGGGGTCACTTTATGTTTATGTGCACATGTGGTATATAAAGTGATCTCAATTAAGAAACGCATAGGTGCAACTTTTGAGATAAGGTTTCAAGGTTGGTTCCCCACAGTCCTGGATCAGCAGGGTGCTCTGGATGGCTCCTAGGTGAACAGGTTGGCTGACATGTCAGGGTGGTAGAGCTCACAGATTTGGGTGTGCAGTGATCATAGAAACCTGAAGAAGCCTGGGTGCTGGGATGACAAGGCACAGAAAAGTATGGGAAACGGCACTTAGCATGGCAGGTCTGTGAAAGCTCACAAATCTGGGGATTAGAAAGTCTTCTAATGAATCAAACATGCTTGAGAGGTGAAGTGGAATGGTGCAGAGAGATGTTGGAAAGGGAACTCAGCATGGCAGGCCTGGGAAAGCTAATAGATATGGGTGAATGCAAGGGTCCTAGCCTCAAATAATTTTTGAAAGAGTGATTCACATTAACCTAGTCATAACGCAGTTATCCTTGGTAGGAAATCCTTCTGTCTGTCCAGGAGTCTGAATGTATATGCCCCCAAATTCTCATGTTGTAGTTTTCAACCTAAGGTGATGGTGTTAGACATGGTGTCTCTAAGAGGTGATGAGATCATAAGGATAGAGACTCATGGATGGAATTAGCAACCTTATAATGAGATTCTAGAATGCTCACTCATCTTTGTACCATATGAGTTACAATAAGAAGGAGCCATCTATGAACCTAGAAGCTGCCCTCATCAGACACACTCAGTCTGTCATATTTAGATCTTGAATTTATAGCCTCCAGTTGTGTAAGCAATCCATATCTGTTTAATATAAACCCCTTGTACAGCTTATCGTATTTCGCTATAGCAGCTTGAGCTTTAAGATATCCATTTCTATTCATACTGAATAACCCTAAATACAATTACAGTGAATTTTTGAAAAACAGAAGAAGAGACATAGATCTAGGGAAGACTAGTAGAGACAGAGGCAGAGACAGGAGGGATGGAACCACAAGCCAAGAGGTATCTGGAGTCCTCAGTAGCTGGAATAGGCAGGATGAATCAGTCTCTGGAACCTGTGGAAATGAGGTCTTAAGATACCTGAATCTTTACAGGAATAATGTGTAGTGTATCTTGGGATGAGGTGATCTTGGATGATGATAGCCTTAAATGCAATGATAGTATACTTGTGAAAGACAGAGGAAGAGACAAAGACCCAGTGGAGAAGTCTTCCCTTCTTCATTTTTCCCATTGCCTAGGAACCCTGCTTCCTACCTTCAGGTTGACTATCATGGGGTTCCACAGGGATTTCCTGTTCTTGAGATATCAAGTATCCTCAGAACTAGATGGCCACACTTTTCCCCAAACATCCTTTGCTTCCTTTTCTCAAAGGCAGAACTTAGTGTCAGGTGCAGTGGTGGTTAAGAAGACAGGCTGAGTGACAGAAATGAGTACACCTTATAAACCTCAAATTCCCTCAAATTTCCCTCCTTGGGGAGAAGCTCATTTCCTGGCTAATGCCTCAATGACATTAAAATGACAGAGATCATTGAGAGTTAGGATGACAGTAGGACTCTCTTAGCCACTTTACAAGTGGTATATACAAGAAAATCAGCCCCAGTTGTCAATGAAAAAGTTCTAAACAGACTTACAACCAATTTTGTAGTCAAAGAAATGTCTTTTGTCAGTATTGGAATGTCATCAAAAAGAAAAGAAAATAAGAAATTCAATGTTCAGATCATTGCATGGGTCATACTTAGTGTTCTGTAAGTCAGGTAATGATGATGACAAAAAGGGAGCCAGTCTGCAGATAAATTAGGCAAGCAAGAAAGGGAAGAAATGTACTCAGAACACAGATGGTTTCTCAAATCTCTTTCACACAGAGAAAACAGTGTGGCACACATCTGATCTCTGGAACAGGAGTACATCCAAACTCAAGATTGGCCCTGTGGCTTGAGAGGTGTACCTACGAGCAGTTTTCAAGTGCATTACATTGCAAAATAAGTGAGATTTGGCCTTTAGCTCCCTGCTGTCTTCTGCTGTGTGATCATAGACTGTTAGTTTCCATATATTCTAATATCTTAGTTTGTAGAAAGGGAAAGTTTATTTTTGAACTATATTCTTCGATACTTTTGTTTTACTTTAAATTTTTTTGTAATACAAAATAAGGAAAAATTAGCTCAAAATATATCAAATATCTTTTTTAGAAACAATGATCCTCACTTCATAATCAAAATACTGGAGAATAAGTGTAGAGAAAGAATAACAGGGTATTTTAGTGCTTGGAAAGTCAGAGCACAGCCTAAAAAGTGCAGGACCTAGTACTTTTTTTCTGATGCAGTGATTTTTCTAATCCCTGATGGGGAAAAATTCCTGCCTTCTTTTCCCCATAGGCTGCTTCTTCAGAATTACAATTTGTACAACTTTACTAGCATAGACTCCACCCCAAATTTCCCATCCTTCTGGGGCTGTAGTATCCCCTTTGTCCTAAATTTTGATTTTCAACACATAGCTTACTGTCTATAATGTTTCACCCTAAGATAAACTTAAAAGCACTCAAGTAAACAGGGGTCAGCTGCTAGTTAGAAAACCCAGGGGTCTAGTGCCTCCTTCTTATCTGTGATTTGTTGATTAGGTTTAAATGCATCACATACTGAAAATGTACCATAATAGTTATTTCCTACAATAAAACAGCTAAAATTGTAAAACTCAGAAGAAAACACAGGACAAACGTTTCAGGACACTGGACTTGGTAAATACTGAGGTGAAGAAAAATTTCTACAGATCGATATCAGTGAGTGGTTGGGTGACCAAATGAAGGTGTTTAATTCCAGAGACTGATATGCACTAAAATGGTTAAAGAGTCTCCATTTTATATTTTGTGTATTGCATCACAGTAAATTATTATGTTCAATGCATACAAAAATACAACATATAATGTAAGCACAAAGACAAACTCCCATTTGACTCCTATGCATTAGCCCCATACTCACTCTGCCCACCCACACTACAGCACTCCCTCCTCCTCTATGCCTGCCAGAAGGACTCAGCTATTAAGTTATGGACGACTGGCGCCAGGGGCTGGCCATGCAGTGTGGGGTTGTGAGATGGAAATCCCAAGAAGCAGCTGAGCTGGGCTCTGAGATTGGCTGCTCTGAACAGTGGTGCAGTCCCTGCAATGCAAGCCCACCTGCTTTGAGGAAACTTGCTGTGCGGGAGCATGCAGGGTGTGCCTGGACACTGAGGATCATGTGTATCTTCTTACTTTCTTGCCATGATGGAGGTGCCTTGAGCCACTCACGCTGCTGCTGTGAAACTTGTGAAGTGACTCATCGCTCAGAGCCTTGGTCTCTATGAATGGCACAAGTCCTCAGGCTCTGCGGTTGTGCTGAGGATTCTGGAGAGTTGGTATTAGGAGTAATGGTAGCAAGGGGTAGAATGGTGTGCTGAGGACAGGACTCCGAATAGCTTGATACCAAATCCCCAAGACTGCCTGAGGGCCTTGTTTGCCAGGCGACATGGCCTAAAGAAGTGGACACTGACTGTTTGGCATTTCACTTGTCCCTGTTGCAGTAGAAAACAAAAATCATCTTCACAGTAGAATTTCTGGCTGAGTTTCCACCTGTGTAAGGCATGAGCTGTCCTGGACACTTACAGGGACTTCAGGGTAGGTCAGGCACTCTGCTTTAACCTGCATGGAAAACAGGTCACAGAGCTGTGCTCTGAAAGCAAACACTGGCTAGTGACTCTCTGGCCATTACTAGACCACTTCCAGGGTCATGTCTGAACCTGACTAAAAGGTTCAGTCTTTTCACAATACTGATAGGAGTCCAACCTGGAAATGGGAGGGATCTGTGGATTGCAGTTGTGCTTGAAGTGCTGGAGCAGGACACACGGGAGATGTGGATAAAACCCAGACGAGCTCCTTGTGGCCAGTGGGAAAGAACAGGAAAGATTATACCAGCACTGTACATCCACTGGTCAGCTTCAGAGTTAAGCTTTATGTGATCAGATGGTATTCTTTGCTTTTTGCAGGGGGGGGGGCAGGGTTTGAGACTAATGAAACCTGTTCAAGTTTCCCTTCTGAAGTACACTGGTGTACAAATAACAAATATCTTTTGTATGATTATCATAGAACTTTCCATCATTTGGGAGCTCCACATTGAATCCAGCCCAACCTACAGAGGAATGTTGCTGATTTTTGAGCACTGACAGGAAATATGGATTTATTTCTGAAGTTTATGGGTGTAGTTTCTAGTTGTTACAATTCTTGAACACTTCAAAAGTCACTTAATTATTATTAGCCCTGGAATCGTCATGTCTAAAGTTCCCATAAAACTAAATAGTTGTTTTCTCATCTTTTTTTGTTGATTGTTTGAGACAGGGACTCACACCATAGCCCTTAGAGCTTAAATAGTCCAGGCTGTCCTTGAATTCATGCCAATCTTCTTGCCTCAACTCATTAAGTGCTGAGGTTATAGACATGAGTTATCAAGTTTAATTCTCAAGGTTTCCTGGAAACTTGTTATAAATGCGAATTTCCAGATCAATCCTAAACTTGTTAAATTCAATGCTGGATGTATAGTGACTTCAGGCAAGAAATCTCCAGGTGGATTAGGAGCTGTTTTCCTTAGTTCTGGAAATTGAACCCATCCTCTTGCATGGTACACAATTGCTGTTTTACTAGCTACATCCCTGGCTCAAGAATCTCAGACAATTCTTTAAAAAAAAATATTGAGCTGTTTTACATGCCATTCAACAGTTCTTCATAAAATTTAGTCCAGCTCAGTCATCCATACTCCCCTATCTTCCTACTGGACCTCGTGTATTCTGCCATACATGTTAAGTCTTAGTCAGTAAAGCATTTGTGCCTAGATGTCCTTCAGTGCAAATTCATCCACTGGAATCTAGTCATTCTTTCTAGAGATTGTAATCAATCTCCAATAGTTCCTATTCTAGGGCTGGCTGCCACCTATTTCTCTTGCACCACTCTGGGTCCTTTTCTGACTGAGTTGGCATGGGTCCAGTTCTCGATGCCATCATTGCACAAATTCACATGTTCAAACTTTCTGTGGCCTGAAAGCTTCTGCTTTATTCTTTTAACATGATTTTTTTATGCGTTTAGTTTTATTTTATGTGTATAATGGTTTTGAATTCTATGTGCCCTCACATAATTGCCCTCTTATGTATTCAATCTTAATGTTCCATATTCTCCTATATTTCACTAAAAATGTTATTTTAGCCAAGTTTGATGTTGCACACCTATTATCCTAGCATGGAAGGGACTGAAGCTGGTGATTGCTATGAGATTGATCACTCCTAAGCTGCATAGTGAATTGGAGGCCAGAGTGGCATACAGACTAAAATTTTTTCTCAAAGACCAAATGAACCAACAAACAAATAAATAACCTTAATGCCCATTGTACTGGTTAGTTTTAACTATCAAGTTGACACAACTATAAATTACTTTGAAAGTAAGTTTAAGGGATTATTTAGATGAGGTTTTCTCTGGACATGTCTGGGGGACTGCCTTTATTGATAATTCAGCCCCCCTGAATATGGTGGGCTCCTGTTCTCCTAGGAAGACCAAACTACTATTATTCTTTTTGGCTCAGAATGCTACACAGGTTTCCCTCACCTGACCTCTTTACCAGTCTCAAGTTTTGTGTTAACTCCAGCAAATGTGAAAGTGGCTGCATGTGGATTTTCTCCTGTTGATTAGTCCAATGTCTAATTAGTCCAATGTCTAATTGTCTTTGATATTCTGCTCAAAGAACCAGGAAGGGTCTAGCTATTTCTATTTCCCATGGACGCTGACGCTTTAACATAATTGTGAAAAGAAATTTGAGTCAATTCCATAGATTGTTATGATATTTCTGAAACATTGACTCACCTTGTAGCCCAGGCTGGCCTCTAACTCATGATCCTCCTCTCTTGGCCTGCTACATGCTTGGATTACAGTTGTATGACACCACATCTAGCCATTGCATTGTTATCTTAAATAAAGTTTCATCTTCCTTCTTTGAAAAGACTGTTAAAAGTCAGCCAAAAAATATTTTATTATATTTTATTTTTGGCAATATTTCATACAATTTTGACAAATTTTATACCTAATATATTTTAAAGTAGTAATTATACCTAAAATATTGATAAGTACTTTGATAATATTGTTTTTTAATCCATATGGTTGAAAAAAGACAATTTTAAAGACTCTATTTCTTTTCGCATATGGGGTTGTTTTTATAAAATTCAATGAAAGGAAAATGTTTCCATGTAAAAGAAACAAACTAAATAAAAATCCATAGATTCTGGCTCATAAAAGTGTCTTATATTTTACCATACCTACTAAGATTTCTTGGGGGCAAAATCTGATCTTTATCTGTTAAAAATCATAAATTATGAGTTAATGAATCATTTTACTGAGAACCAAAATTATGTGACTTTGGAGTATTTTTATAGTTGCCATCTTAATAATAAATTCTGTATACAGCCTCTCAGTGTATTTTCATGTCAGTTTTATCCCCATATTTCTGTAGATCAAATATTTGGGGACTCAGTTTCATATATGAAAGTATTTGAACACCAGTCCTTCTCTTTAAAGTTTTAAGAAGAAAATTCTTACTGGATATCTTTGTAAATAAACACTTGGAGTGCATAACAGACAAGTTGATTCTTCAAAAGTGTAATAACATTGAATTTCAAGTCTTACCCCAAATACACTTATTTTATCTATCATCTATCTATCTATCATCTATCTATCTATCTATCTATCTATCTATCATCACCTGTCTATCTTCTATCTATATCTATCAATCTATCATCTATCTATATCTATCTATCATCTATCTATTCTAAGGAATTTTACTATGCATATATTTAAATAACCCAACAAATATTATCAAGTGTAACAATCTTTATTACTTAAATGTGGTTTTAAGTATATAGATGTTATGATATAAACTGATAAAAATCTATTTAATTCAATATTTTCATTATTAGTACCTATGAATATTGATACATTTTCAAGCACTTACAAAAGCATATTTAGTATTCTATTGTGAGTAGGTGTATATGCCACAACATGAATGGGTTTGGTATTATCATCTTGAGGAATGTTTCTTAACACAGATAACCATGTGTTTGTCTTAAAAGCTTTACTATAGTGTTTAGGAATATGACACAGTATAGAGAAGTTATCTAGCAGCCACAAGGCCCTGCATTTGATCCACAGGAGTTTGAAAGGAAGAAAAAAATCCAGCACTAAGTTGAAGAGTTTATTCCAAAACCTGATTCTACCAGGTGAGAGCTACCTTAGAAGAATTCCCCTCTTGAACATTCTAGCTCATTCCTACTCAAGGGTTAGACCACTGACTAGTGCAGCCTCCAATTTGGTACATATCAGCAATAGCGTAAGTCTAGTCTAGTAACTGAGAATAAGAATTATTCTAGTAAACATACAATATGATTAAACTGCTATTATTCCATCATGTTGTGTGGCAGATAGAATTTTAAGTATTTACATATTTACTTGTAGTTTTCTCAATCTTACTTAATCTTCAGTATTTTACCTTGATTGGCTGTCCTCATTTTCACATCTATTTTCCTACTATGTTGAGGGTTGCTGATTCTAACCCCATGTTATTTTTCATAGATTCTTGTTTTGCATTTTTAGCATCTTTTGTATGCCTTATTATATTTATCCAAGACATAGATGTATATTTTCTTAGTAATTGGAATATGACCTGAGTCCTACAAGGTGGTACAAATATAAGAGTGAATAGGTTTAATTAAAATTAAGAAAAGAAATAGTGTGTGTGTGTGTGTGTGTGTGTGTGTGTGTGTGCCACACTTGCATGTGGAGGTCAGATCTTTACAAAGTCAATTGACATTATCCAGCATGTGGGTCCTAGGGATCAACCTCACATCATTTTCCTGGGTAAAAAGCTGCTTTGCCATCTTGCCATCCCAAGGGCACCACCCCCATTTTGATGAATAGCTATGCTAAATATTATGTCCTCCTGTATAGACTAAATAATAACATTTTTTGAAACTAAATTGTAATCAATAGTTGCTAATGGTGAAAATGACGGTTCTATATTTGGAAAAGGTATTAATTATGACTGTCATAAGAAAATTTAAAAATTGATTTTCATTTACAAAAGTGGCAGTTTTTTATATAGTACTAACAATCTGAGCCTGTTATGCTCTTATAAGAATAGGATAGAAATAGGTGAACTGATTTCTTATCAATCTTATGAATATATTCTTTGTTTTGTTTTTTGAGACAGGGTCTCAATATATAGCCCTGGCTGGCCTGGAAATCACAGTGTAGACCAGCTGGCTTTGACCCTGTGGCAATCTTCCTATCTTTGCTGCCCATGTATTTATATAACAGTTGTGAGCCACTACAACAGACTTTTCTCTATCTTTTATTTATTTATTTATTTATTTATTTATTTATTTATTTGTTTGTTTGTTTGTTTATTGAATTCCATGTAGACCAGGTTGAACTTGAATTCCCAGTGTAGGTGAGGATAGTTTAGAATTCACAATTCTCCTACCTCCATGTCACAAATGCTGGGATTACATATGTGTGCCACTGTTCTCAGCTGCACTATATCATTTTTTCTTTTCTTGACTCTACATACATATTTGTAAAGGAAATGCATATTTAAAGTGTTTATTCTTCCCAGACCTCTCCCTAACCTCTTGGCCAAGACTCCCACTGCTTCCTGATCATTTGCAGCGAGACCAACTGAACTCCCCCCTCTAGTCCCCAGAAGCCCCTAACATGGCAAGTTCCCTCCCCTACCTCCCCTTGCATTTCGGATGGCCCAGACCCACAGTTTTCGGGGGCCAGCATCTTTCCTGGGTAAGTTCAGTCGGGTACCCACTGCGACTTGACTCCCCCAGCCTTTCACACTACCACCTCCCTTATCCCATGTCTGTTCCCAGGGTGGGCACTGGCCCATTTCTTCTCTAGGCACCCCAGACATCTATGGGTGCCAAACCTCTGGACTGATCTATTGGCCCAGAATCCCCACTGGTTCCTGATCCTTTGAATCCAGACCAACCCATTCCTCCTTCTAGTCTCTGGGAGCCCACGTGGGGCCTGTTCACTTAATGCCTCCCTTTGCATCCCTGGATGGCCCAGTCCTGAAGATTCCTTGGGCCAGCATCTATCCTGGATAACTTCAGCCATACCCTCTGTGCCTTTAATGCTCCCAGTCTCGTTCACATCCAGTTCCCCCACCCCATCTCTCCTCCTAGTGTGGGCACTGGCCCATTTCTTCTTTAGGCACCCCAGACCTCTGGACTGAACTCTTGCCCTAGGCTCCCCACTGCTTCCCAATCCTTTGCATCCATAACAATCCAATTCTTCCCACTAGTGCCTGGGACACCTATGGCAGGTTCCATTGACACCTCGCTTTGCATCCCTGGGCAACACACCCCCCCCCAGCTTCCTACAGCCATCATTAATCCTGGGTAAGTTCGGTTGCACCCACTGCACCTTGACTCCCCCCAGACTCACTCACCCTCCCAGACCTCCCACTCCATGCCTTCTCTTAGTGTGGCACTGGCCCATTTCTACTCTGAGCACCCCAGACATCTAGAATGACCTCTTGGACCGATCTCCCCACTGCTTCTTGAAATTTGCACCCAGACCAACCCAATTCCTCCCTCTAGTCCCTGGGTGCCCCCCACCCACCCTGTTCCTACCTCCACCTCCCTTTGCATCCCTGGGTGGCCCAGCTCCACAGCTTCCTGGGGGCAGCATCTTTCCTGAGTAAGTTCAGCCATGCCCACTGTGCCTTAATGTCCCCAGCCTCATTCACCCTCCAGCACCCCATCCCATCTCTCCTCCTAGCATGGGCACTGGCCCATTTATTCTGTAATCACCCCACAACATTGGACAGACCTATAGGGCCAGACTCCCCACTATTTCCTGGTCCTTTGCACCAAGACCAAGCCAATTCCTCCCGCTAATCCCCAGGAGCCCACTTGGGGCCGGTTCCCTGCCCCACCTCCCTTTGTATCCCTGACTGACCCAGCAACCCAGCTTCCTGGGGCCAGGATCATTCCTGGGTAAATTGGGCCATGCCCACTGAAACATGACTCCCTTAGCCTCATTCCCCTTCCCAGCTACCCCACAAAACATCTCTTCCTAGTGTAGGCACTGCCCATTTCATCCCTTGGCACCCCAGAACTCTGGACTCTCTTGGCCCAGACTCCCCACTGCTTACAAATCCTCTGCACCCAGTCTGTCCTAGTTTGATTCTCCATTGCTGTGACAAAACACTCTGAGCAAAACCAACTTGGGGAGGAAAGGGTTTATGTAGCTTACATATCCTGGGTCACAGTTCATCCAGGAGCCCAAGGTAGGAACTCAGGGCAGGAACCTGGAGGCAAGAGCCTGCTTTCTTATGCAACACAGGCCCACCTGCCCAGGGATGGCACCACCCACAGTGGGCTGGGCCCTCCCACATCACTCATCAAGAAGATGCCCCTCAGACATAGCCATGGGCCAGTCCAATAGAGGAAGTTCCCCAATTAAGGCTCCCTCAACCCAGGTGTGTCAAGTTGACACTAAAGCTATTCAGCACACAGTCCAACAAAATTCCTACCTCTACTCCCCAGGAGCCCCTCGGTGACTGTCCCCCCCGCCTCCCCCATTCATCCATGGGTGGCCCAGTGCCTCATCTTCCTGTGGCCAGCATTTTTCCTGGGTAAGTTTGGTCATGCACACTGTGTATTGACACCCCCAGTCTGGCTCACCCTCCAAGCTCCCACACCCCATCTCTCCTCCTATCATGGGCACTGGCCCATTTCTTCTCTAGGCACCCCAGACATTTAGACTGACCTCTTGACCAAGACTCACCACGGCTTCCTGATCCTTTGCAACCAGACCAACCCAGTTCCTCCCACTAGTGCCTTGGACACCTCCAGCAGATTCCATTGACCACCTTGCTTTGCATCCATGGGTGACACAGCACCCCAGGTTCCTGGGGCCATTATCTTTCCAGGGTAAGTTTGGCCTCACTGACTGCACCTTGACTCCTCCAGACTCGTTCACCCTTCTAGACCTCCCACCTCATGCCTTTTCCTAGTGTGGCACTGGCCCATTTACACTCTTAGCAGCCCAGACATCTAGACTGACCTCTTGGCCCATTCTCCCTACTGCTTTCTGATCCTTTACATGAAAACTAACCCAATTACTTCCTCTAGTCCCTGGGTTACCACTCGGTGCCTGTTCCCTCCCCCACCTCTCTTTGCATCCTTCAGTGGCCAAGCCCACCGGCTTCCTGGGGCCAGCATCTTTCCTGGGTAATTTCTGTCATGCCCACTGCGCCTTGACACACCAAGCCTTTTTAACACCCCACAGGCCCCCTTCCACATCTCTATTCCTAATGTGTACACTGACCCATTTTTTTCTCTAGGCACCCCAGACTTCTGGAATCACCTCTTGCCTGAGATTCCCCACTGCTTCCTGATCATTTGCACCTAGACCAACTGAATTCCTCCTTCTAGTCCCCAGAAGAACCCCACTGGGCGATTTCCCTTCTCCACCTCTCTTTGCATGCCTCGGTGTCCCAGCCCCACAGCTTCCTGGGGTCAGCATACTTCCTGGGTAAATTCAGCCATGCCTACTGTGCCTTGACTCCCCCAGCCTGTTTCACACTAATAGCTCCCCCACCCTATCTCTCCTCCTAGCATGGGTACTGGCCCATTTAATCTCTTGGCATGCCAGACATCTGGACTGAACCCTTGGCGAAGTCTCCCCACTGCTTCCTGGTCCGTTGCACCCAGACCAACCCAATTCCTCCCTCTCATCCTCAGGAGCACCCTCATAGCCTATTCCCTCCCTGACCTTCCTTTGCATCCCTGGATGGCCCAGCCCCCCAGCTTCCTGAGGCTAGCATATTTCCAAGGTATATTCAGCCATGCCTACTGTGCCTTGATGCCCCAAGACTCAATCACCCTCCAGCTCCCCCACACCATCTCTGGACCTAGGGTGGGCACTGACCCATTTCTTCTCTAGGCACCCCAGAAATCTGGACTGGCCTCTAGGCCCAGAACCCCCACAGTTTCCTGATGCATTGCACCCAGAACAAGCCAATTCCTCTCTCTAGTCACTGACAGCTGTCAGGGACTTAGCTCTCTGCCACCTCCCTTTGCTTTCCTGGGTGTCCCAGCCTCACAGATTCTTGGTGTAAGCATCTTTCCTGGGTAAGTTCGGTGGCGCCCCTCCTTGCCTTGACTACCCAGCCTCGGTCACCCTCCCAGCCCCAGCACCCATCTTTCTTCCTAGCAAGGGAACTGGCCCATTTCTTCTCTAGGGACCCCAGTCCTCTTGACTGACCTCTTGACTGAGACTCCCCACTGCTTTCTGATCCTTTGAACCCAGACCAAGCAAATTAATCCCTCAAATCCCTGCTTGGCACCTCAGGGCTTGTTCCATCCCCCACCAAAATTTGTGTTCGTGATGGCCCTGCCCCTCAGGTCTTGGGGCCAGCAACTTTCCTTGGGTAAGTTGGGTCATGCCCACTGCAACTTGACTCCCCAGCCTCCTTCACCATTCGAGCTCCCCTACGGCATCTTTCCTCCTAGTGTGAGCACAGGCCCACTACTTCTCTAGGCACCCCAGAACGCTGGACTGACCCCTTGGCCCAGTCTTCCCTCTGTTTTCTGATACTTTGCACCCAGACAAACTCAATCCCTCCCTCTAGTCCCCACGAGCTGCATCGGAGCCTGTTCCCTCCCACACCTCCCTTTGTATCCCTGGGTGGCCCAGCCCCACTGTGTCCTGGGGCCAGTATATTTCCTGGGTAAGTTCAGCTGTGCCAACTGTGTATTGACACCTCCAGCCTCGTTCCCCCTCCAGTTCCCTCATCCCATCTCTCCTCCTAGTATGGGTACTGGCCCATTTCTTCTCTAGTCCCTCCAGACCTCTGGACTGACCTCTTGGGCCAGACTCCCCAATACTTCCTGATCCTTTGCACCAAGACCAAGCCAATTCCTCCTGCTAATCTGCAGGATCCCCATTGGGGCCTGTTCCCACACACATCTCTCTTTGTATCCCTGAGCGGCCCAGCATCTCAGTTTCCTGGGGCCAACATTTATCCTGGATAAGTCCAGTCATGCCCACTGCGAAATGATGCTCCCAGCCTCATTCACATCCAGGTCTTCCACCCTATCCCTCCTCCTTTCATGGGCCCTGGCCCATTTCTTTTCTAGGCACCCCAGACCTCTAGATTGATATCTTCATCCAATCTGTACTGCTTCCTGATCCTTTGCAAACAGATCAAACCAGTTCCTCCAGCTAGTACCTGGAAGCCCTCCGGCAAGTTCCCTCTCCCACCTATTTTTGCATCCCTGGGCAGCACAGCACCTCAGTTTCTTGGGACCAGCATCTTTCCTGGGTAAGTTCCAAATCACTGTGACTTGTCTCCCAAATCCTCGTTCACCCTCCCAGCTTCCCCACCACATCCCTCCTCCTAGCATGGGCACTGGCCCATTTCTCATCTTAGCACTCCAGATACCAAGACTGACCTCTTGGCCCAGTCTCGCCATTCCTTCCTGATCCTTTGCACCCAGACCAACCCAATTCCTCCCTCTAGTCCCCAGGAGCCCCCTCAAGGCCTGATTAGTTCCCCACCTGCCTTTGCATCCCTGGGTAGTCCCCCCTGCCTTCCTGGGGGCAGCATCTTTCCTGGGTAAGTTCAGCCCACTGTGCCTTGATGCCCCCAGCCTCGTTCACCCTCCAGCACCCCCATCCCATCTCTCCTCCTAGAATGGGCACTGGCCCATTCTGTAGTCACCCCAGAACTCTGGACAGACCTATAGAGCCAGACTCCCGACTAGTTGCTGATCCTTTGCACCAAGACCAAACCAATTCCTCCCAATAGTCCCCTGGAGCCATTGGGGCCTGTTCCCTCCCCCACCTCCCTGTGCATCCCTGGTTGGCCCAGCACTCCAGCTTCCTGGGGCCAGGATCATTCCTGGGTAATTTCAGCCATGCACACTACAACTTGAATCCCCTAGCCCCATTCCCCTTCTCTGACACCTCACCCCACATTTCCTCCTAGCATGGGCACTGGCCATTTCTTCTCTTTGCACCCTAGAACTCTGGACTGACCTCTTGGACCAGACTCTCCACGGTTTCTGAAATCATTGCACCCAGTCCAACTCAATTCCTCCTTCTCCCCGGAAGACATGTCCCACTAAATTTTTCTTCCCGCTCTCTGTTTGACCTGCCCTCACATTTTTTTCAGGGTCTCTTTCTCAGGGCGCTATCAGACAAACCACATAACATATTTTTTATCTAAATTTTTCATTTTATATCTTGGGTAGGGAAGGGGGAAATGGAGGAACTTACAGAGCAATGAACACCAGACACCTGGCACACAGCTCTGCTTGGCTTGGCCTGCCATTCCAGATAGCTTCCATGCCTGCCCACAGTCTTCATTATCTTTTGCCCATGCATCTTGGGCCCACAGTCTTGGCCCAGGTCAGTAAATGCCACTTTGTGTGTCCACTGCCATGCGCAGTTCTCACCTTCTGTCCCAAGATGGCTCCCAAAAACCCCTCCCTCCGTGGCTAACCCTCCGCAGTAAATTCTCTGCAGTAGGCCCCACCCCTTGAAGGATCCAGGTCCCTGGGACACACTCCATCCCTTTCCTCCACTCTTAAAATCTTTTCACCAATCTTCCATTAAGGTCCCTGTGCCTTGGAGGGGAGTGATAGATGTAGGGCTATCTCTCTTGTATCATGGCGAGATAATGACTTCTAGGGCTTCCCCATTATTCATCTTTAAGCATGTCCATTGATCTATCTTAGTGGGGTTTCTTCTACTATAAAGACCAATGGGAGGAAGTAGACACATTTAAACAAACATGAATGCAAATAAAAATGCCTAGAAGATATCCCAGTAGGTCTACTATATTCATTAAACAGTATACTTGTTGTCGGGAGCCGCTAATCATTCAGCTGTGTCAGGCTTGTTTACTGAGTGTGTGTTATGCACACCAGTATCTAATCTGCCTTATCAGGAGGAATATGTTTATATGGAGAGCCTCACAACACCTGACCTTGAGGCAATAGTGGAAGCCTTTGATCTGACTGCTCCCTGAACCTCAGATACAGGTGGGGAAAAACAGCAGTTGTAACTAATTGAGTTCTTCTGTATAAAAAGGCAGAACTGAAATAAATCGGGGCTGTAGTATTCACTGTGAGCCCTCCCAACCACCTTTTCTGTCTCCTTTTCTTTCTTTCAATCCTCACTTCCCCTTTCAGGTACTGTCAGTTTTGGCCGGCTGGCACCGGCACGGTGGAATCCTCCCGTTGGAATCCCCAGCATCTACGTAAAAGTTGAGCACGATGGCACATGCCTATACTCTCAGCTTTGGTGACAGGGA
>NW_008355363.1:6165088-6246237 GCF_000622305.1 Nannospalax galili | reverse complement strand
TGCGCAATCTCCGCTACAACAGGCTATTGGGGCTGCAGTAGAGAGAGGAGAGTCAGTGCATGGATTTCAGGTCTTCCCAGTTTCTGAGCAAGTTGATCAGCAGGGCAACAGGGTGCGGTCTCATGCACCTGTGCCTTTTAAGCAGCTTAAGGAACTAAAGACTGCTTGTGCTCAGTATGGTCCCACTGCCCCTTTTACTCAGGCTTTGTTAGAATCCCTGTCCATGGATGTGCTTCCTCCTGGAGATTGGAAACACATGGCACGTGCTTACCTTTCAGGGGGAGATTATCTGTTGTGGAAATCTGAGTATGAGGATCAGTGCCAGGTGACAGCAAATACCAACAGAGCACAAAATATACCCATAGATTTTGATATGTAAGCTGGTGAAGGACAATATAGGGATATTGTTCAGCAGTTGTAGTACGATGTTTCGGCCTATGCGCAGGTCAGTGCTGCAGCCCAAAGAGCCTGCTATAAACTGCCGTCTAGTGGTAGGCAGACTGAGGATTTGTCCAAGATCATGCAAGGTACGGATGAGCCATATCAGGATTTCGTGGCTCGACTACTGCAAACTGCCAGTTGCTTGCTGGGGGATAGTGAAGCAGGTTTGCTCTTAATGAAACAGCTTGCATTTGAGAATGCTAATGGAGCCTGTCAAGCTGCTATTAGGCCTTATAGAAAGAAAGGTGATTTATCAGACTATATAAGATTATGTTCTGATATCGGGCCATCATACATCCAAGGAATAGCCATGGCTGCGGCATTGCAGGGAAAGCCTATTCAGGAGGTATTTTTTCGACAAACAAAAGGGTCAAAAGGATGGGTGGCAGGGCCTGGGGGAAGCTGCTTCGGGTGTGGCCAGTTCGGACATCAAGTGAAACAGTGCCCTGATAAGCAGAGAAGAGGTCAGAGAAACAAAGAGCCAGGCTTATGTCCCCATTGTAAACGAGGGAAGCATTGGGCTAACGAATGCAAATCAAAAAGAGATGTTACGGGAAACTTGCTCCTGCAGGGAAATGGGGAGTGGTCTGCAGGGGGCCCCGAAACAATGTTATGGGGTGCTCCAGACATTCGTCCCCCAGCAGGGAAATCCATTCAAGACCTCTTCAGGGCCACCCCAGGAAGCACAGGACTGGACCTCAGTGCCTCCACCTACACACTATTAACCCCTGACATGGGAATGCAAGCCATACCTACAGGAGTGTATGGGCCGTTGCCAAAAGGAATGGTGGGATTGGTATTAGAAAGAAGTAGTGTCACCATGAAGGTTTCTGGTAGCTCCTGGAGTGATAGATTCAGACTATCATGGTGAAATCAAGATTATGACTCATTCCCCCTTAGGAATTGCTGTAATAGAGTCAGGACAAAGATTGGCACAATTGCTCCTACTCCCTCTGGTTCATTGTGGCAACAGTAGTAAAAAGCAGCATAGAGGGACAGGTAATTTTGGTTCCTCTGATGTTTATTGGCTACAAGCTATTGGTCAGCAGCGACCTGAATTAGAGCTAATTATTAATGGAAAGAGATTTAAAGGACTTTTGGACACTGGGGCAGATGTGTCTGTAATCTCAGAAGGACAATGGCCCTCAGCCTGGCCAAAGCATACCTCCATGACAAGTTTGCAGGGCATAGGGCAAAGTCAGAGTCCTTATCGAAGTAGTGATGAGCTACATTGGAAGGACCTGGAGGGACATGAAGGTTCCTTTACTCCCTACATTGTGAAGGGGCTGCCCATCAATCTTTGGGGGAGGGATGAGATAGGAGTCTATTTATATAGTCCCAATGAGCAGGTTTCACAGCAAATGTTTAATCAAGGAATGCTTCCGCAAGCTGGATTGGGAAGAAATGGACGGGGAATTCAGGCACCATTACAAATGTGCCAAAAACTGGATACAAAAGAGCTAGGATATTTTTAGCAGAGGCGGGTCATATCAAACCCTCTAATTCACCCTGGAATTCTCCTATTTTTGTTGTTAAGAAAAGGTCAGGCAAATGGAGATTGTTACCAGATTTGAGAGAAGTCAATAAAACAATGGAACTGATGGGCGCATTACAGCCCGGTTTGCCTATTCCTTCTGCTATTCCACAGGACACCTTTAAAATTATCTTGGACTTAAAAGATTGCTTTTACACTATTCCTTTGGCTCCTCAAGATTGTAAGAGATTTGCGTTTAGCGTACCTTCCATAAATTTTAAAGAGCCTATGAAAAGATATCATTGGAAAGTTTTACCTCAAGGAATGGCTAACAGTCCTACTTTATGTCAAAAATTTGTAGCTCAGGCTATAGCACAGACTAGGTATCTATATCCTGAAGTATATATTATTCACTATATGGATGATATACTACTAGCTCACAAACTTGAGGGACTGTTATTAGCCACCTATGGGGTCTTACAAAAGGGATTGAAAAATTATGGGTTAGTTATTGCCCCTGAGAAAGTGCAAAGAGAAGCTCCATTCAGTTATCTAGGAAAACTGCTGTATCCCAAAGAAATTAAACCTCAAAAAATACAAATTAGGAAGGATAATTTAAGAACGTTAAGTGATTTTCAAAGGTTGTTAGGAGACATAAATTGGCTTCGTCCCCATCTGAGGCTTATCATGAGGGAGTTAAAGCCTTTATTTGATGTGTTAAAAGGAGATTCAGATCCCAACTCTAGCAAGATAATTACTCCTGATGCTCTTCAGGCTTTACAATTAGTAGAAAATGCTATTGAACAACAACAAATTACCTATGTAGATTATAGCCGGCCCTGGTTGGGTTGTGTTTTTTCTACCACTCACACCCCTACAGCTGTACTTTGCCAGGATGGCCCTCTTCTTTGGGTGCATCTACCAGTATCACCAGTCAAAGTAATTAATCCTTATTATGAGGCTGTAGCGACCTTGGTCCAACAATTGCGTGCTGAATCATGTCGGTACTTTGGAGCTGAGCCTGCTCGAATTGTTGTTCCTTACACTAAGGCGCAGTTGCTATGGTTCTTTCAAAATGTAGATTCATGGGCAATTGCATTTGCAAATTATATAGGCCAGATAGAGAATCATTATATCAAGGCTAAATTGTTACAATTTGCTAATTTGCATGAGTTGCTGATGGTTCTTCTAATGGACAAGCAGCTTATGTGATTTATGGGCAAAGTTATTCTTTTCAAACTTCCCCTGCTTCAGCACATGTAGTGGAACTTCATGCTATAGCTGCAGTGTTCCAGCTTCTGACCTCAACACCCTTCAGTCTCTATACAGATAGTCATTATGTAGCTCGAGCTCTACAGGAAATTGAAACAGTACCTTTTATTGAAACAAGGAATGTTCAAATTTGTTTACTGTTAAGACAAGTGCAAAATAGTATTAAATCTAGAAAATATCCTTGCTATATAGGACATCTCAGAGTGCATAGTGGTCTTCCTGGACCATTAAGCTTTGGGGAATGCCTTGGCAGATGAAGCCACTCAACTTGTAGGATTAACTCAGGTAGAGCAAGCTACAAATTCTCATGCCATTCATCACCAAAATAGCCAAAGTTTGAGAAAACAATTTCATATTACTAAAGAAGCTGCAAGACAAATTGTGCGACAATGCTCATCTTGTCCTCAAACACAAATTGTTCCTCATTATGGGGTTAATCCTAGAGGGCTGAAGCCTAACCAACTGTGGCAAATGGACATTACTCATGTTCCAGATTTTGGCAAACAAAGGTATGTACATGTTACAATAGATACATTTTCTGGCTTCATTATGGCTACTGCACAAACATTGCTTGACTTGCTTTTCCGTAGCTGGGATCCGTAACATTATAAAAACAGATAATGGCTCTGGCTATACCAGTCAGGGGTTCCAACGTTTCTGTTTGCAATTGGGATTGAGCATAGAACTGGGATACCGTATAACCCACAAGGACAAGGTATAGTGGAAAGAGCTCATGGTGCTTTAAAAACACAATTACAAAAAATAAAAAATGGGGAGTTATATCCCCAGACACCAAGTAATCTTTTACATCATACTCTTTTCATTTTAAACTTTTTGAATTTGGATAAAAACAACCACTCTGCGGCAGATAGAATGTGGCATCCTCAGTCACAGAATACCTACGCCCAAGTCAGGTGGAAGGATCCTCTAACTGGACAATGGAATGGCCCAGACCCTGTATTGATTTGGGGAAGAGGGCATGTTTGTGTTTTTCCACAGGATGCTGATGGAGCCAGGCGGCTGCCAGAAAGGCTGGTGAGGTTTGCTAGATGAGCACCAAAGAAAAAGAAGTAGAAAAGGATGAGGTGACAAATGTGGCTGATGATGATGTTCCCACAAGTGATCTTGGCTGAGTTATACTGGACTTATGTTCCTGATCCACAATATTGCACCCTGTTATATGGGAGGAAAAAGAGATAGTAGTGACTATGAATGACTCTCAGTTAATTGCTCAGCCTGCTTCAAAACACCTGATAATGGAAGTGGTGACGAATTTTTATTATTTGGGATCGGGAAGCGGGTTACCTATTTGTTTTGTTAAAAATGATAATAAGTCCAGTGTGTACAAGTAGATGACTGTGTGTTTGTGGGACAAGGTGGATACTGTACCAATGTCAAAGTGTTATTGCCAAAAGATAATAGAGTAGAGGAAAAAAATTTCTCCGCAAGCATTTCCACTCTATAAGCAGCAGCAGATATTCTAAAAAGGTTGAGAGACACCTTACCATCATGGTCCTCTATCACTTCCATTGTGAGTGGTTTAACAGGGCTTAGCATGCTTTTCCTCCTATTCACCAATATCCTAGAAGCCCTCCAAATACCTGTAACAGTTTGGCATTTATTGGTGCTGGTTGTTGTATGACTTACTAAACTACAACACTGGGTATAATGAGAGTTTTACCTGACTATAAATCTCCTAAGAATTTTACCACTGTATAGGGTCTTCATTCTTGTGTTGGTTTATTTCCCATCCTTGCTTCTTTAGGTGCACTTGCATGTCTTCCAAATTGTCGGAAGCCGCTAATCATTCAGCTATGTCAGGCTTGTTTACTGAGTGTGTGTTATGCACACCAGTATCTAATCTGCTTTATCAGGAGGAATATGTTTATATGGAGAGCCTCACACCTGACCCTGAGGCAATAGTGGAAGCCTTTGATCTGACCACTCCTTGACCCTCAGATACAGGTGGAGAAAAACAGCAGTTGTAACTAATTGAGTTCTTCTGTATAAAAAGACAGTACTGAAATAAATCGGGGCTGCAGTATTCACTGTGAGCCCTCCCAAGCATCTTTTCTGTCTCCTTTCCTTTCTTTCAATCCTCACTCCCCCTTTCAGGTACTGTCCGTTTTGGCTGGCTGGCACCGGCCACTTGTGATGGATTTCCCACTAGGGCCTGTAGCCTTTCTCAACACAGGGGGTTGGCCTGGTCTACAGCACCAGATGTGTGTTCCACCCCTAGCAGTGGGCCTTATCCAGTTAGAATTTTGTCAGTTGTATGTATGTTGGTCGAGCCATTATTGCACTTGTAGGCATTGCTTGGCATGTCCATAGTGTAAAGCATGCAGGGTCCAGTTTTTAGTAGAATCATAGGGGATCCTTTCTTCCCCAACCATCTGCATAGCACCTTCTGGCCCTATGAACGTCTTCCAGCCAGTGGCATGGAGTTTTTTTAGCTTAGTCTCAGCTCCATCTCTTCTCCTCCTGCGCTCACATCATGATCATGCAGTGTCTTTAGCAACATGGCCTTACCGACCCTTCTAGTGTACAACCTACATTAGTGGCGATAGCCTTGGTGAATTTGAGGACCTCTAGGATCTCTCTCTGACCAACAGCTCATAGGGGGGCAATCCACTCCTGGTACTCTAGATTTTCTTGACAGCTGTATAGTTTGGGAGCCTCTTTTTTATCTTAACCCAACCTGGGCTTTGTTTCTTCAGGTATCTTTCAAATGGGTTTCACATCTATAAAATACTCGAAGAAAAGTTAACATCATATATCAAATCTTTTCATAGACAAGATCTAACACAGCATGGAAAAGTTTTATCCATTTGTATTAACTGTTTTCTCCATTGATCCTTGTTAGGAACCATAGCATCGGTATGAGGTATTAATTTCGTTAGCTTTTTACCATCTTTAGTTATCTCTTTGGAGTCATTTCACACTTGGGGGAATTTACATGGGGTCTCTTTGTATTCTTTTATTCTTGATGCACTTACAGGTGTTGGTTCTAGTTGCCTGACTCTGCCTGCACTGGGCTAAGGAGTCAGGGAGTTTCTCTTGTTCCCATTGCACCTGTTGGATCCCTGAGTTAGGCAGGCCCTGGGTCTGCCTCCTGATTGTATCCATATCTATCATTTCTCCATTGACCACACCTGGCTGCTGGAGGAGAACTTGGTGGTAAAAACTGCTTCCACCCCTAGTATAGCATTTTTCAGACGAGAAATGCAGCTTATTTAATCTTTGGGGATTCTTAACCACCCTGGGACAGTGTTTATCCTCTGAATGCCTTTTGTAGACTGTCCTTCTGGTTTTAAAGCCTTCCAGAAACTCCTTAGTACCGAATTTGGTTTTCAATCAATTTTTTCTTTGGGAATTTGGGCTTGACATATGTCTTGCCATATTTGTCTTCGAATAACCCAAATGGACCATTTCTTCCATCTGGTCTTTTTTATATCTCTTATAGGTGTTCTTCTATTCTACAGACACATTTTACATTCTGGTCAGAATCATTTAAATTTGCTAAAGCCTTTCTCACTTTACAAAGATCCTGACGCATTAAAGGGCTTAGCAAAACCCTTGAGGCTCCATACCATTCTCGAGGTCCCAGTTTAATTAAGCTTTCCTTCATATCTCTGGTGAACACAGTCTATGTGGCCCAGTGAACTGGATGTCATACATTGCTTTTCTCATACCTAGTTCTCTCAGTGATGCTTGTCTCTCCTTTTTGGTCCTCCAGCCTTTGTTAATTATTGGAGTTTCACCTGGAGATGACCATGTATTCCTAATGCCTTTCATCAGCCATCCCATTAAGGGCTGCTCCCCTCTGCACTGACCTAAGTTGAACAGTCTATATCACAAGGATGGATGGGTGGTTATATATCTCAGCTGTGAAGCTTCTAAAGGACTTAGACTGAGGTCATTTGCTCCCGTGTACCACACTCTCACAAGCCACATGGATAAGGCCTCTTTGATTGCTTGCAAGTTTTTCCTAGTTTTAACAGTTCCAGTGTGTAGTATTTCCTAGGTACAGCACTGTTAGCTTTTCCCCCCTTTTTGTATCAATGGATGACTCTGAGGGGCAGCTTTAGCTATTTTTATTTTTAGGTCATCTTTTTTTTTTTTTTTTTTACTATTATCTGTCTTTTCCTCTAAGTCCTAGGACCTTACACAAGTTACAACATCCAGATTTTTTCCTTGTTCAAGCTCTGCAACTGTATCTGCAAGTACCTCTGTAGCCTTTTCAGCTTCCCCTGCCTGGTGCATATCTTTTATTGTGCAAAGTGGCCACACCCCCTCTCTGGGCTCTCCATTTGTGTCCAAAGCCAGTAAAAGATTTTCTAGCAACTCAATAACCTTTAAGAACTCTTCACATACCCACAACATACCCCCACATTCACAACACAGCTGTGGCCCACGCTTCTGTGTGGCTTGCCTCTTTTTAGTTACAGATTTTATAATCCATTGAATAATCCACTTAACTATCACTATCCCCATTAAGCATATGGGGTTTGATTGCCCTCGCCCCTGGGTTCCTGGCAGCTGCTCCAGGATTTAGGAATCAGAGCCAAGCTGACCTGTCACAGAGGTGGTGGGAACAGTAATGTTTCCCCAAACCCACATCCCCAAGGCTGTGGTTCATTTATCTGGGCCAGACTAAGCCAATATTGTCCCAGTAAATTTTCACCTTCCCTCTCTCTGTTTGTCCTGCCCTCAGATTTTTCAGAGTCTCTTGATCAGGGCACTATCAGACAAACAATATAATGTATTTTTATCTAAATTTTTCATTTTATATCTTGGGTAGGGAGGGGGGAATGGAGAAACTTACAAAGAAATGAACACCCGACACCTAGCACCCAGCTCTGTGTGGCTCGGCCCACTGTTCCGGATCACATCTGCATCCACCCACACACAGTCTCCGATAACTTTTGCCCATGCATCTTGGGCCCCCGTTTTCAACCCAGGTCTGTAAATGCCCCCATCGTGTCCATGCAGGTGAGAAGCCAGAGCCATCTTTCTCTCCACACCCGCTGCCGTGTGCCTTTCCTGGATTCTGTCCCAGGATGGCGCCCAAAAGCCCCTCCCTCCATGCCTAATTCTTCACAGTCATTTTTCTGCAGCAGGCCCTGCCCCTTGGAGGAACCAGGTCCTTAGGACATAAGCCACCTCTGGTCCTCTCCCCTTCCCCTTCCTCCCTTTGCATCAAGGGGTGGCCCAGCATCCCAGCTTCCTATGGCCAGCATTTTTCTTGCATAAGTGCTATCCTTTACACTGTGCCTTCACACCCCCAGTTTGGTTCACTGTCCAAGCTCCCCAACCCCATCTCTCCTCCTAGCATGGTCACTAGCCCATTACTTCTCTAGGGGCACCAGACTTCTGAATTGAACTCTTGACCCAGACTCCCCAAGGTTCCCTGATCCTTTGAACCCAGACTCACCCATTTCTCCCTCTAGTACCTGGGGGCCCCCTCAGGGCCTGTTCCCTCCACCACCTCCCTTTGCATCCCTGGATGACACAGCATCTATCCTGGGTAAGGTAAGTCATGCCCACTGTGCCTTGATGCCCCCAGCCTCGCTCACCCTGCAGCTCCACCATCTCTCCTCCTAGTTTGGGCACTAGTGCATTTCTTCTCTAGGCACCCCAGACTTCTGGACTGACCCCGGTGCTTCCTGATCCTTTGTACTCAGACCAAGCCAATTCCTACCACTATTGCCTGGGACACCTCTGGCAGGTTCCATCATCCACCTCGCTTTGCAGCCCTGGATGACATAGGCCCCCAGCTTCCTGGAACCATCACCTTTCCTGAGTAAATTTGATTGGACCCAGTGCACCTTGACTCCCCCACACTCATTCACCCTCCCAGACCTCCAACCCAATTCCTTCTCCTAGTGTGGTACTTGGCAGTTTTTACTCTTATCACTCCAGACATCTAGACAGATCTCTTGGCCCTGTTTCCTTACTTCTTTCAGATCCTTTGCACACAGACCAACCCAATTCCTCCCTCTAGGCCCTGGGTGCCCCCTTGGGACATGTTCCCACCCCACCTCTCTTTGCATCTTTGGGTAGTCCAGCCCACCAGCTTCCGTGGGCCAGCATTTTTCCAGGGTAATTTCGGGAAATCCCACTGTGCCTTGACTCCCCACGCCTTTTTAACACTCCCCCACCTCCCCCACCGCATCTCTTCTCCTAGTGTGGGCACTGGCCCATTTTTTCATTAGGCATCCCTGGACTGACCTCTTGGTCGAGACTCCCCACTGCTACCTGATTGTTTGCACCTACACCAACTGAATTCCTCCCTCTAGTCCCCAGAACACCCCACCAGACGAGCTCCTTCCTCCACGTCCCTTTACATTCCTGGGTGTCCCAGACCCACAGCTTCCTGGGGCCAGCATATTTCCTGGGTAAGTTCAGTTGTGCCCACTACAAGGACTCCCCCAGCCTCTTTCACACTAGAAGTTGCTGCACCCATCTTTGTTCATACGGTGGCCACTGGCCCATTTCTTCTGTAGGTACCCCAGACATCTGGATTGACCTCTAGGCCCAGACTCCCCACTGCTTCCTTATCTTTGCACCCAGACCACCCCAATTTCTCCCTGTAGTACCTGGGAGCCCTCCAACAGCTTCCCTCCACCACCTCCCTTTGCATTCCTGAATGGCCCAGCCCCCCAGATTCCTGGGGCCAGGATCTTTCCTGGGTAAGTTCATTCGTGCCCATTGCACCTTGACTCCCCCTGCCTGGTTCACCTTCCCTGTTCCCCAACCTCATCTCTCCTTCTAGCATGGGCCCATTTCTTTAGGCACCCCAGGACTCTGGACAGACCTCTTGGCCCAGACTCCACACAGCTTCCTGATCTTTTGCACCCAGAATGACCCAATTCCTCCCCCTAGTTCCTGGGTGCCTATCGGGGGTCTGTTCCCTCCCCCACATCTCTTTGCATCCCTGGCTTGCCCAGCCTCCCAGCTTCCTGGGACCAGCTTCTTTCCTGTGTAAGTTTAGTAATGCCCACTATGCCTTGACACCCCCAGCCTGGTTCAACCTACACCTCCCAAACCCTATTTCACCTCCTAGCATGGACGCTGGCCCATTTCTTCTCTAGGCACCACAAACCTCTGGACTGACCTCTTGGCTCAGACTCCCCGCTGCGTCTTGATCCTTTGCACCCAAACCAACCCAATTCCTCCCTCTAGTGCCTGGGATCCCTTTGGCATGTTCCCTCCCCCAGCTCCCTTTTCATCCCTGGGTGAACCAGTTCGCCAGGTTCTAGGAGCCAGCGTCTTTCCTGGGCAAGTTTGGCCATTCCCACTGTGCTTTGACTCCCCTAGCCTCATTCACCCTCCCAGTTCACCCCACCACATCTCTCCTCCTAGGTTGGACACAGGCACCTTTCTTCTCTAGGCTTCCCAGACCTCCCTGACCTCCCTTTCCATCCCTGGGTGGTCCAGTCCCACAGCTTCCAGGGGCCAGCATCTTTCCTGGGTAAGTTCGGTTGAGGACCCAGCCTCGTACCTCTTCCCATCTCCCCACCCCATCTCTCCTCCTAGTGTGGACACTATCCCATTTCTTCTCTAGGAACCCAGACTTCTGGACTGACCTCTTGGCCCAGATTCCCTATTGCTTCCTGACCAACCCAATTCTTCCTTCTAGTCCTCAGAACCCCCAAAACATCTGTTCCTTTCCTCAGCTCCCTTTGTGTCCCTGGGCAGCCCAGCCCACCAGCTTCCTGGGGCCAGCATCTTTCCTGAGTACATTCAGTTGTGCCCACTGTGCATTGACACCCCTAGGGTCCCTACCCCATCTCTCCTCCAAGTGTAAGCTTTAGATTATTTTTTCTCTAATCTCCCCAAACCTCTGGACTGACCTCTTGGCCAGGCACCCCACGTCTTCCTGATCTTTTGCCCAATTCCTCTCTCTATTCTCTGGGATCCCTCTGGGGGCCTGTTCCCACCCTTACCTCCTTTGCATCCCTGGGAGGCCCAGCCTCCCAGCTTCTTGGGCCCAGCATCATTGCTGAGAAAGTTAGGTCATGCCCATTGTGCCGACTCCCCCAGCCTCAATCACCCCCCCCAACTCCCCCACCCCATCTCTCCTCTAGTGTGGGCTCTGGCCCATTTCTTCTCTAGGCAACCCAGACCTCTGGACTGATCACTTGGCTTAGACTCCCCAGTGCTTCCTGATCCTTTGCACCCAGACCAACCCAATTCCTCCCTGTAGTCCCTGGGAGCCCTCTGGCATTTTCTTCCCCCACCTCACTTTGTATTTCTGAGTGGCCCAGCCTCTCAGTTTAATGGGGCCAGCATCTTTCATGGGCAAGTTCAGTCATGCCCACTGTGCCTTGACACACCTAGTCTCATTCACCCTCCCAGCTCCCCTACTGCATGTTTCCTCCTAGCCCAGGCATTGGCCCATTGCTTCTCTTGGCACCCCATACATCTGGACTGACCACTTGGCCCAGACTCCCCACTAATTCCTGATCCTTTGCACCCAGACCAACCCAATTCCTCCTCTGGCCCCTGGCAATCCTCTGGCAGGTTCCCTGACCCACCTCCCTTTGCTTCTCTGAGAGGCCTAGTCCCCCTTCTTCCTGGGGCCAGCATCTTTCCTGGGTAAGTTCATCCATGTCCACTGTGCCTGGACTCCTCCAGCTTCATTCACCCTCTCACCACCCACCTCTAACTAACATAGACTCAGAAAAACAATGTATGCTCTCTCTCATATGGGGATCTTAGCACTAAATCCTTATAAGTATGTATCCAGAAATAACTACAGGAACCAGAATAATGAAAAGGAACCAGGGAGGTAAAGGAAAATAAAGAAACTGAAAGAGAAGAATAGTCGGAAACAGGTGTTAATAAGGGAGATATGGATAAAAATGGGGTTATTTTAATGGGAGAGGGGAGGTAAGGTTATACAAGGAAACTTAGCTGTAAAGGGATAAAAGGAGCTCAAAAGAGATGGGACTGTAGGAGAAGGTTATTATTAAGGGGGAAATGTGGAAAATGGGGCATCTTTCAATGGGGAAACCATGATGGAAAGGTTAGACAATAAGAAATAATCCCGTTAGTTTTAAAAAAACAGAGGGAGACATATTAGTCCATCAACCTACTGACAAATTATACATACAGCTAACTCAAGGAACATACGTCTAGTCAAGATTTATCTGAGAATGTTTGGTTTTTGCCCAACCTTTATCTACATAGTGCATGGTAATTAAAAGTACCACACTGGTGGCACAGTCCATGTGTATTGCTACAGGCTACATAAGAAGCAACAATGCCAGACAGATGATACCTTCCTTTGAGATGTTGGCCACGGTGACCCAAGAGTCTCCCACACAGTAACCCAGCATAGAACTAGGAAAATGAACAGCAGACCCCAGTCTTATCTAAAGGAATGTTTGCAACTGATTGCTGCTATATGAGGAAGCAAGTTCCTCCTAAAGCAAGGAACTCTAGATAGGCTGACTACACTCAGTAGATGGACTAGCACTGGGGAATGGATGGTGGTCACTGAAAACAGAGTAGACAGTAACAGTGATGACAGAGAATATGTGCACCAGTCGGGGGGGTTGCTATGGGAGGGTGCCATTTGGGATGAGGGTATAAAGATGAATACGATTGTTTGGGATGTTCTGTATGAAATACACAAAAAAAAATCAATAAATAAAAAAATGAGCAAAAAGAGTATATGAAAACCCAAATGGAAATGGAAGTGGGATTGAAAAACTCAATAAACCAATTAGAAACAACAGAAGAAAGTCTCATAAGCAGAATGAATGAAATGGAAAACAGAATATCAAAACTGGAGGATAAAGTTGAAGATCTGGACTTCTTAAGCAAAGACAATGCAAAATTCAAAAAAAATCACAGGAATAGAATATTCAGGAAATGTTGGACACACAAAACAATAAAATATACATATTATAGGCATACAACAAGGAGAAGAAAATCAAAACAATGGCTTACAGATGTAAAGATCCCTAAATTAAGGAAAGATATACCTATAGAGATTCAGGAAGCACAGAGAACACCATTAAGACATGATCAGAACAGAAAGTCTCTACGACATATGAAAGTAAAAACATTAAATGTACAGAACAAAGAGAGGGTACTGAAAGCTGCTAGAGAAAACAGCAAGTTACATATAAAGAAAAACTCATCAGAATTACAGCTGACTTTTCAATGCAAACTATGAAGGCCAGAAGACCCTGGAACAAAGTATTACCAGTTCTAAACAACCATGAATGCCAAATACTTTATCCATCAAAATTATCTATCAAGGTTGAAGGGGGCCGGAGTCCAGCTCCAGCTGAGTCTGGGGCCTGAAGGGGTGATGGTAACTGCGGTGGCAGAAATGACTATACCAGAAACCACAGTTGTAGTTCTAGTAGAGGCTGTTGACTGACCCACTCGGGAGAGGTCAGCCCGAAAATCTTCTTTCTTTTTCTTTTCTCACTGAAAGCAGCCTTCTACAACCTTTATTTATAATTAGAAAGCTAACAATAGCAGTAAAGCATCAGACCATAAATCAAACCATGAATTTGCACAATATTTCTCAGTGTACAATATTTTTCAATAATCACAGTAAAAGGAAAGTACAAAGTTCAATTATTAACCTTTGCTTAACATAGCCAAGCAATGTCATTATTGTTTTCTTTATAGCCTTGTAGTTTCTATTTTACCATAGAAGTGTAAGATAGCCTGTCCCCATTTGACCTTCAATTCATTGATTTTAATATTTACAGGTTGGCATGTATATTTGAGAAAATTATTTTTCTCATGGGAATGGGAATAACCAACTCTTTTTATTTATTGTCTAACCAATATTCCAATTTATCTTTTTCCTCTCCCTTTTGCTGTTTCTTCCTGAACGTTTTGTACTCTTTGAGTCATATGATTATTTTCTCTATTTCAATATCCTTTATTATTTTGTTTCCATTTATGTTTAAGGGCTTTTTGAATCGCTTTTAGTTTTTGTAAAAGAATAGGCAATTTTTCTTCAGCGGTCCTGCACCACCAGCTTTTTACTAACCTAGCTAATCTTTCTAACCAAGAGGAAGTTTCCCTAAGCCAAGTAGTTTTTCCTTATACCAAACTTTAGTCTCAATATTTCCTTATTCAGGATTAAAATCATAAACTCCTGTAAAAGGCAGCAGGGCATCTAGAGATTGCATGCTATCTGTTCCTTTTGGGGGAAACAAAACCTCATTATTAGTCACAAATGCAGGTCCAAAGGAGGTCATAGTTGTAGCAGGAAGTCATCTATCTTTTTACTTTTGTTTTGTTTCAATAACATGATAATTCTGCTAAAGGCAGAGATTTCTCTGGTTTAATTTCCCATGCCATCATCAGAGTCAGTTATCAGAATACTTAAAGAAGAGAAGGTTATACAAATTATAAAAACCAGGAGTGATTGGGGAAGGGATTTCTACCAAAAGAGCAGCAGTCATTAGCTTTCGGCTGAAACTTTGTCAAACAGCACTCTTGCCAAGAGCCACGGACCTCCTGGAGCCACCAGAAGGGGGACAGAAATTTTCCATGACACAAATAGCCTGAAAGAATTTGTCTTCTAAATGAGCACTACAGCGAATACTTGAAGCAATACAAAGGACAGAAGAAAGGAATGAGTATGCCCAAGAAGCTATAGAAAGAAAATAAAGATGTAACAATGAAACACAAAAGAGGTCCATAAACATAAATTAAAATGACAGTACACAATACACACCTTTCACTAATAATGTTAAATATCAATGGCCTCAAGTCCCCTGTCAAAAGACATAGGCTAGTACAATGGATCAAGAAAGAAAACCCATCTTTTTGTTTTCTTCAAGAAACTCATCTCACCTTCAAGGATAGACACTATCTTAGTGTGAAAGGATGGAAAATATATGCCAAGCAAATGGCCCTGAGAAGCCATCAGGTGTTGCAATTTTAATATCTGACAAAATAGACTTCAAATTAAAACTCATCAGAAGAGATAAGGAGGGTTACTTCATTCTAATAAGAGGAACAGTTGACCAAGAAGATATTACAATTATGAACATTTATGCACCAGACTCTGGCACATCCAATTTCATAATATCAGTAGTTCAGGACTATAAAAAGAGATTGGCACCAATTCAGTGATAATGCGTGACTTTAATACCCCATTTTCTTCAATAGACAGGTCAACTGGACAAAGAATAAACAGAGACATCTGATTTAAATGACATACTACATGAAATGGGCCTAACACATATATACAGAATATTCCACCCAACCACCAAAGAATACACTTTGTACTTAGCAGCTCATGCAAGTTATTCTAAAATTGACCACATTCTGTGGCACAAAAAAATCTCAATAAATACAAATAATTGAAATAATTCCATGCCTGCTATCATACCACAGTGCAATAAAGGTTATAACCAACAGCAAAAGAAGCTCTAGTAAATACATGAATTCATGAAGATTAAACAACACACACCTGACTCATGAATGGGTTAAAGAATAAATTAAGAAAGAAATAAAAGTACTCCTGGGATAAAATGAAAGTGAGAACACAACACAGAAAACCTCTGGGATCCCCTCAAAAGCAGTCCTAAGAGGTTAGTTTATAGCTCTTAGTGCCTACATTTAAAAAATCAGAAAGAACACGTGAAAACAACTAGACAGTATAAATCAGGACTCTGTAAAGGCAAGAACAAAACAACTCCAAATCTATTAGACAAGAAGAAATAACAAAACTCAGAGCAGAAATTAATGAAATAGGAACAAATAAAATAATACAAAAAGTCAATGAATCAAAGAACTGGTTCTTTGAAAGTTTAAACAAGATAGACAGACCCTTATCCCAGTTAACAAAAAGAAAGAAAGAGCAAATCCAAATCAACAAAATCAGAGATGAAAGGGGAAGCATCACAATAGACACCAAAAAGTCAAAAATATAGCAAGGGAATACATTAAAAATCTATACTCCATTAAATTTGAAACCTAAAAAAATAGATGAATTCCTAAAATCATGGCCACCACCAAAGTTAAACCAAGAGGAGATGATCAGGGTAAACAGAACCATAACACATAAGGAAATTGAAAGAGTAATAAGAAACCTCCCATCCAAAAATGCCCAGGCCCAGATGGACTTACAGAAGAATTCTACGAGACTCTCAAAGAAAACTACAAACAATACTGCTTAAATTATTCAAAAAGGCAGAAACAGAGGGCGAACTCCCAGTCACCTTCAATGAAGACAGGATCTCTCAAATTTGAAAACCAAGTAAAGATACAGCAACAACAACAACAACAAACTATAGACCCATATCCATAATGAACATAGATGCAAAGAGACTCTACAAAATACTTGGAAACTGCAAACAGACACACATCAAATAGATCATCCACCACAATCAAGTCACCTTTATTCCAGAGATGCAGGGATGTTTCAAAATATGTAAGTCAATATATGTAACAAAATATATAAATGGACTTAAAGACTACATGGTCATCTCAATAGATGCAGAAAAGGCATTTGACAAAATCCAACATGCATTCATGTTAAAGGTCCTAGAAGAAGTTGGTCTGGAGGGAACATACCTCGACATAAATAAAGCTGTGTACAACAAACCCAGAGGCAACATCATCCTAAATGGAGAATAACTGGAAACATTCCCATTAAAATAAGGAACCAGACAGGTCTGTCCACTATCTCCACTTCTTTTCAATATACTGCTTGAAACCCTTGCTACAGCAATAAGAGAAAAAGAAATTAAGGAGTACCAATTGGAAAAAAAGAAGTCAAATTATCCCTATTTGCATATGATATGATATTATACATATGAGATCCCAACAATTCCACTAGAAAACTGTTAGAATTGATAAATGCTTTCAGTATAGTGGCAGAATACAAAATCAATTTACAAAAGTAGCTTTTCAGTAAACCAATAACAAGCAATCTGAAAAAGCACTCAAGGAAACCCTCAATAGTTTTAAAAAATTAAAATATTTAGGAATAAACCTAACCAAAGACATTAAAGATCTCTACAATGACAATTTCAAAACTCTAAAGAAATAGACAGAAGAAGACAATATGAGATAGAAAGGCCTACCATACTCATGGATTGGTAGAACCAATATTGTGAAAATGACCATCTTACCAAAAGGAATTTATAGACTCACTGAAATCCCAATAAAAAAACCCATGACATTCTTCAGAGAACTTGACAAAATAATAGTAAAATTCATATGGAATCACAAAATACCTTGGATATCCAAAACAACTTTGGACAAAAAGAACAGTGATGGGGGAATTACCATACCAGATCTCAGATAATATTACCAAGTTATATTCATTAAAACAACATCGTACTGGAACAAAAATAGACACATTGATCAATGGAACACAATAGAAGACCCAAACATGAGTTAATATAATTTCAGCCACCTAATATTCATCAAAGGTACTAAGGAACACACAATGTAGAAAACATAGCATCTTCAACAAATGGTGTTGGGAAAACTGTATCTCCACATGCAGAAAAATGAAACTAGACCCTTAGTTTTCATCCTGCACAAAAGTCAACTCCAAATGGATCAAAGACCTCAATATAAAACATGAAACGCAGAAGCTGCTACAAGAAAACTTAGGTAGCACCCTCCAAGATATAGACATAGGAAAGGATTTTCTTAATCAGACACCATCTGCTCAGGCACTAAGGTCAACAATCAGTAAGTAGGCCCTCACTAAATTACAAAGTTTCTGTACAGCAAAAGAAACAACTAAGGAAGGAAAGAGGAAACCCACTGAGTAGGAGAAAATCTTCACCAGATACACATCCGACAGAGGATTAATATCCAGAATATACAAAGAACTCAGGAAAGAAAGAAATAAGAAGATAAATGACCCAGTAAAAGGATAGTCGATAGACCAAAACAGAGAGTTCTCAAGAAGAAATAAAAATGTCTAAGAAGCATCTTAAAAAGTGCTCAATAATTAGTAATTAGAGAAATGCAAATAAAAACCACTTTAAGATTTCATCTTACCCCAGTAAGACTAGCTAAGATTATGAGGATTATGAGGATGAAAGATTCCAAATGCTAGACAGGATGTGGAGAAAGAGAAATGCTCATTCACTGCTGGTGGGAATGCAAACTCTTGCAACCACCATGGAAAGCAGTGTGGAGGACCCTCAAAAACCTAAAAATGAACCTACCATATGATCCAGTGATACCACTCTGGCATATGCCCAAAAGACCAATCATATAGTAGAGATATCTGTACATCCATGTTTGTTGCTACTTTCTTCACAATAGTTAAGAAATGGAAACCACCTAAATGTCCCTCAACTGATGAATGGTTAATGAAATATGGTACATCTACTCAATGGAATTCTACTCAGCAATAAGAAAATATGAAATTATGAAATTTGCAGGTATGGAGCTAGAGAGTATAATACTAAGTGAAGTAACACAAATGCAGAAAAGCAAGTGACCAATGTTTTCCCTCATTTGTGGAACAAACCCTTATATGTGTTTAAATTCTGATGTAACATCAGGAGCCAGGTAAAGGCAAAGGATACATGGAGGTAAAGGAAAATAAACAACCTCAAAGGGACATAGTAGGAAACAGATGTTACTTGATGGAGGTGGAAACAGTGGGAGCAACTGGCAAGGAGGAATGGAAGGAGGGACATGCAAGGGACCATTTGTGGGGGAGCAAGGGAAGTCAGGAAAGGAAAGATGGTGGGAGTTGGGAGGTATTGGGGGAAGGGTGGGGATGATGGGGACACTGTGACTACTAAAGGAGGGAGAATTGGGGGCCAGATGGGAGAAAAAATAGTAGAGATGAGTGAATCTTGGGGGGCTAGGAGACTTATAGGGAAATATATCAAAATATATCTATCTCCTTATGTTGGAGGCATGTGGATAAAGTCTAACTGAGAGGTTGCAAGTGGTCCATTTGGTAAGGGGAAATGTTGTTGTTCCCTGAAGTGGCTTATCAGGACTGTGTTTGGGGCAGATAGAACATCTTGATTATACCTTGTGAGCTATTGTTGGAAAGAACTTCCATAAATATTTTTTACCCCAAGAGATCATTTTTTCAGGTGCCCAATGAGTTGTGATGTATTCCAGAAGAGGCAATTGTACAGTTAGGGATATTATGGGCTTCCCATTTGTACACAACCAAAGATTACTCTGGGAGTTTAAATTACAACCCCTTTGGTGCCAGTTATACTTTTCTTGATATGATGCTATCTGTTGAGCCTGAAGGAGGAAGTCAGAGATAGAGTGGGCATAGCAAACAGAACAGATTTTCTCAGGACATGCAGCTCCCTATAGGGCAGCTCTCTTTGCTGGTATATTAGCTAAATTATTCCCCTTCGCTTCTTCCGTGTTTGTTTTGGAATGCCCTGGGATTTTAATGAAGTTTCATTGCTTGGGCAAATGGGTAGCATCCAGCAGTTCTGAGATTTGTTGACTATTTTGAATAGGCTGGCCATAGGAAGTGAGAAATCCTCTTTGTCTCCACAGCGCGCCACAGTCATGCAACACTCAAAACGTATAGCAACTGTCTGTATTGATGTTGCTGTTTGTTTTCTGATAAATGGCATGCTCTAGTTAAGCTTATGAGTTCAGCCATTTGAAGAGATTTAAACTCTGGTAAATGAGCACATTCAATTTTTATCTTCTTCAAATTCATCTTGTAAAGGGAGTAAGGTAGGAGGATTAAAAGAGTTGCACTGAACTAGGGAAACATTTGGAGATGAAAACAGAAGTACCTCATAAGAAGTTAGTCAGCTCACTGAGTAATGCTGGATGTGATGGGAATTTAACAAAAGTTCTACACAATGAGGGATATAAATGATGAGAGAAGAGCCTAAAATGACTTGTTTAGCTGTTTTTAATAGAGCTCTAGTGTCAGAGATGGCTCTCAGGGAGAATGCCTTCTGGCTACTGGGTCTAATTGCTAACTGAAGTACCCCAGACACCCATGCCTCTGCTGCTGTGTTTCTGAGTGAGCATGCCTAGAGCACTCCCCTCCTTTTCATTCATGAAGAGGAAGAAGGGAAGTTTGTAGTTTGGGGACACTAGGGCAGGGCCTTGCTTTAAAGCTGTCTTTAAGGTCTTAATTGTTGTCTACTCCTCAAGACTGAGTTGTACAATATCTAGTTGGTCTTGTTTAAGTTTCTTATATAGTGGTTGGCCAATTAACAAATAGTTTGAAATATAATTTTGGTAACAACAGGCCAGTCCTAAGAATCTTCTCAATTCTTTTTTTGTTTTGGGGGAAGGAAAATTCCTAATAGCAGAAGTATGGTCAAATTTATGAACAATTCTGAGGGAGTCACTATATGACCCATGTATTTAACTTCCTGCTGACAAAGTGGCATTTTGTCTTTTGATATTTTATGGCTCTTCTTAGAGAGTTGCTGTAAAAGGAAGATGGTGTCTTTAAGACAAGCATTGTATGAGGGAGAGTACAAGGGAATGTTACTCACATATTGAATTAGAATAGATTCATACAAAAATTGTATATCTTGTAAATCACATTTAAGAATTTGAGGAAAATATGTGGGACTCTCAGTGAATCCCTGAGGCATCACAGTCTACCCATACTGCTGTTGCTCTCTTGTGAAAGCAAACAAAAACTGGCTATTTGCTGGGACATGGATGCTGAAAAGGGCACTCAAAAGATCTATTACTGAAGAGCAGGCTGTATTTAGAGGAATGTTAAATAACAAACTATGAGGACTAGGCACTACTGGATGATGAGGGATGACTATTTATTTATGGCCTGGGGGTCTTGCACAAATCTCCATCTTCTTTCATTTGGCTTCATTATAGGTAATATTGGAGTATTAGAAGAGCTGAAGGAAGGAATTATAAGTTCCCTTTCTTGATATTCTTTTATGATGGATATAATTCCCACTAGGGCTTCCTGTCTCAAAGGGTAGAGACATTTATATTTGGCAAAGGTTTGAGTTTATCTATTGTTATCTCAATTGGGGCAGCAGATCTTATTCATCCTATTTCTGATGAAGATTTTGCCCACAATTCCTCTGATACTTGAGAAAGGCAATTACCATTTTGTCCCGACCCGCAGGACAGTCAACGTGGGTTTCTGGAGGGAGGAGAGGGGACGGAAAGGGACAAGGGATGCGAAGAATGGAGACAAGACAGGCTTTCTGATCAAGTCTCATTTAATGAACATTCACACAAAGTTTTTATAGGGAGGAGAGGGGGAAGTTGGCAGGGAAAAATCCATTGAAGTAGGGCAACTTAATTAACAGAATGATTATCACAATAACACCACACCAATTGGTCATAGAGTAAATTCCATAGTAACACCACAATTCTATATAGCAAGTTATAAATCAATTAAGAGGTTACACTTGTATGATTACAGAGTAACACCAAAGTTTCTTAGCAATTACGTGAGAAATGAGGGAGTCTCTCAGGCGTTAAGTGCCCAGGTTAGAACAACATGTTTGTGAGAGGCTTTCAAGTATAGTCATCTGGTTAATCTCAAACCAGGCCAGCCTTGATGTCTGAAAAACAGCTTTGCCAGGAATCAGGTCTTGCTATTTCCTGGGGTAGGGGCCTACGGCTCCCGACACCATTTAATGCCTGTGGAATTTTTTCTGACTCCTTCATAAGTGGTATGGAGAAAACAGGGGGCTGGAAATTTTCATTGTCCTCTAAGTTTAGGATCATCTCTTCCTTTTGTGAGAAGGAGATATGAGCATTTTGTGTCTCTACGTCATGTTCTAACATGGAGAGGGCACAATTCACGAGGAGAAAAATGTGATACCCAATGGTTTCTCCTAATTGACATTTTATATGGTTTGTCTTAAAGGAAGTTATGGGTGGGTTAGAAACTCCCAACATTTGAATTCCAATTTTACTCTGGGGGAAAGAGTTTCTCAATGCGGTGGGATTTAAAATAGGCAGAGTAGCCCCAGTATCTTCTAGAGCCTTTGTTTCCTCTCCATTAATTATCTCTATTTCTCCTAAGGTGTTAGGAAGAAGTAAAGGAAAAACTCTCTGTATTCCCTCAGAGCAGCCCTATTCTAGCCTACTTTTCTTTTCAAGGTCTCTCTGAGAGGCCTGTTGCTCTTTCTGGGAGAGCACCCATTTCAGTTTCTTATAATCCATTTTAAAATAACCAGCCTTTTTGCAATAGTTGCAAATTACCTTGTTGTTTCAAGGTGGCAGGAATTTGTAGGTCTCTTTGTCTGAGAGTTTAACTGTTTTAATTATAAGCTCAAAATTTTGATATCAATGCGCTTTTCCTTTTTTATAATAGTTCTGGAAAATGGGTCTGCTAAGTTAACAAGGTCATCTGGGGGAATTGAGGCCCAGGTTGTATTACTCCATTTGAGTAAAGTGGCCAGCTCCTCTTCTAGCTCTCCTATAAATGCGGAATTTAGTAAGGTATCACCTTTATAAGCCTCAAAATTCTCAGGAGGAAATTCCCGAGTACTGTTTAAATGTTTTTGCAAATTTTACACAGAAGTGAGATAGTCTCTCCTGGCCTTATATTACCTTGCTTTATTTTGGTCCAGTCAATAATTTGAGGAGATAATTTTGGTACTATAGCATAGAGGCAGTTTTCTAACTCATGAGAAGCATTTTTTGCATCAACATCAATTTTATTAAAGTCCTCAAGGGGGTTCCTCCATTCTGTAAGCAAATTCATTCCTCTGGTTTCACTCCTGAAGCCAATAATTGAATTAATTGGTATAAAACAGAACACCCTAGTTCATATGTTAATAGGGTGATCTGAAATTCTTTAGCAAATCATGGAGGGTCCTGATATGGGTTAGGGAATCCCATAATCAAAGATTTTTGCTTTTTTTGTTGTTGTTGTTGTTGTTCAGGGAATATAAATACAACCTGTGTCCTTTCTTCTGGGTTTTATCTTAGAAGGAGCCATAATATTTTTTTTCTTTTGGGATATAATTCCTCTATATATTTGCTAAGATTCCTTAGGGAATTGTTACTGTCCTCTCAAGAAATGCTAGATAATATCTTTCCATCACTAGGTATTAGAGTATAAGGGAAGAGTGATGAAAGAGGAGGAGATTGAAAATCTTCTGGTAGAGAAGGCAAAGAGGGAGAAAGCTAGATAGGAGCAGAGGGTTGAGAAGAGTTATGTTCTTCGGCACTTACATATAGTTTTCACATAGTCTCTAAGATTTTTCTATTAATCTCCTTTCCTTCAATCTCTTTCTTTCAATCTGATACTGTTTCTAAATGTTTCTTACTCATTTCCTGTCAGTTATCAATTTAATCACTTCTTCTCTTAGATGCTTCTAAATTCCAATTCATGTAGGTTACCCATTCATTACCTTTGTTCTATTGCCTAAGACTTCTACTTTTGCAAACAAAAATACCAGTTTTGGAACATCAACTATTCCCCATCGAGGGAACCATAATGTCAAGTTATCTTTGGTTAGATCTTCCCAGTTTTACAAATACTTGCAAGTTGAAAGTCCATAATTATCATTCATAAAGCCAGCTGGAGTGTCAAATGGTGGTTTTTCTTCAGACACTTCCATCTTTTAGGAAAACTGGTTTACCATTTTATTTATTTGTTTGTTTGTTTATTTTGTTTTCTCCTGAAAAATTGCAGGCCTTTCTATGGTAGCTGGGGAATATGTATTGCAGATTTCATTTATGGGCTGCTTTTGGGATGGACTTTCTCTTTTCTCCCTGAGACTGTCTTCTCCCACTGGGTTTTGTGATTATCCTGCTTGTTTATAGATAACTGAGGAGCTGAAGACACTAGAAGATCAAACCCTTATGTGTGTCTTCCTGGATGAGTAAATAAAGTTCCTTCTGAAACAGGAACAGGGTATGTTTACAGGGTTTCCTTAAGGGGCCATTATGTGTCCTGGGAAGTTCTCCTTGACACCTCTATCCTATAAGGGTGGAGGGAACCAGCTCCTCTTATCTATGGCATCTTGGTGATCATATGCTCATAATATTCCTACACTAAAGGCAGCAAGGTTGCAATAAACAGGAGAAGTCCTAGGAAAAAAATGCAAGTTTAGGTATTGGAGGAGTGTCTGGAAACAAAGGCCAACTAAACCAAAACATATCAAAAACAAACAAAACCACAGCAGATCACAAACAAAAATCAAAATTCCTTCAAAGGTTTAGAAGACAAAATACTGAAACCAAACCAAAACAGCCAGAAACAAAATGTTTCCAAAGCAAACAAAAATGCATACTTTAAAGCAAAGACTATGAAAGCAAGCCACCAAACAAATACCTAAACAAATAGGATCCTGAAAACCTCAGTTCAGAATAAATCAATGAACCAGCAACCAATGTAGGGAGGTTCAGACCCCAAGGCATAACTCACTAATTTCCACTCAAGGAGGCAATGCTGGATGGTGGGCTACAAGGGAGCCCTGAATGGTACCTGTCACTGATCCAGTTGATTTGTTCAGTAAAAAAGTAGACAGTTCTTTTTGGATCCTACATTTGGGTGCCGAGAACTGTCAACAAAATAAATAGCTCCTCACCTCAAAGAATAAAAGAGATGGTTTATTCTGGAGCTAAATATGAGTGACCATGCCTGGGAACGGATTTAGTTTTCCCTAAATACCATCTTCCAGAGTGGAAGCAGTTTTATGGAGTTTTTGTAGCAACAGAACAAAGAAAAGTCATAAATCAAGACATTTTCAGATCCATTGGTGGATATATTGAGTAGGTATGTCACAGTAAAGTGTGAAGATTGCTCCTATAGTTCTCAGATGCTATCTGACCACATTCTTAGCTTTTTGGTTAATGGGATCTGCTTGTCTGCTGATAAATACCTTATAAGGTTTTTTTTTTTTTTTTTTTTTTTTTTTTTTAACCTGTTAATCACAAGATGTTAGATCAGAAACAGAGATGGATGAAGAAATGACTATTTAGAGGCTAAAGGTAGTGTGAGATAATTGGTAATTAGGCTCTGGACCTGTAACATTCCAGACAACCTGTGATCTCCAGAGCACTAACCAGCTAATCTGTCTTGCAGAAGAAAGTACAGTTTGAAGATGTAAGGTTTTACAGGGAAATTTCATTCACAGGCAGGTAGTGTCTATGCAACATTCTATTGTTAAATGGAGGTAGAGAAGTGATGTTTAGAAATTTCCCTAAAAGAGAGACTCAAAACAAATAGATATGTGCAGTGTTACTATTTACCCATTATTATTTTGGAGATATCCAAAGGAACATCTTAGTAGATATTTTTAATTGCTGTGGGTCTGTAATTGAAAAAGGAACATGGACTAAAATTATTTCTGAATATCTAATATTTTTCTTTAGGGGAAGTTCTGTAGACAGGCTGTAGGTGAATAACAGGAATCTTTGCTCTTAATGGGCCCTGTATGACTTAGTCTCCTTGTTTCGTCATTTTCTTTATAGTAATCTGTCTTGATAGTAGGCTATGAGGGTTAATATTAGCTCCTTTTACCTTAGGTGCTCAGGACCAGATGTTTCTGAACTTTTGAGACTATATCACCATCGGGAGTCCAAGGGAACTGAAAATGGATTTTCCACTAAGATCTTAAGGAGAAAGACAAGTGCTAGAGCCTCTGGAATAGAACAGAGTTTCACCTTCTGCCTACTCTGGGCCTCCAGTACATTCCTGCCTGTTTTCAAACTCTACCCCCAAGCACCATTGAGAATGCCCTTAACTGAAGCCATAAACAGATTAGAAATGTTGGCCTTTCCCCAATCACTGTAGGTCTTACTCTTGCACTGACCAAGGTTTAAAGATCAGCCACACTTTGCCTTTCTCTCACTCTGGGAAAGAAATTCCAAAATGTTGGGTGAAGGTCCTTGCTATGATCATCTCTGAGACATTTCCTTCATTGCATCTCTATCCTAATAAGCAATAAGCTTAAATAAGCAAGGTTAGAGAGATGGTTCAATGCTTGAGTATGTATTTCTCTTATAGAGGTTGTGGAATTTCTTTAGTCTCACTGTAAATGAACTGGGCAGTTTCTCCCAGTGATCCGAAATGAGGAATGCCAATAGGTAAACATAATAAACTGGAACTTTAAAAAAATCAAGGAGAGTTGTAAAATATTGTCAAGGAAAGGAGGAAAGAATATGCTACACATAAAAGCTGCAGAATTAGAGTAGTCTAGCTAGGCTCTTAATCTATCTATCTATCTATCTATCTATCTATCTATCTATCTATCTATCTATCTATTTATCTATATCAAGGATACTCAGAACAGAGAGAATTTCAAGGATGATTCTTAACTCATTGAAAATGCCAACCAAGTTATGATATATTCTCAGTCACATAAAGGATATAAGATACTGAATTTACCCAGAGAAACAATAAAGAGCAGAAATCATTTAAAACAAAACCACAACAAAACATTTGAAAATGATAAAATTCTATTTATGTTCATTAATTTCACAAAGAATAAATAAATTCCTTTTTATCTATCATAACAGGGTGCTCCACCAAAGGAAATGCATTTCTCACTAAAAATATTTTCAAGGAGTAGTTTGAAACTCATTACTGAGGCTGTGCAACTTGAAGTCTACCTGGAGGCAGACTTTCTAATAGAGGCTTTGCTTTGATCCCAAGGAAGAAGTAATTCATCAGACTCAAATCCAAAAACTGTTTTAGAGCAGAAAATGAAAGTCAAATACTTATGCCACAAACACAAATAATAGAAATAAATCAACACATGGACAAAACCTTTTGGACTATTGCAAAGTCAAGAAGAAAATAATCTAAAAAACACAGAAAAAGAAAGAACAGGATAAAAATATCAGATTAATCTAAGATGGAGCTTAAACACTGATCACATGAAACTGAACATAGCAGTGCTCAATTTTGATAGCTATTATGACTCCACAATGAAAAAAGTAATCAGAATAGCAGGAACAGATACTAGTTCCTGTCCAGTAGCATAAACACTAGGATATCTACTATTAGCACACAGAGACAAGAATGAATTCATATATGAAGATAAAATTCACTCCTATGATGAGATCAAAAGAGAATAATTTATAAAGAACGATACCATAGAGAAAAGGGGGCTAGGAGGTGTAGGCAGCATTCAGGCCCCTCCTCCCACCATCCTTAAAACAAAATGAGGTACAGTTTCTCTAAACTTCAGTTTGGGGAACTAAAGAGTTTATTGGACTTCCATACAGATCAGTGGGTGAGGGGGTTACTTACAGGAGTGTGGGCACATGTGAGCTCCTGTCTACATTGTGGCAGGGATCCTGTGACCTCCCACCAGCTGTCCAATATGGCAAAGACCATCCCCTCTCTCTGGCTTCCCCTGTGGCTATCCTTGATCCTCTTTGTACCGCTCAATCCAGATGGTCCGACTGAAGGCATGACTGACTCTCTCTGCCCCTCCCTTCCTATGGAAAGTTTGCTTGTGGTGATCAGAGTAAGTGTGATGAATACCAGCTTGAGAAGAAGGCATCCGTCCACTGTTTGCTAGTCTAGCTTGCCAGGCAGAGGACAAGTCCACACATGTACACAAGTGTACATGGGAGATTATTGAAAGTAGAGCATCAGAATTCCAACAAATAGTTAAAGGAGCAATTTTAGAAGACATGAATTCAACAACCATCTCACCATATAATCCATGGCCTAAAATGTTCTTTACTAAACCCAAATAAAGGTGAGCAAAGCTTCACAATTGTGATAGCATTTCTGACCTCACAATGTAAACAGTGAATAAGATGGTGTCCTGTTCCCACTGCCAAGATGGATCCACACTAAGCAATCAAGACTAGAACAAGAGTTTGATGCTTAAATCTAAAAGCAAGCCAAGGAAAAGACATTTAGGGGTATGTGTGCCACCTCTACTATAATGAGTGTCTTGAATTTTCAGGAACAAATATACTGCTGCAATAGTTACTATTCTCTTTGCTATGACCAAATAAATGACAGAAGCGACTTGCTGGAGTATGTATTTATTTTCTCAGATATATTGCATGGGCCTTCATTAGAAGGAAATGGAGGCAGGAGATTGGTCCATGGCGGTGGGTGAAGGCAGGAACTACTTGTTACATGGTGCAAACTAGGAAGGAAAAAGGGGGGAAATAAATTGGGCTGGCATGTAACCTTCATTGTGTGCCCCTAAAAGCCTATATCTACCAATCTAGCCCCATCTCTTTAAGATTTCACAGCTTCCCATAACAGCCAACTACCTGAGGACCCAAGAGCTATTCCTCAAGGGAAATTTCAGCTTCAACTACAATACATAGAGAAGGGAGAGACTTCTGAAAACTGGACAATTGTAATTATAGTGAAAAGAAGAATGAAAAACATTGGGAAGACGTGGATTAAAATGTTGTCTCACTGCATATTGGAATAAAGATTGAGGAAACATAAAAATATCTAGTTATAGTCTTAGGAAACTTACATTATCAGCAAAGCTAAAATATTTTAAGAATTCTAGGAAAAGTTGAAAGCTTCTTACCTGGAAAAGGAATATTGTTATGCAGGACTGAGCTGTTCCTAAATTCCATGCTATTTAAGTTTATCTGGAAAACAAAAGATGACAATAGAGATTGTGACCTCAAAATGAACAAGTCATTCAATGGGGCTCAGATAAACTGTACTAGGGAGGGCCTATACTTTGCTACAAAAGATTCAATCATGTCATGGATATAAGTGAAACAAAGACAAGCAAAAAAGACTTCCTGTTTGTATAGTATAAGCTATATTGTAATTTAAAATATAAATAATTTAGAAGAAGCAATGAACAAGAATTAAAAGAAACTGATGACAGACTATTACATACAAAATGAATAAAGAGGAAAGAAATGACACAATATGGAAATGCAAACATTACTATATCTTGGAATGATAAACACGAATAAAGCAAATGCACAAAATGTGTCAGAATATTTTATACATATTGGAATATCTATTTATACAGATTCCAATTAGTGTTACTATAATTTAAAAAAATATAGCAAGTCTCTTTTGTGGAAGGTGGAATGTGAAAAGCCTTATTTGTTGATATTGACACTGATTTGGGGCAGTCATTGTGGAAAACTGTTCTAGATTCATCAGATAATTAAACACAGAATTATGGTATGGTCCATTCCTTCCTGACCTATGAGTATATTTCAACTAGTAGGCAGGGACTCAATACTTTCAGAGTAATGTTCTTTTAAGTATCGCATCAGATAAAAGCTTCATCAACCAAACTACCCACCAAAACATGAAATGACAAAAACTTTTGTATATGTACACAACTGTATTCACTTATGAAAACAAATAAAAGTGGTATATGCTTATATACAATTGAACCTTGAAAATATTGTATGATTTTACTATATAAAATAATCAAATTCAAAGAAGAAAAAGTAGAAGAAAGCTTATCAGAGTATGTGTAGATTGGTTTATTAGGAGTTAATATGATGTACAAGTTCTGTTTTGGATGTTGAAAAATTTCAAATGCAAATAGTGATGAATGTTACAGAAGATTGTGACTGGATGTTTTTACCAATGGATTGGACATTTGAAAATGACTATAATGGACTGGGAATGGTGGAATGCACATGTAATCACACATTCAGGAGACACAGAAGGACAGCTTGAGGCTAGGAGTTCAAGTACAGCATTAGCAACATAAGTATGCTCCATTTTTCCTTGTCCTGAATAAGGGAAATAGTATATTTAGTTATGCATATGTACTGCAATAAATTTTAAAACTATCATGTATCTCAATCACCTTCATCACATAGTGAGTTAATTGTAGCAGTCAACATAGGAATTATTTACAGAGTACATTATGATCCATTGGTTGGTGGTGAATGTCTAATTTATCTTTCTTGCATTGTCACACACACACACACACACACACACACACACACACACACACCCCACTCAGTCCTCTGTCAACTGCTTAAAATTGCATTTTTCAATGGATTATATACTCAATTAATTCACTAAGAGACTATTCATATTCTCCAATATAGACTAATAAACACATAGATACTCTAAGAATAAAGTTTATATTCTAAGGTAAGTTTCTGCTTAAAGACAAAAAATATCAGCTATAGATGACAAAAAATAAAGAAAAGGTCAGATCTAGATCATGATGGCTAATAATTTTAATATGATCCAGGAGTTTCTTCCTTATTGGCTATGCCAACTGTCTGCCTGCTGCTCAGTCTTATCTACATTAGATTCTTGGAAGTGTTTTCTAGCAATATGGGAATAAATTTGTGGCCCTCACATGCACAAATGTGATGCTTGGCCAGCAGAGGGAACTGTGAAATAAAGTTCCCAGAAAAACTGCATCTTAAAACTGAACCCTCTGCAATGGTGGATCAACTGATTAGAACTTCAGTGACTGTGGAGAGTTTGGAATGTGGTAGATTCAGAGCCTAATTACTATTTACCTTGGGCCATCATTGGCCCTGTAAGTATCCACTCCTTACCCACTATTGCTTCTGAATTAACATCCTGTGACTGACAGATAAAAAGCTTTTGGAATGCATTAACTTAGCAGACCAACAACTTCCACTAACCAAAAGACTGAGTGTCATCAGACAGCATCTGAGGTCATTAGCTGAGATTTATTTTTTGATGTCATTGCCTACATAATGTTTTGACAAATGCATGTTAAAAGTGTCTTGATTAATGACTTTTCATTGTGTGGTTACCATTAAAACTTCATATCAAACTGCTTTCCACCCAAAACTTCGAAATTGGGGTAACCTGAATCTGTGTTCCCAGGCCATGGTCACTCATATTTGGCTCCAGAATAAATTGTCTCTTATCCCCTTTAAGGTGAGAGTTGTGCTTTTGTAGTGACATAATGATAGAACTGAAGAGATAGCAAAAATAATACAAAATAATTCTTAAGTCCTCATATGAGGAATACATATTGCACACTTAACTTTCTTCAATAAAATGTTAGGAAACCTCATACTTTCGGCAGTTAATATGTTGTTTCATTCTCTTCACTGTGGACCAGAATTTCTAAACTTCCTGGAGAAAACATATTGCATGCAAATGAAAAAAATCTTCATAATGAACATCCTTTTTCTCTTTTACGTTGTTGAGACAAAGTATTGCTTTATACTACACCCTGCTTTTGACAAATGACAACCTTGATACTCAGGCCTTCCAAGTGTTAAGATTAAAGGTGTGAGCCACCATATCTAACTTAAAAACTTCTTTTAAAAAAGAAAATTACCCAGCTGGAGAGATGGCTCAGCAGTTAAGATCATTGGCTGCCCTTGCAGAAGACCTGGGTTTGGTTCCCATCACTCACATGGCAGCTTAAAAACTGTACATAACTCCAGTTTCAGGAGAACTGACACCCTCTTCTGTCCTCCATGGGCATTGCATGACATAGGAACACTTACATACAGGCTGGTAAAACACTCATACACATAAAATAAAAATAATACAATATTTAAAAAGGGGGAAATTACAGAAGAGTTTACCATGGAATAATGGCCTTGAGAATTGTTTTAAAATATTATATACAGAAAAGCTATAAATGTATAAGAACCAAAGGCAAAAAAAAATCTCTGTAGGCCTAAAATCCTTTTAAAAGTAGAAAGATAATGATAATCAACTGAATCTTTCCTTAAGAATACAAAATTATGAGGCGAGTCATATGGCTCAGTGGATAAAGCCTTTAATCCTGTGACCCATATGTTAGAAGCAGAAAATCTCCTAACAGTTGTCCTCTGACATCCAAACTAGGGCTATGGAAGGTCCCCCACAATCTATATACACAATATAAACAATGAAATGGAGATCTTTTTTAAAGGTTAAAACCTCATTTACTTTTATATCTTATAGGTTTTATACTGAGTACAATATTTTATAACTGTATTAATTCAACTGTAAACCTAAAAATTTACAGCCAATTTTGAAAGAGATGCATCTTAGCTCTGGAAACTGTTATTGAATATGTCACTGCTGTTGTAATAAAATGCTTCTTCTAACTATATGGTTATTAAATAAGTAATTAAAAAAGAATACAAAACTATGAGGTGAGTCATATGGCTCAGTGGATAAAGCCTTTAATCCTACGACACATATGTTAGAAGCAGAAAATCTCCTCCCGACAGTTGTCCTCTGTCATCCAAACTAGGGCCATGGCAGGTCCCCCGCAATTTATATACACAATATAAATAAATGTTAACAAAAGAAAGAATACAAAACTATGGAATAGTCCCAGTTAAACAGTCATCCAAATGGAGTCAAACTTCTTGTTAAACATATAATTGTTATATTATTAAAAGACAGAAAAATAACAAAATTCCTGCCATCTCTTCCAAATAATAAATATTGAACTAAGGAAATATGACTACAGTATGTGAATATATCTGGATCAGAATGAAAACTGTATTTATTCATAAAAGTAATATTAGTAAATCTTCAATACTAATAATACAGAATATAAAACATTCAGCCATGGTTTCTTAAGGCTGGCTTTTGCTTCTTGGTTGGAGTACAGTAAAGTTCCATGGGATGGTTGATTTTTCAGTGAACCTCCCTGATCACTGACAAAGAAATAGTGCCATCTAATTCAGTGAACCTGCCACTGGCTATTGCTATCTAAATGGCACAACTGCTTTCACTGGTGACAGCAAGATTTGTCAGGCTGATTTTCATTTTCCTTGAAGTCCTTCTTAAGCTAACCTCACAGGTAGATAAAGGGAAACATCATTAACAGTGCATTTACCTTAAGTCTTTGTTAATCTTGTCTATGCTGGGTCTATTTTTCCTGTTCGTGTAAGGATGATTTCCGGATTCAGTTTCATTAGCACCATCTGTCACTGAATCAGTGATGACACTTGCACTGTTACAGTCTTGAAAGCCCAGATGTTTTGGCCCGTTTGTTACTGGGACCTGCTTTCTGACTACCGTGTGTGCTGGTGGTGGGTGCATTACTATGGTGGTCTGAAATTTCACAGTGAACCTCGGCTCTGCTCTCAGCTTCAATCTGCCACTCCTGTCCTCGCTGAGTTCTGCTTATGGCCTCTATCTCCTGTCCTTTTTCAGTGCTACAACTTCTTGCTTGCAGAGTTGTGTGCTTGCTCTTCTTCCATGGTGCTTTCTTGTGAGAAGCATCCTTATTACAAGGTGGAAAAATTCTGCTGATGCATTCATCAAATTGGGGGTCTGGATCCAGAGATCTTTTGGAGATGACTTTTCTTCTACAGATCGGGCATTCTTTGTTTCCAAGTCTGAGTGCTGTGATGATGCAATCTTTACAGAACCGGTGGAAGCATGCGTTTGTAATCCGGGTATTCTTCATTATAGCTAAACAAACTGGACATTTGAACTCATTGTGCTGATCTCTACTTGTGGTGATGTTCTCAAACTCATGTCCTGTTGCATCCTGAGATGTTCCATTTGATTCATGTAAATTTGGTTTAGATGTTTCCCTTGCTCCTGGTGTTTTATTTGTCTGACTTGTCTGTGTCATTGCAGCTCCCGATGCTTCCAGGGACTCCCGTGGTCTCAGGCTGAGCTGGACTTGGGCTTCTACATCCTGGGCCTCTGGTTTCACCATTTAGCATTGAAATACTTATCCAATGGAAACCAAAATATTTAAAAGTCAAGTATAAGGGAAAAACGCTAAAAATTGAGAATAATAAAAATATATGTTAGCTTGATAAGATGAATAAACAGAGTAGCATAATCTGATACATCTACAGTATGCACATGAAGTTCATAGAAAATTCATCTAAATAGTCACAGACTATAAAACCAGATTTACCGAAGAAAAAAATCAAGTTGAAGAAACACTTAACCAGGAAATAGGAGAGAGAAAAAAAACCCACTATATTATTAAAAAGAGGAAATTCTGTTCTGAATGATTTTAATAAGAATTATCAAAATCATTAAAAAATGAGGGACATGAATTTTTAAAACTTTTGTACACTAAAAAGACCGGAAATATTTTCAATCTCTCATTGTGCAATGATGATACTTGTTTCCTCAAATCTGTGGGCCTAGATATTAATATTGACACACTAAATCACTAATTAAATTTGGCTGACATGAAAGTAGAAATCTGCCTGTCTGGAAGATGTAAGGGGATCAGTGGAAGTGGTGAGAGGGAAACCCTCACCCATCGCTATGTACAATTAATATAAGTGAATTAAAAGCAATGGCTAGGTTCTGGGAGAAGACTCAGCAATTAGCAACAGCTAGGATCAGTTCTTAGTACCCCCTGGCAGAGCACAACCATCCGTAATTACAGCTCTGGGGCCCTGGCACCCTCTTCTGACCTCTGAGGGCACCAGGAGCATATGGGGTGCATATACATACAGGAAAATACCATCTGCCTAAAGTCTACCTGGAGAAAGGCAGACTCTACTTTATGATGTTAGTTGTTCATGAAAAAATTATCACTTTCTTCCAAAGAATAGTTAAATGAAATTGAGCTGATGCATCTTTGCAGGTGTATTCAAAACCTCTAGAACAAAAGACACAGTGAAGACTCTTTCCATTATTCATCCCTCATTTAGTAGCTATCAAAACATTATCTGGGGTGTTTCTCAGAGGAACAGAGCAGGCCTAGCAGGCATGATTCCATGGATTTAGCCTCCAGATTCACTCACACACAGAAGCAGTATATTGTATGTCATGTAAACTCATAATTACATTTTTTCATTATGGAAACCATTTGAGAATCAACTCGTAGTGAATTCCACTCACACACACACACACACACACACACACACAAAAAAAAAAAAAAAAAAAAGAAACACAGAAGAGGAGAGAAAGAGGTACTGGAAATGCTTTACTTTTACAAATATTGAATATTTTAAAATTCTAAGTCGGCTTCCTCTAAGTGCATCATGATTATCATAATCATCAAAGTCTTGACAGTGGAAAAAATATTGGTATTCAACTTCGTACAAAATTTTCTATGTTTTATCCAGTATAAAAAAGTGTGTTAAAACTGAAAAAAAATCCTTAATACCAAATATCTAATCATAAAATATACAGTTATGGAAACTAACATTAAAATGTTCATAATTTGTGGCTGAAGAGATGGCTCAGCAGTTAAGAATTCTAACTGTTCTTGCAGAAGACCCGTGTTTGAATCTTAGCACCCACATGGCAGCTAACAACTGTCCATAACTCCAGTTCCAGGGGATCCGATCACCTCTTCTGTCCTTCCCAGGCATTGCACAACAGGGGTGCACTTACCTACATGCAGGCATAATACTCATACACATAAAATAAAAATAATAAATAAAATATATTAAAAGAGTTTAGAGTCAATAAAAAAAATACCAGGGGCTGGAGACATGACTCAGCAGTTATGAGTATTGATTGCTCTTGCAGAGGACCCAGGTTCAATTCCCACCACCCACATAGTGGCTATGAACCATCTTATCTCCAGTTCCAGGGGAATTCAATACCCTCTTCTGACCGCTGCAGCATTGCACAACACAGGTGCACTCACATACATGCAGGCAATACACACATACATGTAAAATAAAAAAATAAATAAAATAGTTTTAAAAACTCCTTCACCAGGTGATGGTCTATTTGAATTTGAAAACACATCCACACAACTCTAGTATGAGAAAGAACTTTAAAGGATTTTCTTTAATCTGCTCAAAATAAGGAAGATGGTTTAGCTTTCAGAATTCACAGAAATTCTTATAAAATATGAAAGGTACCAGATGATACAAACTGCCAAAGAGGAAGTACCGTGCACCACTAGGTAGGTAAAAAGTGAAAGCAACATATATTACTTAGTAAAGCTTTAATGTACTTTCAAATACACAGCATTTTAAAAAATATAAACTTTGCAGAGTCAACAGATATAAGGCTCTAGCAATAAATGTCCATTCCTCCTCCATGTTTGACTTTGAAAACTAAGAGCAATTGTACTGTACCATACTCTAAGACATAGACAGGCCAAGCGTGGTGGTGCATGCCTTTAATCCCAGCACTCTGGAGGCAGAGGCATGTGGATCTCTCTGAGTTTGAGGCCAGCCTGGTCTACATAGGGAGTTCCAGGTCAGCTGGGGCTACACAGGGAGACCCTGTTTGGAAAAGGTCAAAAAAGCCATATCCTGAAGAACATGTCTGCCTATCTACCTAGATTGTAAAAATTGTATTAAAGCAGTATATTGTCAGTCCTCAGTTTTGGAAATCTAGTTTGAGTCATACACTGGAGTGCAGAGACAGGCCCAGCCCTTGAATCTTTTTCAAAGTCTACACAGAGGCAAACCTGATACCAGGTAAGCATGGACTAAAAATGAGTTTATAAAAGGAATGACATTGGTATCTTCATAGATACCAATGTCAGGTGAGAATAGTCCTTTGTAGTTAAAATTTCAAGAGATAGCAGATAAGTTGTTCCTGCTATACCAGAGACTAAAGTGCCAAAGTATTCCCCAACACTTACAACAACATAGAGTCTGCATCCTCAAAAAGGCCCCAGCCACATCACAATAGCATTTACATTTTGGTTTTGACTTCCACCTTTTAGACTTTTCTCGAGGGTTATCACAAGAAAACACCTACAGCTGACATCTAGTCCACCACGGTGCCCTCATATCACAAACATTCATAAAACCTTTAGAACTTACAATGCATAAAACACTTTGCTGCTAATCACCCCATTAGATAAACCCTCCATTCACCTTCTGGAATGCATGATTCACTTGCTTTGTTAAATAAACGTGCTAAAATTGTTTCTTGGCTTAATTCTTGCCTTCAAACAGGCATGAACAAAGAAGAAACTTTCACCTGGTAACAGTTTGGGGCCATGATAAGCACGAACAGCTGTGAGCAAATTATAGCTCTCCTAATATCTATTGGCAACTTGTGCTTAAATCTACAGTGTGTACTGTCCACTGACTTGAGCTGACAGTCTTTTAATGTGGCATTTTGCAGGTTCTGGCTTCACCTGTGTGGAGAGCCTCAGGGGGAACTCATAGACAGGCAGCAATGTTGGGCTCTGTATTCCTGCTGCCACCTACTGCTTCATTGCTCACCCTTTACCTTTTGGCTTGTGCTTCACTGTTTACTTACTCTTTTGTTTCCTTGACTAGGACCCACCTATTATTAATAGGTACGTCAGACGCTGAAGGTAGAGAGTTCATCAAAGGCATCCATCTCTTGTTCCTGGGATGGATGGGACCGTAAAAGCTTGCCCAGAAGGGTAACACTGTACGGGGCTGACCACCTGATACTCTAAGCCACACTCTTGTCTTTGATATAAGTAGAAGAGGACACCACACAACTTGTAGAGATGGACACAGTCTATAATGGTGCTGAGTGGAGCTAATCTCATTAATCAACGTATCTTTAGCTGCCAAACACATTAAGATGGCCAGTATTTTCAAGCCCTACTTTGCTGTAGTTAAGATCTACTGTCACTCAAGTTCTTTCCTCTACCACAGCCGTCAAACCTTTCTTTAACCACTTCTGTCACATAGCTGGCTTTACTGCACATCTTTTTTGACTGTTGGTGCAGATCTGAGCACTGCCAGATGCTCAGCCATCATGCTAATACCACTTTTAAAACTTTGACTGTTGTGTGCTGCGTGGGGGTCAAAATTAGGTAGGATAAAAGCCCTTACTAAGCAAAGCTCAGTTCCCTAATTAGACTTACTTTCATGCTTATTCAGAACCATAGTGCATTGACATAGTCTAGCCATCATTCACATCAAGTGAAAATATCCCCAAGAGATACAAAAGGAGGCAGCTGAATGACACAGCTGGGAAACAGATGAGGACTGTTAGCGTCTATCTTAATATATTATTCTGTTTCCACCTGGAGACCTTGAGAGACTAGATTCTGCATCCCCTATTCAGAAGAGCAATGCACCATTGCCAGGTAAACAAAATGAGAACCAACTCTCCCTTACTCTCTATGATTCCTTATGGTGACCAACAAGGGAGGCACCTCTGACTGCCCTTGAGGCTTATTACAATTTTATTGAAATCAAGGTGTAGGAGTGTACATTGGCTACAAAATTTTGTACTCCCTGTGCTTAAAGAGGCACTCCTGCCATCCTTCTGTTTGTTTTATTGTTGTTGTTGTTGGTGGTGGTGGTGTTGGTGGTGTGTGTATGTGTGTGTGTGTGTGTGTGTGTGTGTGTGTGTGTGTGTAGTGATCCCATTCCCAGATAGAAAAAATACATTCCTCCTCTACTTTTGCCTTCCACTGTCCAATAGTTGGGCAGCAGGATATTTAAGGTATGTAGAGCCAACTTCCACATATGGCACCCTGATCTATCAGATTTAGCAGGATGCATATTTTCCTAAAAGCTTTGCCCAGCAAGTTACCTAATTATTCAGAAAGAGAAAAGGTTACTGGGTAAAAGCATTAAAAGAGCACCTGAACCAGGGCCTCAGACTGAACTGGGACACCCTAGTGTCTAGAAATATGAGCTATCTCTTCCAGGAATGCCTGACAGAACACTTCCTAGTTAGATTTCAGTGAATCCGGGGATGCCTGTTTCTCAGGGTGTACTTTCCTCTTTCTTAAGGAAAAATGAGATGTTCATTCCCGTACATGGGCTCTTCATTGTGTTGCATTCTAAAGAATTATGAAAAACTTGACCATAAAAATCTTTAAAAGAAAAAAACCGATTTATTCTACAGCATGGCTTGGTCAAAAATAGATGTTCTTTTTCCTGAGATTTTCCCAGGAATCAGACACACTTTACTTATCTCCCAACTGGTGACTCCAAGTGTATACAGGTCTTGACAGTCCATCTAGGGCAAATTTACCATGTTTTCAACAGTGTGCTAAACTCTCGCTTTCTTTTCTCTTTCCATCCTTCTCTAAGTGCCATTCAGGATTTAACCTCCTTGTTCTGAGATCGTCAACTTCCATAGACTCAAGGACTCTCACTTTTCCTGATAAAAAGCAGCATCTCACTTTCCTTACACTGACCACCTAGATAATTCAACCTGGTAATATTTTAGCACTGCTGACCACCTGGATAATTTAATCTGGTAATATTTTAGCACTGCATTAGTGGTCTTGCACCAAGATTCCTCCTTACTAGGAGAGATGTGTTATAAAGCAGGGAGGTCCTGAGACCTTTGAAGATGGTCAGAGAGTGCCAGGATCTGGCCTCTGTGTGGTAGTGAGATTCCCAAATCCCACTGTGACCATCCCTCTACATTGGGACCATGACCATGTGCAGTCCCTCTCACTGTTCCAGGGCTAGACTTCTCTGCCCTTCAATAGGTACCTGGACCATTGCAGACTGCCTGAGAATATCTGGATCCAGCCTCCACATGGTGGTCAGCTTCCCAAATTATGCTGTGCGCATCACACTACATTGGGAACATGTGTGGCCCCTCCCATTGCTCCAGGGCTAGACTTGTCTGTCCTTTAGTCAGGTCCAAGACCTTTGCAGACTACCTGAGAGTGCACAAACCTGGCATCCTCGTGGGGGTAAGCTTCCCAAATTCCAGCCCTGCACATCTCCCAACACTGGGACCACCTGAATTCCAGCCACCATCCCTGGGATAGGCTTCTCTGCCCTTTAGTAGAGGCCCAGACCTTTGCAGACTGCCTAAGAGTGCCTAAATAAGGCCTCTCCTTAGCGACCTTCCCAAATTGTATAACTGTGCATTAGGAGGAAGAGTACCTGATTGGCCCCTGATTTGGGCCACTGCAGGAGCTCCTGGATAGCTGAACTGAAGATATCTGGTCCCTCCCATATAAAATCAAAAGCAAGAAACTGAAGCCTAGACCAACCAGCTTTACATACCTACTAAGAAAACAACTAATAATACAAACAGAAGACTTCAACTGAACAAAGGCAGGCTTGAGTGTCATACCAGAATCACAAACAACAAAAGAAATCCACATGGCAAAGTCAAAGCAGAAAAATAATATGGATAACCGAAATATGTTCCCACCAAACACCACCAGTGCTATAGAAGAGTTCTATGAGAACTCCCTAGAGATAACCCAAGACACAGAATTGAAAACAACTGTCATAAATATGATCAAAGCCTTTAACGAATTTAAGAAACGCACTCATTGGCATATACCTAAGGGACTTATCCTATTGCAAGGATACTTGTACAACCATGTTTGTTGCCCCAAATTTGCCCAAATGTTGTCCAAAAATTTACTGAAAAATTACACAAACAATATCCCTACATGAGTCTGTGAATATAGCTGAAGACTACGAAACAAGAAACAGTGCCAGACAGGAGAAACCTTCCTTATAGTTGTTAGCCAGGGTAGTCCAAGAGACTCCCAAAATTACACAGGTTATTATCACAGTCCTTGACCACCTCTAGAAACTTGATAGAAAGACACTGTTGCTGAAAACAGGACACTCTTTGGACACAGGATTTGGAGGAATCGAACTGGAACTGAACTGGAGGCACCTCTCCTGAAGGCAAGCTCTGATAGTTTGGAAGAGCACTATGCAAGCAGGCAAGGGAGAAAAATCAACTGATCGTCCAACCTGAGCTTCAAGGCCTAAAAACCACATTAATGACCAGCACAGCAAAAGACATGGGTGCAGTAGTAGCACTTTTATCTTGGGGGTAATTAACAGCTAACTAATTGGACTTAAAGCCCTCTGAATGGGAGGAAACTCATATGTGGTACTGTAAACCTAGGCAAATACACATAGCTGGAGAGGTCATGGATCTTAAAGAAAACTTGAAGGCTGTCACAGCCCTAGACAAATGTAATTTCTTACTATGTGCAAAGTATGGATCTCATATTTATAGATAAATATCCCAGTTGCCACCCACCAAGAAAGCTTTTTCAAGAGACAGAAATAATTACAGAGCTCTACAACTGGTCACACACAGAGATTGTCTGTGAATTTCCCATGTGTAAGTGGTACATCTAGTATGCAACACCTACTCCTAAATCTTATGGAACATAGAAAAATGGATGAAGATAACACTAATGCATTTTTCAACTCTCATCAATGAAGTTTCCTCATGGAACAGAGGATCAGGAATTCAAAAAGGTCACAAATGGCCAAAACACAGTCAGAAAGAACCGGCAGAATGTGGGTCCTAGAACAGGACTCCAATATTGAAACCCATCCACCAAGGGCTCAAGGATCAAGGCAGATGATGGGGTTAAAATATCTTAGTCGAAAAATTATTGGCAGCTGATTACTGCTGGGTGAAGAAGAGCTGATCTTAATATGAGGGACTCGACATAAGCTGACTATCTCCCAGTGAATGAATTTGCACTGAAGGAGATCTGGACACACTAAATTTACATGATAGGTCTTAAGATGAATGACAGAATGTATGAATTTAAGTGGGGGGCTATGGGAAGGTACTAAAGGGGAAGGAGTTATAAAGATGATTTTCTATATAAAATATGCAAAAATTCAATGAAAGTTTGAAAAACACAAACAAATGTAACAACTAAATGCCTGTATTCACTAATGAGATAGAAATATTGAAGAAAACTGAAGAAGGAAGTAAAAAACTCAATAAGCCAATTTGAAACAACAGGAGAAACCCTGAACAATATAATTAATAAAATGGAAAGCAGGATATTAAATCTGGACAATAAAGTTGAAGAATTGGACAGTGCAAGCAAAGATCATGAGAAATAAAATTCATGGAAATAGAATATGGAGGAAATGTGGAACACCATGAAAAGTGCAAATTTATGCATCATAGGCATAGAGCAAGTAGAAAAATTTCAGATTAATGGTATTGACCAGTTCTTCAACACAATCATAGAAGAAAATTTCCCCAAATTAAAGAAAGACACGCCCATACACATACAAGAAGCACATATAATACCAATTAGATAGGACCACAAAAGAAACTTCCTATGTCATATCATAGTTAAAACATTAAATGCGCAGAATAAAGAGATTATACTAAAAGATATAACAAAAAAGAAAAACAAGTCACATATAAAGGAAAACCCATTGCCATTAATGCTGACTTATCAATGCAAATTATGAAAGCCAGAAGAGCCTGGACCAAAGTATTTCTAGTTCTAATTGATCATAGATGCCAACCCAGAATATTTTACCCAGCAAAAATGTCTATCATAGTTGAAGGCAAAAGAAAAATCTTCCATGACACAAATAGGCTAAAAGAATACATGTCCAAAAAACAAGCCCTTCAGAGCATACTTGAAACAATACAGAGAATGGAGAAAAGGAACAACTGTACCCAAAGGGCAAAAGAAAGAAACTACCAGAAGGTATAATTGTGGAAACAGAAAATTAGACCAAGAATGCAAACAGAAATTAAATGATGGTGTTTTAGTTTGTCTCGCCATTGCTGTGACAAAACACTTTGACCACTACCACCTTCGAAGGAAAGGGTTTCTTTGTCTTACATTTCCCAGGTCACAGTTCATCAAGGAGCCCAACTTAGGATTCAGGGCAGGAACCCGAAGGCAGGAGCTGGAGCACAGACCATGGAGGAAGCCTGCTTACTGGCTTCTCCCTGTCTTTGCTCTGCCTGCTTTCTTATGCAACACAGGCCTACCTGCAGAGGGCTGGCACCACCCACCATGTTCTCGGCCCTCCAACATCACTCAACAATCAGGAAGATGCCCCACAGACATGGACACAGGCCAGTCCTATGGAGGAAATTCCCAACTGAGGAGCCCTCAATCCACGTGTGTCAAGTTGACACTAAAGCCAGGCCTCCATTGTTCACAACTCTTTCAGCATAACTGTTCCATGCTCCACAACAACAAACTGTGAGCACTCAATGGCTTTTCAGCCCAAAGCTCTGAATACTTCCACAATCCTCCTTAAAATTACCACAGTCAGGTCTGTCACAGCAATGCCCAATTCTCTGGTACCAATTTCTGTTCTAGTTTGTCTCCCCATTGCTGTGACAAAACACTCTGAACACTACCAAACTCGGGGGGGGGAGGTATTTCTCTTACATTTCTCAGGTCAGAGTTCATCAGGGAGCCCAAGGTAGGAATTCAGGGCAGGAACCTGGAGGCAGGAGCTGGAGCACAGGCCATGGAGGAACACTGCTTACTGGCTTGCTCCCTGGCCCTGCTCAGCCTGCTTTCTTATACAACAGAGGCCCACCTGCACAGGGGAGGCACCACCCACAGTGGGCTGACCCGCCCACATTACTCCACAATGAAGAAGATGCCCCACAGACATGGACACAGTCCAGTCTTATGGAGGCAATTCCCCAATTGAGCCTCCCTCAACCCAGATGTGTCAAGTTGACACTAAAGCTGTCCAGCACAGATGGCAACAAAAACATCTTTCAAAAATAACTTTCAATATAAATCTACTGAAGACAGGCTAATTGAATGGATTAAGAAATAAAACCAACCCTTTTGTTGATCGCAAGAAGCTCATCTCACCTTCAAGAAGAGGCAATACCTTAAGCTGAAAAGATGGTATGGAATATTCCAAGCAAATGGCATTAAGAAACAAGCAGGGGTTGCAATTCTAATATTTGACAAAACAGATTTCAAACTAAATCTAACCAGGAGCGATAAAGAGGTTCATTTCATTCTTTTCAAAGGAATAATTCACTAAGAAAATATTACAATAATGAACATCCACCAAATTCTAGTGCACCCAATTTCATAAAAACAGTACCATGGGACTTTAAGATACAGATTAACCCTCAAACCAGTAATAGTAGGGGACTTCAATACCACAATGTCTCCATTAGACAGGCCAACTGGACAAAGAATAAACAGAGAGACATCTGAATTAAATGATATCATACATCAAATGAACCTATTACAGACATCTACTAAACATTCCTCCCAAGCACCAAAAAAAATCCCCGCACTCTCTCTCCAGCAGCTCCTGGAATTTTCTCTAATATTGACCACATACTGGAGCACAAAATAAACATCAATAAATACAAATAATTGAAATAATTCCATGCATTCTAACAGACCACAGCACAACAAAGTTTAAAATCAACAGCAAAAGAAGCCTTAGTAAATACACAAACTCATAAAGATGAAACAACACACTCCCGAATGAATGAATGAATGGGTCAATGAAGAAATTAAGAAAGAAATTAAAGTATTCCTGGAACTAAACGAAAAGGATAATACAACACAACAAACCCTCTGGGACATATTAAAACCAGGCCTAAGAGGGAAGTTTATAGCTCTAAGTGCCTACATTAAAAAATCAGAAAGTGGCACAGGATGTGGTGGTGCTCGCCTTTAATTCCAGCACTTGGAAGGCAGAAGCAGGTGGGTCTTTGTGAGTTTGAGGCTAGCCTGGTCTACAAGTAGACCCTGTCTCAAAAAAAACAAAAAAAAAATATCAGAAAGAGAGTAAATAAATGACTTGACATTTCAACTCAGGAACCTGGAAAGGCACAACCAAATTAAACCCAAACCCAGCAGACAGGAAGAAATAACAAAAATGAGAGCAGAAATCAATGAAATAGAATAAAAAAAATTACAAAGAATCAATGACTCTAAGAGCGATTCTTTGAATAAACAAGATAGAAAGATTCTTAGCCCTGTTAAGCACAAGAGAGAAAGAGCAACTCCAAATCAGCATAATCAGAGATAAAAGGGGAAACATTACAACAGACACCAAACACATCCAAAACATTATAAGGGAATACATTAAAAAACTATATTAAGTTTGAAAACTGAAAAGAAATGAATGGATATCTGAAATCATTGGACTCACCAAAGATAAACCAAGAAGAGATCCATGGTTTAAACCAACCCATAACATATAAGGAAATTGAAACAGTAATACAATCCCTCCTGACTAAGAAAAGCCCAGGTCCTGATGGATTTATAGCAAAATTCTACCACACATTTAAGGAAGATCTACAATCAGTACTACTTAAATTATTCAAAAAGATAGAAACAGAGGGAGAACACCAAAATTATTTCTATGAAGCCAGCATCACTCTAATACCAAAACCAGGCAAAGGACAGAACCGAAAAGAAAAAATATAGACCCATATCCTTAATGAACACAGATGCAAAAATTCTCAACAAGTTACTTGCAAACAATATACAGACACACATATAAAAGATCATCTACCTGAACTGGTCAAACATGGACATTGTCTATGAATTGCCCAGGCCTAACTGACATATCCACAATGCAACCTCTATAGCTAAGGCTCATGGAACTAAGAACAGGGATAATGAAGAGGACACTAATGAATCTCTCAGTTCCCCAAAATGAAGCTTCCTCTTGCAGCGGAGAGCCAGGAACACCAAAGGTGACAAAGAGCCAAAGTGTAGAGATCAAGAGTCTGCTGAACACTGGTCCTTCAACAGGATCCCTTTATTAAATTTATCCCACCCAAGGCTCAGGGACCATGGCAGAAGAGGGGGAAGAAAGATTGCAAGAGCCAAGGAGGAGGTTGCAGGACCATATGGAAACAGTCCTATAAGCTCATGGGAACCGGCTCATATGATTCTATGGCAGTGGTGGCAGCACGCACAGGTCCCATGCAAACTCAGGCAGACAATAACCCTGCATAGAACTGGAAAAATGAACAGCAGACCTCAATGTTATCTGAAGGAATGCTGGCAACTGATTGCTGCTAGATGAAGAGCCAGTTTTCCTAAAACAAGGGATTCTAAATAGGCAGACTAGACTTAGTGGACAGACTTGCACTAGGGAATGGTTTGGAACACTGGCAACACAGTGGGCCTTAACGGGGTGACCGAGTATACGGGCTCCAGTGGGGGAGAGGGGTATGGGAGGGTGCCAGTTGGGAATGGGGATAAAAAGATGATTAAGATTGTTTGAACTGATCTGTATGAAATACACAAAAAAATTCAATAAAAAAACATTATCCATCATGATCAAGTAGGCTTTCTTCCAGAGGTGCAGGGATGGTTCAATATATGTAAGACAATAAATATCAAAAATCATATGAATGGATTCAAAGACAAAAAGAGCATTGTCGTCTTAATGATGCAAAAATGGTCTTTGTCAAAATTGTGCCTGCATCAATGATATGAAGCCAGCATTACTCTAATACCAAAACCAGGGAAAAGTCAAAAAGAGAATTGGCCTGGAGGGAACATACTTCAACATAATTAAAGCTATATACAAAAACCCCACAGTCAACACCATTCTAAATGGTAAAAAATAAATAAATAAATAAATAAATAAATAAAAGGAAGCATTCCCATTTAAAAATCAGGAACCAGACAATAATGTTCATTATCTGCAGTCCTTTTTAACATTGGTCATGAAACTCTTGCTAGAGCAATAAGACAACAGAAAGAAATTAAAAGAGTACTAATTGGAAAAGAGGAGGTAAAATAATCCACTTTTTCAGATGATATGATACTGTACCTAACAGATCTCAGAAAACTCCTAGAACTGTTTAACACTTTCAGTAAAGTGGCAGATTACAAAATTAATCAGCAAAAATCAGTAGCCTTTCTATATACCAAGATACTGTTGTAGAAAATTACTTTCTAAATAGGACATCAGTTTCTCAGGAAATAAGATCAACAATAAAAAAGTTGGACTTCATTAAACTAAAAGTCTTTTGTACAGCAAAAGAAACAACCAAGAAAGTGAAGAGAAAACCCGGAGTAGGCAGAAATTTTCACAAGAGTTATGTCTCACAAAGGTTGAACATTCAGAATATATAATAAACTCAAAGAAGAAATAAAGATGGATAAGAAACATCTTTAAAACTGTTCAACATCAGACAGGTCTATAATAAAAAGCACCCACCCCAGGGTTCAGGGACTATTGCAGAAGAAGAGGTGGAAAGATTATTAGAGCAAGGAGGCAGTGCATGACCACATGGAAACAGAGTCCTACAGGCTCCTAGGATTCTTCTCATATGAGCCTACAGTAATGTTATCAGGATGCAGAAGGCCCATGAAAACTCAAGCAGACCAAAACCCAGCATAGAATTGTGGAATGGAAAGCAGGCCCTAATCTTAGCTGAAGAACTATTAGCCACTGATTAGTGCTGGGTGATGAAGAGCTGATCTTTAAGGGAGCCACTCTAGATAGGCTAACTAGATTCCAGTGGATTAAATTGGATTGAGAGACATCTGGGTACACAACTGGACTTGATAGGCCTTAAGATATAAGATGGACCACAAGACATCCTGTGGGAGTCAGCAATTGGATTGCAGATGGTGGAGGGGGTATAAAGATAATGAAGAAGTTTTTCATAAAATACACAAAAGTTCAATAAAAATATACATTTAAAAGAGGTGTAGGGTTTCTTGGGAACCAACATGGGGTTGGCCCATTGCTGTTGCTCTCCAGTGATGTCCTATATCAATAGGACCCACGAAGATTCTTGCACTTCCTTTGGCTTAGTCCTGGGATATAATTTTAAAAATTGGTTAAGGTTTGAGGAGAGGGTCAGTGATTAAAGCACTTACTCCTCAAGCATGAGGAAACGCGTCCAGATCCAATGAAATTGCATAAATGTGAGTGGGCATGACAGCCTTCTTTGAATTCCAGTCTCTAAACACAGGGACAGAGGATAACTAGTGCAAACTCAGTAGTAAGCCTACCTATATTAATGAGCTCTGGATTTGATTGAGAAACTGTATCCCAGTGGTTAATATGGAAGAGTAACCGAAGATGGCTCTTGACATCAGCCTTGGTCCTCCACGTGCATGTGTACTCTCACATACTTGTCCATATACACCCAAATCATGTGTGTATATGTGTGTGTGTGTGTGTGTGTGTGTGTGTGTAAGAACACACATGAAAAAATTCAAAAAGAAAGCAAAAAACTTTTTGAAAGCTAAGCATTAGTTTAACAAAAGTCACACTTTTTTTTCCCCTGGACAACACCTGCTGGAAGCACTACTGGATAAGCAATGCTGGCTGATCCTTGACACTCTAATCTACAATAGCATACTCCATCTTGATCTTTTCTTTCACAACCATTCTATTTGGTCAGAGCCACCCCCCTTCCCCATATACAGGCTCTTATGCTCTCATTTCAAGATCCAAATCTACATCCATCTACCATAGATGTTTGACCAGACTCTGCTGATCTTCAGTAGACCACACTATCCTGAGGGAGCACTCTTTGTTCTTCATGGCATTACTGGTGTGTCAGAAGGGAAAATGGAACTGTTGGAGGACAAACACTTGGACATACTAAACGTAATGGGCTACTTTCTAGGATCTTAATCCCAGAAAATGCCTGGTTATGCATGTTTTGAATGCTAGGATCAAAAGAATTATCTGATTTCTATCCCTAACTTAGTCTCAGTAAGATATTATGGTAAGAATGAATGTGCTGAGTCCAACCTGCTGTCAGTGGAACTGTCCAGGATACACCACTGAATGCCTCTCTCCCTCTTCTTTTTCCCACTTCCTCTCCCTTTCCTTCTTTTTTCCTTATTTTTTCTCCCTTTTCTTTCTTTCCTCTCTTTCTCTATTTCCTTCCTTCCTTCCTTTTTATTTTTTCTTCCTTCTTTCTTTCTTTCTTTCTTTCTTTCTTTCTTTCTTTCTTTCTTTTCTTCCTTCTTTCTTTCTTTCTTTCTTTCTTTCTTTCTTTCTTTCTTTCTTTCTTTCTTTCTTTCTTTCTTTCGAGATCTCTCTTCCCTTCTCAGCTCAGCATGCTCTTCCTGGGAGCAGAAGTCTTTTATGTCCAAAAGTGAAATTATAGCATTCATATATGTGGTTGTTTCCCTATGAATATTTTATCCTCCTGTTTTTCTAGTCAGAGTAATTATAAACCTTTATATTTTGGCTAGTTCTTGGGGAAATATAACACTTTGTCACTCTAAGACTACTAACAAATACAAAATGTAAACTTTAAAAGGGTATGAACAATTTTGTGAGTCTTTCAAATGACCTTTAGTGCTATTTATCCCTCATCTTACTCCCTTTTCTGCTGTAACACCTCATTCCCCACCCCAAATAAACCCATCCTATGCATTAATCCTCTTTACCATTTATATCACAGCATCCTATCTCCCTTCTGATGAACCACCGCCATGGACCCTTAGTAGTTTTCTGATTGCTAAGATTTTGTAACTGAAGCACACCTATCTTAAGATTCAAAGCTAGAATCCACTTTAAAAAGACAGTATGTGACATTTGACTTCTGAGTCTGGGTTACCTAATTTAGGACGATTGTTTGTATTTCAATCCATTTGCATGTGAATTTCAAAATTTCATTTTCTTAGCAGCTGAATAATATTTCATTGTGTAAGTGTACCATATATTCATTACCTATTCATCAGCTGTTGGATACCTTGGTTGTTTCCATTTCCAGGCTAGTGTGAATAGAAAAGAAATGAACATGAATGAACAGGTAACTATATTAGGATACAGAGACCTTTAAGTATATGCCCTTTAAGTATATGCCTAAGAATGATATGACTGGATCATGTGGGAGATCTATTTTTAGCTTTATGAGGAACCTACACACTGACTTGAATAATGGCTGCACCAGTTCGCACGCACATAAGCACTCCTCATCTGAATTTGTTACATCCTTTCTGGATCTTAGCCATTCGGACCAAAAGTAAGATGAGATCTCAAAGAAGTTTCAATTTGAATTTACCTGATGGCTAATGGGTTGAACTTGTGTCAAGACAGGTCATAGGCCATAGTGGAGAACCTACCATGGTCATTCTGCTAAATAGTTATATTATTAAAATGACTTGTAATGGTTTATTGCTATACCCACAGATTAGTGTATCTCAGTTCTCACCAGAGAAGATTCTTCTAGAAGCAGATGGAAATTTACTCAGAGACTCACAACTCACAGGGAATAAGAAACTGCTAAGTGTACAACCTTAAGCAGGACACCTATACTGCATGCTGTACTCCAAAATCTAAGTTATCATTGCAGATGAGGGAACAGAAAGATTGTCAGAGCCTGATTACAAGGAAACTGTGTTGTCTGGACACCACAAGACAGTTGCATTTATGAACCCATAGCACTTATGACACAAGACCAGTGTAAACCAAGTCAGATAGTGGCCGAGAATGGATGGGGGAGGTAGGCAAAAAGCCCCAGCCCTGGAATGTACTAACAATTGACAGATGCTAGGATAGGAAGAGTCTGTTTTCCTGAATGGTATGATATCTAGTAGGCTTATCAGACTACAAGGGATTCACCCACACCCAAGAGCATTTAGGAAACACAGATTAAAATTGATAGGACTTTCAAATAAAGACAGATAACAATAGAAGGCATGCAGTCAGAGTCTGAATATGATCAAAATACATTTCATGAAATTCTAAAATAAAGTATATTGTAAAAGTACATGAACATGGGGGGAATGGAGAGGTAACTCAGCAGCTAAGAGCACTGACTGCTCCTGCAGAGGACCTGGGTCCATTTCCCAGCACCCATATGGCAGCTAACAACCATCCATAACTCTAATTTCAGGGGAATCCAATGTCTTCTTCTGACCTCCACAGGCATTGCATGACAGAAGTGCACTTATACACATGTGGAGAATACATTCATAGGCATAAAATAAAAATAATAAATAAGGGGGCTGGAGAAATGGCTCAGTGGTTAAGAGCACCAGTTGTTCTAGCAGAAGACCCAGGTTTCAATCCCAGCACCCACGTGGTAACAAATCATTGTCTATAACTTCAGTTCCAGGGAATCTGAAGCCCTCTTCCCTTCTGCATGGGCACTGCATGACATGGGTGCACTTACACATATGCAAGCATAACACTCATAACATAACAAAGTAAAAATAGGCTCACCTCCCTTTGCTTCCCCGGGCTGCACAGCCTCCAGTGTCCTGATGCCAGCACCTTTTCTGGGTAAGTCCAGTAGGCACCTACCATGCCTTGACAACCCCCCCAGCCCCCTTCACCCTCCCAGCTCCCCCACCCCATCTCTCCTCCTAGCCTGGGTACTGGCCCATTTTGTGTTTTGGCACCCCACACACCAGGACTGACCTTTTGGCACAGAATCCCTACTGCTTCCTGATCATTTGCATTCAGACCAACCCAGTTCTTCCCAGGAGTCTTCGGGAGCCCTCTGGGCCTCTTCCCACCACCACCTCCCTTTTCATCCCTGGGTGGCACAGCCACCAGCTTCCTGAGACCAGCATCTTTCCTGGGCCCTGCTCCCAGACCAGACCAAGCCCCAAATTCCTGAGGGTAGCATCTTTCCTAGGAGGGATCCACACCTTAGGAGAAAGCCTGAGAGTACCTGATCCTCATCTGACTTGGGCCTCTGTGGGAACTCCTAAAGATTAAAGCAGTTTGGCCACTCCAGTACAAAAACAAAAGAGAGAACCTGAAGCCTAGACCACCAGCTTTTCACTTCCAAAAGTAAACCACAAAGGCACATAAAGTTTACAAAAAGAAGCAGACCCAAACTCAACAAAGGAATGCTTGAGCCTCACACAAGAAACAGAAACTACAAAAGAAATTCACAGGTCAAAGTCACAGAGAAAAATGGTAACACGAAAAACCAAAATAATATATCCCCATCAAGTACAAATAGTCTTCTAGAGGAACCCCCTAGAGATAACACAGGACACGGAACTCAAAAGAACAATTATAAATATGATAAAAAAATTCAGTGAATTTAAAGAACACACAAAGAAAAAAATTAAAGAACTAAAGGAAGATAGAGATAAAGTGTAGGAGGAAGTGCGGCCTGAACAACCAGCACATGTGTGCTGCAAATGCACCAAAAACATCCGGCTGAGGAAAACCTGTGTTCTGCCAAAGCACATGGAGATGGCCGATGCAAGATGGTGCCACGGAGAGGGCCAATGAGGATCAGACATGATCTGAGAAAGCCTACTGGGGCCAATGGGACACCGGGAAGGGGGATATATGGGAGCCCCATAGCCGCAATAAACGAGTCTGCAACTGCTCTCACTGCCTGCTTCTCACCTGACTCCCAGAGTCTGTGTCGTGACTGTGCCGACTCTACCCCCACCCAGAGGGCCCCAAGACACGTGCAACAATAAAGTTCTGAATGAATTCAGAAAAGAGTTAGAAATATTGAAGAATACTCAGGCTGAAATGAAGAATGAAGTGAAACACTCAGTAAGCCAATTAGAAATGACAGGAGAAAGTCTCACTAATAGGATGAATGAAATGGAAAACAATATTAAGACTAGAAGATAAAGTGGACGAACTAGACCACTCAAGCAAAGATAATGAAAAATTTAAGAAAACACAAGAATGGAATATGCAAAAATTGGGTGACACCATAAAAAGACCAAACTTACGAATCATAGGCACACAGGAAAGAGAAGAATCTCAAGATAATCGTATGGACCAGATCTTCAACAGGATTGTAGAAGAAAAGTTTCCAAAATTAAAGAAAGGCATGCCCACACAAATACAAGAAACATATAGAACACCAACTATACAGGTCCAGAAGAGAATGTCTCCACGGCACATCATAGTAAAAACACTAAGCATACAAAACAAAGAGACAATACTGAAAGCTGCAAAAGGAAAACAACAAGTCACATATAAAGGAAAGGCCATCAGGATTACAGCTGACATTTCAATGCAAACTAAGAAAGCCAGAAGAGCCTGGACCAAAGTATTCCCAGTTCTAAATGACCACAGATGCCAACCCAGATTACTTTACCCAGCCAAAATGTTTATCATAGTTGAAAGGGAAGGAAAAATCTTCCATGACATAAATAGGCTGAAAGAATTCATGTCCACAAAATCAGCCCTCCAGGGAGTTCTTTAAGCAATACAAAGAGCAGAAGAATGGAATGACTACACCCAAGGATTTGTGGAAAGAAAATCAATGAAGGTATAACTGTGGAAATGCACAGCTATATCAAGAATGTGAATAGAAATAAAAATGACAGGATTCAACACACATCTTTCATTTATAACTTTAAATATCAATGGACTAAACTCCTCAGTCAAAAGACACAGACTAGTTGAATGGATAAAGGAACAACACCCAGCTTTTCATTGTCTGCAAGAATCTCATCTCACTTTCAAGGACAGGCACTACCTTAAGGTGAAAGGATGGGAAAAAAACATATACCAAGTGAATAGTAATAAGAAAAATGTAGGCGTTGCAATTCTAATATCTGATAAAATAGACTATAAACTAAAACTAATCAGAAGAGATAAAGAGGGCCACTTCATTCTGATCAAAGGAACAATAAACCAAGAAGATATTACAGTCATAAACATATGTTCACCAAACTCTGCTGCACCCAAGTTCATGAAAAGAGTACTACAGGACGTTAAGACCCAGATTAATCCCAACTCATTAATAGTAGGGGACTTCAATACCCCATTGTCTCCATTAGATAAATCAACAGGACAGAAAATTAACAGAGAGACATCCAAATTAAACAATACCATATATCAAATGGACCTAACAGACATCTACTGAATATTCCACCCAAGCAAGAAAGAATATAATTTCTATTTAGTACCCCATGGAACCATCTCCAAAATTGATCATATACTGGGGCACAAAACAAACCTCAATGAATACAGATAAATTGAAATAATTCCATGCATTCTATCAGACCACAATGCAATAAATCTTAAAATCAACATTGGAAGAAATCCTAGTAACCACATGAACACATGGAGATTAGACAACACACACCTGAATAATGAATGGGTCAAAGGAGAAATTAAGAAAGAAATAAAAGTATTCCTGGAACTAAATGAAAAGTACAATACAACACAACAAATCCTCTGGGACATGATGAAACAGTCCTTAGAGGGAAGTTTATAGCTCTAAGTGCCTACATTAAAAAATCAGAAAGAACACAAATAAATGACTTAATGTTGCCACTCAAGACACTTGAAAAGCAACAACAAATGAAACGCAAACCCAGCAGAAAAGAAGAAACAAGCAAAATAAAAGCTGAAATTAATGAAATAGAAACAAAGAAAATGATACAAAGAATCAACGATTCCAAGATCTGGTTCTTAGAAAAGCTAAACAAGATTGATAGACCACTAGCCCAGTTAACCAAAATAAAGAACGAGCACCTACAAATCAACAAAACCAGAGATGAAAGGGAAAACATCACAACAGACACCAAAAAGATCCAGAGCATTATAAGGGAACACTTTAAAAATCTATATGCTACTAAATTTGAAAACATAAAAGAAATGGAGGGTAGAAAAAGGCATGGGAACCACCAAACTAAACCAAGAGGAGACTAACAGCTTAAACAGACTCATAACACCAAAATAAATTGAAACAGTAATACAAAACCTCCTGACCAAAAAAAGCCCAGGGCCAGATGGATTTACAGCAGAATTCTACTAGACATTTAAAGATCTACATCCAATACTACTTAAGTTATTCAAAAAGATAAAAATGGAGTGAGAACTTCCAAATTCCTTCTACAAAGCCAGCATCACTCTAAAATCACTCTAATACCAAAGCCAGGTAAAGATACAACCAAAAAAGAAAACTATAGACCCATATCCTTAATGAACATAGACACAAAAATTCTCAATGATACTTGCAAAGTGCATACAGGCACACATCAAAAAGATCATCCATCATGATCAAGTCGGCTTTATTCCAGAGATGCAGGAATGGTTCAATATATGTATGTCAGTAAATGTCATATATTCATATATATGGGCTCAAAGACCAGAACCACATGTTCATCTCAATAGATGTAGAGAAGGCCTTTGACAAAATTCAACATGCATTTATGTTCAAAGTCCTACAGGGAATTGGACTGGAGGGAACAGACCTGCGCATAATTAAAGCCATATATAACAAACTCACAGCCAATATCATTCTAAATGGAGAAAAACTGGAAGCATTCCCATTGAATTCAGGAACCAGACAAGGATGTCCACTATCTCCACTTCTCTTCAACATAGTGCTTAAAACTCTTGCAAGAGCAATATGAAGAGAGAAGGAAGTTAAAGGAGTAATAACTGGAAAAGAAGAGATCAAATTTTCCCTTTTTGCAGATGTTATGATAGTATACCTAAGAGAACCCAAAAATTCGATCATAAAATACCTAGAAATTATTAACATGTTCAGTAAAGTGGCAGGTTACAAAATTAATCTACAAAAGTCTCTAGCCTTTCTATATACCAATATCAAGCAATCAGAGAAAGAGTACATAGAAAGACTCCCCTTACCAATAATTACAAAAAAAAAAAAAATCTCAAAACAAATGTGACCAAAGACATGAAAGACCTCTACAATGAAAAATTTAAATCTTTAAAGAAAGAGATTAAGGAAAACATCAGAAGATGGAAGGACCTCCCATGCTCATTGATTGGAAGAATTAATATTGTGAAAATGACCACCCTAACAAAAGCAATTTATAGATGCAATGAAATGCCAATCAAATTCCCCATGACGTTTTTCACAGAATTGGGAAAAAAAATCCTAAGATTCATATGGAAGCATAAAAGAACTTGGATAACCAGAGCAACCCTGAGCACTAAGAGCAATGCTGGGGGGTTTACTATACCAGATTTTAAACTGAATTAGAGAGCTATTGCCGTAAAAACAACATGGAACTGGCACAAAAATATACCCATAGATAAACAGAACAAAATTGAAGATCTAAATATGAGTACATGCAATTTCAGTCATCTTATATTTGACAAAGGGGCCAAGAACATTCACTGGAGGAAAGACAGAGTGTTCAGCAAACGGTGCTGGAAAAACTGGATCTCGACCTATAGAAGAATGAAACTAAAACCCTATGGTTCACCTTGAACAAAAGTCAACTCCAAATGGATCAAAGACCTTATTGTGAAGCCTGAAATTCTGAAACTGTTAGAAGAAAACATTGGCAATAATATACAATATATAGGTGTAAGAAAGTATTTTTTAAACTGGACATCAACTGCCCAGGAAACAAGGTTAAGAATCAACAAATGGGACATCATTAAACTAAAAAGATTCTGTACATCAAAAGAAGACACCAAGGAAGTGAAGAGAAAACCCACAGAATGGGCAAAAATCTTCACCAGCGACACATCTGACAGAGGTTTAACATCCAGAATATACAACGAATTCAAAAATCAAAGAATCAAAAAAGTAACCCAATTAAAAGATGGGCTAAGGACCTTGAAAGAGATTTCTCAAAAGAAGAAATAAAGATGGCTAAGAAGCATCTGAAAAGGTGTTCAATATCACTAGTAATTAGGGAAATGCAAATTAAAACCACTTTAAGATTTCATCTTACGCCATTCAGACTGGCTAAGATCAAGAGAACAAATGATACCAAATGTTGGAGAGGATGTGGGGAAAGGGGAACTCTCACCCACTGCTTGTGGGACTGAAAACTTGTTCAACCCCTATGGAAAGCAGTGTGGAGAACTCTTAAAAAAACTACAAATGAAGCTACCATTTGACCCAGTTATACCACTCTTTGGCATATACCCAAAGAATTCATCCTATTCCAGAGACACTAGGATATCCATGTTTGTTGCTGCTCTTTACACGATACTTAAGAGATGGAAACAACCTAAGCACCCCTCAACTGATGAGTGGATAATGAGAATGTGGTTCATTTATATGAGTTTTACTCAGCAGTAAAGAAAGATGAAATCATGAAATTTGCAGGTAAATGGATGAAACTAGAAACTGTTATACTAAGTGAAGTAACACGCTCAGAAAAAAAAAAACAACTACATATGTTCTCCCTCATATGTGGATCATAGCACCAAATCCTCATAAGTGAGTATGTATCCAGACATAACTATAGGAACCAGGACAATGAAAAGGAACTAGAAAGGTAAGGAAAAGAAATCATCTGAAAGAGAAGGACAGTAGGAAACAGGAGTTAATAAAGAAAGTATGGATAAAAATGCAGTTATTTTAAGGGGATTGGGGGAGGGAAGGTTATACAAGGAACTTAGGGGATAAAGGGGAAGAAGGATCTCCAGAGAGGTTGGACCTTAGGAGAACGGTATTATTAAGGGAGAAATGGGAAAAATGGGGGCACCTTAAATGGAGAAACCATCGTGGAGGTGTTAGACATCGCAAGAGATAAATAATGCCTAGCTAATTTTAAAAAAACAGTGGGAACCATATTAGTCCAATAACCTACTGACAAATTATACATACAACTAGATCAAGGAATATAATATATATCTAGGCAAGGTTTATCTGAGAACGTTTGGTTTTTGTCCAAGCTTTATCTACATGGCACATGACAATTAAAAGTACCAGACTGGTGGAGCTAGCCTTCTTGGATGTTTAACAGCCATATTTGAGGCCTATACTAATTTGGTCAGAGGGACATAAAGGACAGTTTTGGCACCTTGCCCTCTTAGTTCGACTAAGTTCCAGTAGACTATGAGTGTCTCTCAAAATGTCCTGTAACTGTGGTGATTCACCTGTCCTCCTGATCAAGGAGACAGTGGAGACCCCACCAGATAGACTTGAAACAGTGTCTAGTCTACAAAGAGGAGGGTCAACACAGAAGAAACATTTCCTACATGCTTCCAAGCAAAGCCAGCCACGGTCGAGCTGGAGCTTTGACTTATCTTCACAAAGATAGAACTGGTAAAAGAAAGGAGCCAGGGGGCTCCTCCCAAGCCCATGTGACCCCTGAGGAACGGCCTTAAGAGAAAAAATGAATTGGTTTAACTGGGCCAACTGTATGGTCTTAAACACTCAAAAGGAAAGTATAACTGAAGATTAAAGGGGTCAGCATAATTTTTAAGAGTCAATGTGTATAGCTAAAGGCTACATAACAAGAAACCATGCCAGACAGGGAGATACCTTCCTTTGAGTTGTTTGCCAGCTTGCTCCAAGTGACTCACAGAAAGTAACCCAGCATAGAACTGGGAAAATGAGCAGCAGACCCCAGTCTTATCTAATGGAATATTGACAACTGATTGCTGCTAGATGTGAAATAGCTGATCTTCCTAAAACAAGGATCTCTAGATAGGATGACTAGATTCAGCAGATGGACCAGCACTGGGGAATGGCTGGGGTGTTGATAACACACAGTAACAGGGATGACAGCATATATGGGCTCCAGTGGTTATGGTGAGGTTATGATAAGGTGCCATTTGGGAAGTGGTTATAGAGATGAATAAGATTGTTTGGGATGTTCTGTATGATATTCAAAAAAAACAACAAATAAAAAAATGAGTTATATTTGAGGAGGAAGCATAAAAATTTACTTCATGTTAATTAGTAGAGGTGATAAGCATTACCACTGAAATCTGCCTGATGACTTTATTTCCATACTCAGGTGCCAAGGATTCGAGTGTAACTGACTGTGAGTGATGATAATCAGATACATAGAGATTAGAGATGCATGTGCAAACATTTAAGTGTTAGTAGCACTAAAAATGAGTCCTTCTGTAAGAAACAGTAAATTTTAAAATGAAATGGAGATCATTTTATAGGTTAAAAACTCAATTTTATGTCTTACATGGTTTATACTCAGTTCAATATTGTATAACTATGTTAATTCAACTGTGAACCTAAAAATTTACAGCTACTTTTGAAAGAGATGTATCTTTGCTCTGGAAATTGTTATTGAATATGTTAAAGCTGTAAAGGAATGTGTCTTCTAATCATGTCTGAAAAAAAAATCAAAAAAAGTAAAAATAGATAACAAATTAAAAAATAACAAATAAAGATATTAAAAACTATATGAATGCTGGGCATTGTGGCACATGCCTTTAATCCCAGCACTCGGGAGGCAGAGGTGGGTGGATTTCTGTGAGTTCAAGGAGAACCTTGTCTACATAATGAGTTCCCGGCCAGCTGGGGTTACAGGGAGACCCTGTCTCAAAAAGACCAAAAAAAGAGTATATGACTAGGGGAAATATGTTATAAATATAATTTGGATTGAACTGTTTTAATAAACTGATGAAATTGTTAATGTTGCTCTTGTGATATTAAGAATAAAGTAGTCCATTAGTAGAAGAAAAACTTCAAAGTGGTACATAGTTATGTGTGTGTGTGCATTTGTTAAAGTAGGTTGTAAGGAAACGAGAATACATTTTGGATAAAGGAGACTTTTTATATGACAGAAAGAAGTTTTCTTTCCTAAAGTAAATTGGTTTAGTTTTTGTAAAATAAAAAAAAATGAGGGCAAAACTAGGAAGGTCATGAAAACCACAAAAGGCCACAAAGAGTTTGTGAAATATGAAAGCCAAAAATGGTTTATGTATGATGATTAAATGTTGTTAAAATAACTAAGATAAAAATTCAATATGGTGGAAGATTTAGTACAGCCTAGTGTTTAGTGTTTGCCTAGCATACAGGATGCTCTGGGTTAAATGTCCAACACTGAATAGAATGGCATGGGTTTGTATAACTGTAATCCCAGCAAAGGAAAGGTGGGAACAGGGGGATAAGCCATTCAAAGTAATTATCAGCTACATAGCAAATTCCTGACTGAGAAAAAAATTCAATATGCTAATATGAAACTAAATTCTACTCCTTTATTTAAAACAATGAAGTTCCCTTAACCTAATTATCTGCTCTTGGTAGCATTTATATAAACTAAGGAATAAGGATTTTTACATCGTGCTAAGATACATATATTTTCCTCTTAGTTTGTCAGGATTTTTAAATAGGTAAGAAATCAAGTTTTAATAAAATCATGATTTATTGAAAAATCTGTTTTCATCTAAGCTTTGAGTTATTTATAACATGGAAGTTATGAGTAAAACCCTAATTTCTTCTTCAAAACTGGGGATGTATCCTGGTTGATCAGCATTCCAAGCTTCATGGCTGAAGCCCAAGAGAGAATAAAGGACTGAAAGGGTAGCTAATGTTTTGGCCCTGTTATTTGAGGTTAGCCCAGACCAGTTGAAAGTGAAATTCTCATTCCAGGTCCCTGGGTTTATGGTAAGTCACATTCTTTTAACCAGAGAGGCTAAAGGGGCTCACAAAGAATGGACCCTAACCAATGTGCATACTTCTAAGAAGGGAGATATTAGAGATGGAAATATTTCCTATGACTCTTAGCAAAGTCACATGATCAGCAAGGCTATGACCCATCCCCACAGACAACTGATAAAGGGCAGTTTTGAGACAAGATGATCTGCATATGTCCCTAAGAGTAACCCTTTCAGAGTCTCAGCCGACCTTAACAGTTAAAGGGGGAAAAAGCTAATCTTTCACTATCTACATGTTCTTAAACACTTATTAGTAAAGGATAACTAAAATGAAACAACACTATTATCAAAGAAAATTCTATCAGCAACTAACCAAGATTCTCATCTTTACTTGCTTCTGCCAGAGAACCTTATGTTTTTAGAACCTGCAAAGAGTAGTCATTCAGATACCTGAGAATAAAAGGATGATCAATAATATTTATGACCTAGAGCCTCTCATCCTGACCTCCGTCAGGTGGTGAATGTAATGCAATTAAGGACCTACAAAGATAGTGTCTTAGATGACCAGTTTGAACCATTAACAAGAGATGGTATTCCAACCTCTGTCAAACTCCTGATAATTATTATGTCTGCCCAAGATATCACTCTATTTTACAAGGAAACAATGTGAGAAACAAGAGACTCTTATATGAGCTGTAAACATATTTAGGTTTTATACTTTTTCATCACTTAGTATGTTAAGGATCAAATTCATTAAATACATCTATAGATGTGAGATCCATAGCTCCTATACTCACATTTACCTGTGCTGCACCAGGCAAACCCTTTTGACTATAGTGAAAAAAAACAATCTGTATAAGATGTTCTATTCTTCTGACAAAACTAAAAACACCAAAGCTATCTGCTTCCCCACCTCCATGACAAAACAGGTTCTTTCCTTCCTGCTCCCTTTCCTGATGCCAACAACATTTCCTTGTTGTAAACCAGCTGCTCTGTTCTTTCTTCTATGCACTTTTATTCGATAGCCATTTGAATGGATGTGGTCATATTTGACTCCTCATGCTCTCAATTTATTTTGCTATTTCCTTGGCATTTTCAATCCTTGTGTTTCTTCTAGACTTCAACATATTAAATGTCAAATGGATACAATAAAGATATTGGTCAATCTCTTCCAGAACAAATACCAACCTATCATACATTATGCTGGAGTAAATTGGCCAAAATTTCCATGAGACTTTCAAATCAAGTATACCATGTACTATTTATATATATAGGAGTTCATACTTAAATCAGTTAGCATTGGTTACCCTACCAATGTGGAAAAATGATATCGGTGTCATAGGCAGTGTCTACCTGCCTCTTTAAACTGAAAGTTGCTGGAGAAAGAGTCCTTTATCTTTGCCCAGGTAAGATTGAATGGGTTCTTATTTTGAGGGAGGAATGACACACGGTAGGGCAACAAGTTAGATAAGATATAAACAAAGACTCTGCAGTTGTATCTTAGTATCTATGTTTCCTAAGGGTTGAAAATGCCCCTTTGCACTTAAACATTCTTTATATTGCAGAGGTTGTACCTCCTATATGAGAGAAGAGATGATTTGGTAATTTTCTCACATATGTACACTGACAAAGTTTCTTCATTTTCAAAATGGTCTTAACTTTATTGTAATAGCATTTGCCTTTGGTTTCAATCATTCCCCCACTGTGGGTTTCTCTAGGTGATGATGGGAAGAAATACTCTAGAGCCGAGTTTCATTCCACCTTGATTTGTGAGGGAAAATGGTAATATTGCCTATTGAATATGCTTCCAGCTCATAAATATTCATAGATAATTCTTTGAAATAAAATAAAAGCTACAGAATCCTCTGTGCTGCTCCCTCCCTCAATGAAAGCATACTTGTCTTTTGTTGGAGTTCATACTTCCTCAGTTAAACAAATTCTATTGAAACTGCTTTTGTCTCTCAACAGAATTTGCTCCTTTATGAAAAAGAGAAATGAGGAGAAACCTTCACTGAGTGAAAGGCTTGATGTGCCCACAGCGGGCTCTGCACAGATGCTGGCCCAAAACATATACCTATGCCATGGCTGGCTCAGAGTCAGGCCCAGCACCTGCCCCATGTAATGAACCACACAGATTCTTATCTAGCACACATATCAATGCTAAATAGTGTGCAGAGGCAAGCCTAGCTCCTCTGCCCATACCATAGAGTGTTAGAGATAACACAGAGGGAATCATGCAGTTGAGTTTCATGCAGAGTGAGAGATATGGATCCAGTTTCATTCTTCTGCATGTACCTATCCACTTTGACCAAAGGGTTTTGCAAAGATGCTTTCTTTTCTTTAATGTGTATTATTGGTCTCTTTGCCAAAAATAAGGCACTGTAGGTGTATGGGTTTATTGTATCTGGGTCCTCGGTTCTACTCCACTGATCAAATGTGTGTGCATTTATGCCACCAAATATGAAAAGTAATTATAAATATTACCCATCTGTGACCCTGAAACTTACTTGAATGGCCTGGCAAGATTTGCTCACTAAAAGAATGACATAAATTTCGTGGAAGTAAGCAAACATCTTCCTACTGCATTTAAGGCCTAATGGCCAAGATGGAACCCATTCCCAGCATAAGAACCTGTGACTAGATAGATGATATACCCTAGAGGAGAACCTAGTACTATTATTCTAGTAAATATATATAGTATCAAAACAATCCCTAATGAGGTATCTCTACATCCATATATTAGTGCATCTCTCAACACTCATAAAAGAGGTTTCTTCTTAAAATTGGACAGAGACCCACAACTGGACAATGCGAAGACTATCAGAGACTGAATAGCACTCAGCCCTAAATAGGAAATTTAAAATACAACCCTTCCTACCAAAGCTCAGGAATCATTACAGATGAGGTGATGGGATGACTGTAAATGCCAGAGGCAGTGAACGACTACAGAAAATCACTGTTTTTCCAAATAGAACAAGTCACTTGTCACTTGCACATTTGAACTCACAGTGGTTGTAACAAGATGCACAAGACCTGTGCAAACTCAAGCCAGATGAAATCCCTGCATGGATAGGGGAGGAGGACATGAAGCCCCACCCATAGTCGAGGTGTTATTAAAAACTGATAACTGCTGAGATAAGGAGAGTCCATTTTTTAAGGGTGTGAGCAGTGATAGGGCAAAAGCGCTGAAGGGGATGGTCATACAACCATGAGTATTTAACAGTGACATCCTGTTCTCTCTAGCCATGAACACAGGCCCACTTCTTTTCTTGGCACCCCAGACCTCTGGACTAACTTCTTGGCCCAGATTCCCCCACTTCTTCCTGATCCTTTGGACCCAGACAAAACCAATTCTTCAGTCTACTTTCCTAGAGACCTTAGAGCCTGCCCCCATCCCCCAACTTGCCCTTCACTCAGTGGTTAAAAAAAAAAGAGATAAAAGCAAGAAATTTGCAGGTAAATGGATGGAGCTAGAAACTGGTATACTAAGTGAAGTAACACAGACCCAGAAAAACAAATGACATATGTTCTCCCTCATATGTGGATCCTAGCACTAAATCCTTATAAATCAATACATATCCAGACATAACTACAGGAATCAGAATAATGCAAAGGAATGAGGGTTGTATAGGGAAAGAAAGAATCTGAGAGAGAAGTACAGTAGGAAACAGGTGTTACTAAGGAAGAAGTAGATAAAAATGGGGTTATTTAAATGGTAGGGAGGAGGAGGGCTATGCAGGGAACCTTGGGGATAAAGGGAAAGAAGGAGCTCAAGAGAGGTGGGACCATAGGAGACTGGTATTATCAAGAGAGAAATGGGCAAAATGAGGACATTTTAAATGGGGAAACCATGGCAGAAGGGTGAGAGAGAGAGAGAGAGAGAGAGAGAGAGAGAAAGAGATAAATAATGCCTAGCTAGTTTCTCAAAAAACAGAGGGAACCTTTTTAGTCAAACAACCTACTGACAAATTACACATACATTATCACTACATGCATATATGTATAATACCTAAAGGCTACATAACATGAAACAGTGCTGGACAGGAGATACCTTCCTTTGAGTTGTGGACCAGGGTGGTCCAAAGGCACTACTGCTGAAGACAGAACATACTTCAGACACAGGTGGAGGAACAGAGCTGCAACTGACCTGAAACTAATTCCTCTGGAAGCTATCTCTCATAGCTTTGGAGAGCACTGTGAAGGTGCCAAGGAAAAACATAAATAGATGATCAAACACCAGATTAAAGACCAAATAACCACATCAACAGCAAGCACAGTACACATCATTGGTGCAGTAGTGGCACTTTTATCTTGAGGGCAACCAACAGCTACCTAGACTAAAAGCCCCCTCAATGGGAGGAAACCCAAGTGTGGTACTGTAATATAACCACATGGTTAGAGTGGCCATAGATCTTAGAGAAAACCCCAAGACTGTCACATCACTAGACTAATGTGATTTCTTACTCTGTGAAAAATATGTATCCTTATAATTACAAATATCCTACTCACCACTCATCAAAGCTCATTTTGCACCAGTCAGAGACTATAACCAAGTATCACAACTGGCCACACATGAACATTGTCTTTGAATTGCCCAGACCTAAGTGACACATCTACAATGCAACCTTTACACTTAACACTCATGGAACATAGAACAGGGGTAAAGAAGAGAACACTAATGAGTCTCTCAGTCCTCAATAATAAAGTTCCCTCATGCAGCAGAGGGTCAGGAACACTAAATGTCACAAATGGCCAAAGCATAGAGGTCAAGAGTCTGCAGAACGATGGTCCTTGGACAGGAATTGTTTATTAAAAGTCATCCACCCAAGGCTCAGGGATCATTGGGGAAGAGGTGGCTGAAAGATTGTAAGAGCCAGGGAGGAGGTGCATGACCATATGGAAACTGTGTCCTATAAGCTCCTGAGAACCTGCTCATATAATTCTATGGCAATGGTGTCAGAACACACAAGTCCCAGGCAAACACAGGTGGATAAAAATTGAGCATAGAACTGGGAAAATGAACAGAAGACCCCAATATTATCTGAAGAAATATCAGCAACTGATTGCTGCTAGGTGAAGAAGAACTGATCTTCCTAAAACAAGAGACTCTAGGTAGGGTGACTCTACCTCAGTGGATGGACTTGCACTGGGGAATGGCAGGGACACTGACAACACAGTGGGCCTTAACAGGGATGACAGGGTCTATGGGCTCTAGTAGGTTGGCCATGGAAGGGTGCTAGTGGGGATGAGGTATAAATATTATTGAGTGATTGAAATGTTCTGTATGAAATACACAAAAAATTCAATAAAAAGATTTTAAAAATTTTAGAAAAGAGTATTTAACAGCACAAATTGGAGTCAATTAAGTTAAAAACAAACAAATAAGATACAAATTTTGTGGCATGGAGTGGTGTGGATCTGAGAGGAACTGGGAGTATTACCAAATACACTTTATGAAACATTCAAAGAATTAATAATTTTTAAAAGGGTCAGGTATGGTGACTCACTTTAATTGTAGCGTTTGGGTGGTAGAGGACAATAGATCTCTGTGAGATCAATGCCAGCCTGGTCTATATAGTTAGTTCCAGGATGCCAAGGGTCTTCAGGGAGAACCTATGTCAAAATATCAAAAAAGAATATTATTTTAAAAATTCATATATTGAAGCCAAGTTCTTTAGAATGAGACTGTCTTTGAAGATAGTCCATTTGAAGGCATGATTATCTGAATATTATGTGAAAATAGTGGGCCCTAACTCAATGGGTTTTTTTTCCTTCCAAGAATATGAAATTTGAATATCAAAAAGTGACAAGATAGTGTCCCAACAAAGAAAAGAGGCCACTGAACTCATGTAGATGACTGCCTTCAGCAGCTCCATAGGAAAGGCCTTACAAGAAGCCAACTTGCCAATACTTTGATCATGAAATTCTAAACTCCATACTCTGAAAAAATTTTTTTCTGCTGTTTAGAAACTACATTTTGGAAGGAAAACCTCAAGAAGTTGAATTTAAAAACTCAGTGGAACTCTCACCAATAGAATGGGTCATGTGGATGTGGACGACAGAATATAAGTTACAGAGCAAAGGTAAATAGTTTAGCACATTCAGAAAATGACACCAGTAGAGTAATAATAAATATAAACAGACCATTTCGACCTATGGACTCCACTGACAACCAAATACTCCAATCATGGGCTTTGAAGAATGAGAACAAGTTCAATCCAAAGGCAGAAAAAAAGTATTTAGTGAAAGAGATTGTCAGATAGAGGTTAAATTAAAATGCTAAGCAGACAAGACTGGAAAATACTTTTCTTACCTTACATTATGGTTAAAATTCTAAGCATACACAGAGAGAAAAAGGTGTTGAAAGGTAAAAAGGACAAGCAACAAACCACACAAATAAAAGCCTATGGAATAATAGCAGATTTCTCAACATAAACTATAAAAATACACAGAAAATGGAAAATGTATTTTCAGCTCTGAAAGACAATAACTGCCCAACCAGATTATATATCCAGCAAACATATTCTTCCTAATTAAATGGGAAAATAAAAATTTCCATAAAAAAGAAATTGTGACCAATAATCCTTTAATACATAAAATATTTGAGGGAATGTTACATACTTAAAAGAACAATGAACACAGTCATGAGTGGACAAGAAAGAATGAACCAGATGAAAACAGTAAATAATTGATTAGAAAAGAAACAAAGATCATAGAAGCAACAAAATGGTGGCAATTCATACAACTCTTTCAATACTACTGATGTTTATGGTCTCAGTTCCACAATCAGAAGACACAAACTAACATGTTAAATTAAACAAAGAAAACCCATATATTTGTTGCTTCCAAGAAATGTTTGTCACTGTCAAAGACAAACAACAGCAAAAAAGCTTGCAGGTGAAAGGATAGCACTATGCTTTCTAAACAAATCAAAGTAGAAAGCAAACAGAGGTAATAATACTAAGATCTGACAAACAAGACTCCAAACCAAAAATTTTCTTAACAGAAAAAGAAGTTTTGGACTGGAGAGATGGCTCAGCTGTTAAGAGAACTGACTTCTCTTGCAAAGAACCTGGGTTCAACTCCCAGCATCCACATGGTGGCTAACAACCAACTGTAACTCCAGTTCCAGGGGATCCACCACTGACTTCTGACTTCTACATGCATTGCATGACATGGGTGCACCTACATACACGCAAGCAATACACCAATATACGTTAAATAAAAATAAATAAAATATTTTTAAAAAGAAATTCATTTCATACTGATTGAGAGAAAACGCCATCGAAAGGATTTTAAACAAACATGAATCAAAAATCAGCATACCCACTTAAATAAAATAAATATTACACTATGTAAATGAACTGAGTAACCTCAAGACAATAACAGTGACTGACTTCAGTTCCTCAAACTTTTTAATAGACAGATTTGTGGAACAAACAACCAACACAGAAACATAAGAGATAAAAGTTGTCCTAGTTAAGTGGGACTTGAAAGGCACTTGCAGAATGTTCCTCACAAAAATAGCAGTATAAAATTCTCAGGTTCTAATGAAACTTTCCACATAATAAACCACACTGTAGGGAACAAAGAAAGGCTAAACAAATACAAGGAAACTGAAATTATTTTTTTTTCTAATCATAATGGACTAAAACTGAAATCAATAGAAAATATAGAACATACACAAAACAATGAAAATTCAGCAATATCCTACTGAGGGATGAATGGATTATGAAAAAAGAGAGAAACTTTCCTAGACTCAAAAATAAAGAAAAGCAGAGCATACTAAAATCTGTGGAATGCTACCAAAACAGCTAAAAGTAGGCAGTTTACAGCTGTACATTAGAAATTAGAGAAGTTGCCAGGCATCATGGCACATGACTTTAATCCCAGCAAGTTCACCTCTGTGAGAACAAGACCAGCCTGGTGTACATAGTGAGTTCCAGCCAGCTGGGCCTACAGGGAAACCATCCCCAAAAGACCAAAAACAAACAAACAAACAAACAAATGAATAAATAAACAATAAAAGGCTAATTTGGGGGGCTAGAGAGATGGCTCAGTGCTTAAGAATAAAACATTTGGAATTCCCAGCCTCCAGATCAGGCAGACATACCTGATCAGCCAGGACTCTGGTAAGTCAGATCTAGCTTATTGCCTCCCTACCCCATTTCTCTCATCCACCCACACTCTATACCCTGTAGGCCTCTCTCACAGGCAGGCCCCACCCCCCACCCTCTCCTCTACTGGCTTCTCTCACAGGCAGGCCCAGCCTCAGCTCCAACTCATTCTCCACAGGAGAATTAGCTACTCCATTCCTCTCATCCCTATCCCTGCAGGCCTCTTTCACAGGCTGGCTTCAATTCCTTAACCCCAAATCCCAGAATTAACTTCCCAAACCAGATTAACCAATCACTCTACCATAGACCACTACGTTCTGATCCAGATAGTCCCCTCACCAACAATTTCCAAGTCTCTGGATCAGAGAGACTGACAAGCTCAGCCAGGACTCTGGTAAGTCAGCTCAAGCTCACTACCTCCCTACCCTATTTCTCTCATCCACCCCCCACTTTGTCCCTTTAGGTCTCTCTCACAGGAAGGCTATAATTCCTTCACCTGAAGTCCCAAGACTAGGTTCTCAAACCAGATTAACACCCTACCTAATCACCCTACCATTGATCCCTAAGTACTCATCCAGGCAATCCCCTCACCGCCAAAGTCCCAGCCTCCAGATCAGGCAGACAGACCTGCTCAGTCAGAATTCTGACCACTCTACTACCCAGTAAGAACCTGAAATACCCACCAATTTATCTTCCATACTCAAACAAAAAGTAACTAAGCTACTTATACAATATTAGCAGAACCAAAATTAAATTAAACAAAAGCAGAGTAAAAGTCCCTGCTGAACACATAACCTATAAAGAATATCCATATGCCTAGACAGCATTGCAAAAAAATAGACAATATGAAAAAACAGGAAAAAATGTCCCCAACAAATCCCACAAGTTCTACAAAAGTGTAGAGCATTGAGAACCACCCTGTAGAACCCCAGGACACAGAATTTAAAAGAACAATCATAAACATGATTAAATAATTACAAGAAAACAACTCAAAAATTTTAGAGAAACAACTCAAAGAACTCAAAAAAGAAAGGCATAAACCTTGACAGAAAGTCAGGAATATACAAATATGTAGCTTAATGCATTATCAAAAATAATTCATAATTTGAAAAATGAATTCACTGAAGAGATAGAATTAGTGAAAAAAAACAAATGGAAATGAGCATGGGACTGAAAGACTCGATAAGCCAATTAGAAACAACAGGAGAAAGTCTCATAAGCAGAATGAGTGAAATGGAAAACCAAATACCAAGACTGAGGGATAAAATTGAAGATCTGGTATCCTTAAGCAAAGACTATGCAAAATTCAAAAAAACACAGGAATGGAATACTCAAGAAATGTGGGACAACATGAAATGACCAAATCTACATATTATTGTCATACAGGAAGGAGAAGACAATCAAACCAATGCCATCAAACAGATCTTCAATAAGATTATAGAAGAAAACTTCCATAAATAAAGGAAAGATTTACCTAAAGAGATTCAAGAAGCACAGAGAATAGCATTAAGACATGATCAGAACAAAAAGTCCCCATGACATATCATAGTAAAAACATTAAATGTACAGAACAAAGAGAGGGTACTGAAAGTTGCTAGAGAAAAACAGCAAGTTACAAATAAAGGAAAACCCATCGGAATTACAGATGTCTTTTCAATGCAAACTATGAAAGCCAGAAAAGCCTGTAACAAGTATTCCCCATTCTAAATAGCCATGGATGCCAATCCCAAATACTTTATTCAGCAAAACAATCTATCAAGGTCAAAGGGAATCAGAAAATTTTCCATGACACAAATAGGCTGAAAAAATTCATGTCTTTCAAACCAGCACTACTGAAGAAAGGAATGAGTATGCCTAAGAGGCTAGAGAAAGAAAATAAAGAAAGGTATAACAATGGGAACACAAAATTGGGCCACAAACACAAAGAAATTAAAATGACAGTAAACAATCTGCACCTTTCAATAATAACACTAAATATCAATGGCCTCAACTCCCCTGTCAAATGACATAGGTTGGAGCAATCATCAGAATGAAAACCCAACTTTCTGTTGTCTTCAAGAAACTCATCTCACCATCAAGGGTAGACACTATCTTAGGGTAAATGGATGTAAAAAATTATTCTGTGCAAATGGCCCTAAGAAGCAAGCAGGTTTTGCAATTTTAATATCTGACAAAATAGACTTCATATTAAAACTCATCAGGAGAGATAAGGAGGGTTACTTTATTCTAATCAAAGGAACAATTGACCATGAAGCTATTACAATCATGAACATTTATGCACCAAACACTGGAGCACCCAATTTCATAAATTCAATAGTCTAGGACTGTAAAACAGAATGGCATCAAATCAGTGATAATGGGTGACTTTAATACCCCATTTTCTTCAATAGACAGGTCAACTGAACAAAGAATAAACAGAGAGACATTGGAATTAAATGACATACCATATGAAATGGACATAACAGACGTATATAGAATATTCTACCCAAACACCAAAGAATATACTTTCTACTCAGCAGCTCATGCAAGTTATTCTAAAACTGACCACATTCTGTGGCACAAAACAAATCTCAATAAATACAAAATTATTGAAATAATTCCATGCCTTCTATCAGACCACAGTGCAATAAAGCTTATACTCAACATCAAAAGAAGCTCTAATAAATACATGAACTCATGAAGATTAAACAGCACACTATTGAATTATGAATGGGACAAAAAAAGTTAATAATAAAAAGTATTCCTGGAACAAAATGAAAATGAAAACATAACACAACAAAACCTCTGGGATACCCTAAAAGCAGTCCTAAGAGGGGAGTTTACAGCTCTTAGTACCCACATTTAAAAAATCAGAAAGAACACATGTAAATGACTAGAGAATACAACTCAAGACTCTGTAAAATCAAGAACAAACCATCTCCAAACCTAGTAGATGAGAAGAAATAACAAAACTCAGAGCAGAAGTTAATGAAATAGAAAGAAAATAATGCAAAAACTTAATGAATCTAAGAGCTGGTTCTTTGAAAGGTTAAACAAGATAGACAGACACTTAGCTCAGTTAACCAAAAGAAAGAACAAATCCAAATTAACAAAATCAGAGATGAAGGAGGAAACATCACAACAGACACTAAAGAAATCCAAAACATTGTAAAGGAACACTATAAAAATCTATACTCCACGTACTGGCACTGGAGTGCATGGGCATGCTCTCCACCACCAGCAAAAAAAAAAAAAAAAAAAAAAAAAAAAGACTATACTCCATTAAACTTGAAAACCTAAAAGAAATGTATGGATTCCTAAAATTATGGCTGCCATAAAAGTTAAACCAAGAAGAGATCGACAGCCTAAACAGACCGACATATAATAAGGAATTGAAACAGTAATGTAAAACACCCCAACTAAAAAAAGCCCAAACCCAGATGTAGTCACAGCAAAATTCTACCAGATATTCAAAGAAAATCTACAGGCAGTACTGCTTCATCTATTCAAAAAGATAGAAACATAGGTCCCAACACCCAAACTACTTCTATGAAGCCAATATCACTCTAATACCAAAACCAGGTAAAGATATACAAAAAAAGAAAACTATAAACCCATGTCCTTAAAGAACATAGATGCAAAGATACTCAACAAAATACTTGCAAACTACATGCAGACACACATCAAAAAGATCATTTACCATGACCAAGTCGGCTTTATTCCAGAGATGCAGGGATGGTTCAACATTCAAAAGTCAATAAAAGTAATAAAACATATAAATGAACTTAAAGACAAAAACCACATGGTTATCTCAATAGATACGGAAAAGGCATTTGACAAAATCCAACATGCATTCATGTTAAAAGTCCTAGAAGAAGTTGGCCTGGAGGGAACATACCTCAAAGTAATTAGATCTGTATACAACAAACCCATAGCCAACATTATCCTAAATGGAGAAAAATAGGGAGCACTCCCATTAAAATCAGAAATCAGACTAGGCCATCCACTATCTAAAATCATTCTAAATATAGTGCTTGAAGCCCTTACTAGAGCAATAAGAGAAGTGAAGTAAATTAAAGGAGTACCAATTGGGAAAAAAAAGAGGTCAAATTATTCCTATTTGCAGATGATATGATATTATACATAGAAGATTCCAAAAATTCCACTAGAAAACTGTTAGAATTGATTAATGCTTTCAGTAAAGTGGCAGGATACAAAATCAACTTTCAAACATCAATAACCTTCCTATATATGCCAATATCAAGCAATCAGAAAAGGTACTTAAGGAAACCCTCCCATTCTCAATAGCCTTAAAATAAATAAAATATTTAGTAATAAACCTAACCAAGGACATTAAAGATATCTACAATGAAAATTTCAAAACTCTAAAGAAAGAGATAGAGGAAGACATTAGGAGATGAAAGACCAACCATGCTCATGGATTGGTAGAATCAATACTGTGAAAATGACCATCTTACCAAAATCAATTTATAGATTCAGTACAATGCCAATCAAAATACCCATGACATTCTTCAAAGAACTTGACAAAATCATCCTAAAATTCATATGGAATCACAAAATACCTAAGATAGCCAAAACAATTTTGAGCAAAAAAAAACAATGCTCAGGGGATAACCATACCAGATCTCAAATTATACCACAGAGCTATAGTCATAAAAACAGCATGGTACTGGCACAAAAAGAGACAAGTTGATCAATGGAACACCTTAGAAGTCCCAAACATGAGTTCATGTAATTTCAACCACCTGATGTATGTAACCCAAAACCTCCTCCAAAAAGCTGGAGTTGATCCAGGGTGAGTGTGGGTGATGTGGAGCCCACTGTGAAAAAGAGGTGGAGCCACGGCCATACTGAGCACAGATGAATGGTGAGCAAGGAAGACTGAGGGCAGTAGGCAGATGGAACATACATTTCAAATATGGAAAAGGAAAAGCCTATAAGAATCTGTCTTTTTGTAAGTCACCCCCACCCAAATGACATATAAACTATGTGTTGGTTTGTCAATCTGCATCAGGACCAGGAGACCCTGAGTGGAGAGGGACAGGTCTCCCAGAGAAAAGGGAAAAATTTAGTGAAACAAGGTGCTAAGAAGACACAATGGAGGAAAGACAGCATCTTAACAAATTGTGCTGGAAAAACTGGATCTTTACCTGCAGAAAAATGAAATTTGACATTATATTTCACCCTTCACAAAAGTCAACTCCAAATGGATCAAAGACCTCAACATAAAACCTGAAATTTGGAAACTGCTTGTTGCTCGACTTCTCTTAGGGTCCTTTGTTCCTGGCCTTGGTAGACAAACTACATACCACATCTTTATCTGAATTTTGCATAATTTGTGTCTCTGAGGTAAAGGGGAGGGACTTACAAAGAAACAAACACCCAACACCCAGCACCCAGCTCTGCCCAGCTCTGCCAACCATTCCGGCTTACTTTTGTCCATGGTCTGCCTCATCTCCCATCCTTGCATGCCCATTCACCCCACAGAGTTCCGAGACAGGTCCACAGGGACCTTGAGAGGTCACCCGATGCCCCACAGAATCCAGGGCAGGCTGGCTCACCTGCTCCCTGTTTCCTGTTTCCCAGAATTGGTGCCAAATCCTTTTGTTCCAATCTATCCCCACACTAGGCTCTACCCTTCTTCCCAGAGTGCCCCATGCCAGCCCATGGCTCTTCAGAAGTCTGGGAGGAATAAATCATTTTCAGGCTACACTGCTAGAAGAAAACATAGGCAGGACCTACAAGATATAGGCATAGGAAAAGACTTTCTAAATCAGACACCAGCTACTCAGGTACTAATGTCAGCAATCAATAAGTAGGACCTCATTAAACAACAAAGTGACTGTACAGCAAAAGAAACAAGGAAGGAAGAGAAGAGGATACCCAATGAGTGGGAGAAAATCCTCACCACATACATATCCAACAGAGGATTAATATCAAGAATATACAAAGAACTCAAAAAAGAAAGAAATAAGAAGATAAACGACCCAATAAAAAGATGGGTGATAGACCTAAACAGAGTTCTCAAGGGAAGAAATAAAAATGGCTAAGAATCACCTAAAAAAGTGCTCAATGATGGCGCACGCCTTTAATCCCAGCACTTGGGAGGCAGAGGCAGGCGGATCTTTGTGTGTTTGAGGCCAGCCTGGTCTATGTAGTGAGTTCCAGGACAGCTGGGGCTACAAGGAGACCCTGTCTCAAAAAAAAAAAAAAAAAAGACAAACAAAATTGCTCAATATCCTTAGTAATTAGAGAAATGCAAATTAAAACCACTTTAAGATTTCAACTTACCCCAGTCAGATTGACCAAGGTCAAGAGAACAAGAGACTACAAATGCTGGAGATGATGTGGAGAAAGAGGAACGCTCATTCACTTCTGGTGGGAATGCTAGCTTGTCCATCCACTATGGAAAACAGTGTCAAGAACTCTCAAAAAACTAAAAATGAACCTACCATATGATCCAGTGATACCACTCCTTGGTGTATACCCAACAGAGTCATCACACTGTAGAGATGAATGTACATGCATGTTTATTACTACTCTCTTCACAATAGCTAAGAAATGGCAACCACCTAAATGTCCCTCAACTGACGAATGGTTAATAAAACTGTGGTACATCTACTCAATGGAATTCTACTTAGCAGTAAGAAAATAAGAAATTATGAAATTTGCAGGTAAATGGATAGAGCTAGAGAGTGTCACACTAAGTGAAGTAACACAAATACAGAAAAGCAAGCAAAGTTTATTTTCCCTCATTTGTGGATTGTAGCACCAATCCCTTATATGTGAGTATATAAACTCTGATGTAACACCAGGATCCAGGTAAAGGCAAAGGATACATGGAGGTAAAGGAAAAGAAACAACCTGAAAGGGGGCTAGTAGGAAAAGGATGTTACATGATGGAGGTGGCAAAATTATAACTGATAGGAAAGAGAGGAGGGAGGTACATGCAAGGGACCATAGTGTGGGAAGTCAGGAACAGAAGGATGTCAGGAGTCAGGAGGTATTGGCAGGAGGGTGGGGATAATGGGGGCACTGTGACTAGGAAGGGAGGTAGGAGGGAAGCAGGACGGGAGAAAAAATAGTAGAGATGAATGAGTCTAAGAGCTAGGAAACCTAGAGGAAAAAGTTATGTCCTAGAAACCCTATGAGAAATGCACACAGTGTCTGATCATTAATGCATATGTATACCTAGGAGCTGCTTGGAAGGGAATGCAGTGTGAGATAGAAGAGACCTCTCTTAGAGAGAATAACATGCCTTACAGCACTCATCAAAGAAGCTTCTTTTTGCAACAGATGGAGACTACTGCAGAGTTGCATATCTGGTCAGGCAGAGAGAACATACACCTGAGAGATGCCCAGTACTAGCTAACACATCTGCAGTCAAATCTCTACAACCAAGGCTCACAGAACATAGTGGAATAAGGGGTATAGAGAGCTGATGCACCCCTCAACTCTCACCAATGAGGCTTCATGTACATCATAGTGTGATGAACACAGAAGGCCACAACTGCCCAAGTTTTGGAAAATAAGAGACTGTAGAATGTAGGGTGGGACTCCTATATGGCCCTCACCCACCCATGATTCAGGGACCATTACAGAAAAGGAGGCAGAAAGATTGTAATATTGTAAGAGCCAGGGCTGGTTAATGAACCTAAGGAGTTGGAGGCTTCCAGGCCACTGGAGGCTTGCTCATGTAGACCTGCACCAATGGTGGCATTCAACACAGGACCCATGTCAGCTTAATTAAATAAGGGCCCAAATGGGAGGTGAGAAATAGGTTGAGGGTCAGCACTAGATTGAGAACTATTTGAGACTGATTGCTACTAGGTGAGGGAGAGTATGATTTACATATTTCCACTGGATGGGCTGACTAGACTCCAGTGAATGGATTTATACTGAAGGACTCAGCATGCATGGCAGAGTGCAGAGGGTTCAGTGAGGGGATCGGCGAGGCATGGATGAGGGAGAGGGGTTGAATGTGAGTAGAAAATATTGTATGAAATTTTAAAAGCTCAATAAAAAATTTTAGACTTATTAAAAAATAAATTAATTAAACACTTGCAGTTCTTCCAGAGGACACAGGCTCAATTCTAAACAAACACATATAGTGAAAATTAGACATTGCAACATAATCTACAAATTCAATGCATTAACCATTATAGTGCAAATGACATCTTACAAAGGAACAACAAAATAACCACTAAAATTTACACAGTAGCAGAAAATATTCCAGATTGTTTAATAAAGATTTCTAGATATAGCACAATATCTGGTTTCAGGTTGAACTGCATAGATAAAGAAGAAAAATATCGTATTACTAGCCTGAAACAGACACATAAACAAATGGATTTAGAGAGAGGAGTCAGAATGACACCCACACAGCTACAGCCAACTGATTTTTGACAAAGGGTCCAAAAATATACATTGGAGATCAAATAGCCTCTTTGAAAAATAGTTCTGGGAACTATGCATATCCATCTGCAGATGACTAAAGGTAGATTCCTCTTTGATCTTTTATAAAAAAATCAAAATCAAAGATCTTAATATAAGACCTGAACCTTTGACAGTTAGATTAAAACAAGGGGAAATATTTCAAGATCCAGACATGGGCACAGACTTTCTGAAAACGGCTCTAATAACTCAGAAAATGATACCATGAGTTGAGAAATAGGGATGCATGGGGATGCATGAAACTAAAAGCTTCTCCAGAGTAATGAAAACAAGAGTGAAGAAATAGCCTTCAAATTCAGAGATAGTCTGCTAACTATACATCTTGTAGAGTACTGAATTCTAGAATAGAAAAAAAAAAAAAAACACCAAAAACTCAAATAATCCAACCAATAAATGAGTTACTAAAATGAACTGACAGCTCTTGAAAAATAAATTACAATGATCAATAAACACATGGGAAAATGTTCAATATGCTTAGCCATCAGAGAACTGAAAATTAAAACTACATAGAAATTCCATCTCACAATAGTTAGAATAGCTATCATTAAAAAGAAATAAGTACAAACGCCAGTGAGGATGTGGGGGAAACACAAATCTTATATACTACTGATACTACTGATGGTAATATAACTGATTCAAAACACTATGGTGATCAGTATGGAAATTCCTGAAAAACTAAATGTATAATATATAAAACTTCTGTGTAGATAGCTGAAGATTCTATATGATTATACTAAATTATCCTTGCATGTCTGTATTTATGATAGCTCTATTCACAAGACCCCATGTAATGAACTCCAATAGTGTCTGTCAACAGATGAATAAAGAAAATGTGGCATAAAAGCACAGTGGAATTAATTCATACATGATAGAATATAATGTATCATATGAAAAACATCTAGAGATAACCATATTAAGCAAAGTAACCAGACTCAGAAATATCAATATAGCATTGTTCATCAAACTTGTGGATCTTAGACTTTTCATAGATATATAAAATCACACATGCATTACATGTGTGTATGCACATAATCACATATATGTATATATGAGATGAAAACAAAAGATTTACTGGAGAAAGGAAGAGGATTTATAAGAAATGGATTGTGGGAAGCTGAGATAAAGGAAGTTATAGCCGGTGAGTAAAATGTGCAAGATAATACTTGAAAGAAAATGTTTAGATTAACAGTGGCACTATGTAAAATGGACAGATCACCAGCTTCTCTAGTGAGGACTTTTATGACTAAGAAAAAAGATACTAAATGAAACAGAATTGAGGGATAAAAAGATGGTTCAACAGTTAAAAGCACTGGTTGCTCTTGCAGAGGACTCAAGTTTGGTTCCCAGCACCTACACAGCTGCTAATACCAATCTTTAATTCCATTTCTAGTGAATATGATGCTTTCTTCTGGTCTCTGTGAGCATTTTACACCTGTTGTGCACTTACATACACGCAGGCATAATATTCATACACACAAAATAAAGATAAAATCTTTATTAAAAAAGGGAAAAGAAATGAGGAATCAGTAGTAATGTGTAGCTTACTTATTGGGAGATTTATGTCAATGAGATACATCTCTACTAGGTAAAGCTCAGAATGCATTATGAGTTTCCCTGCTAGGGTACCTCCATATATACTACTGAAAAATACTTAAAACAATTGCCTTTAAATACTCATAATAAATCAGAAAATTTTGACCTTCAAATTCATAGATATTCTCTTAAAATAATAAGTTACTATATGATATAAACTTTCAAACAGAAGGAAATGTGTACCATGAGGTTATTGTTTAGTTAAAAATGATTTACACTGCTCGATGAAATGTTTGTGTGTGTGTGTGTGTGTGTGTGTATGTGTGTGTGTGTTTATGTACATGTGCCTGTCCAGGTGTGTGTGTGCAGGCCAGAACTTAATGTCTAGCATCTTCCTCATTCCCTCTCAACCACACTTTTTGATACATGGTCTCTCACTGAAGCTGGAGCTCACCAATTAGACTAGAATGGCTGACTGGGAAGACTCCAGAATTCTCTTGACTCCACTTTCCCTGCTCTGGGATTATCTGTGCGAACTAATATGCTTGTTGATACTGGGTGCCGTACTCAAGTACTCAGAGCTCTGATGTGGTGGCACACACCTTTAATCCCAGAATTTGGGTGGCAGATGTAAGTGGGTCTCTGTGAGATCAAGGCCAGTCTGATCTACATATCAAGTTTCATGCCAGCTGCATTCCTCAGGGAGACCTTCTTTCAACACCTCAACCCCAATAAAAAAAAATTAAAAAAAAAGAAACTTAGGTACTCATGTTTAAATGCCAAGTACTTTACTGACTGAACAATATCCCTAGACCTCTTTGATTTGATCTTCTCAGCAGTTTAAAATTTTTATCTTACACTGACCCAGAGGCCTAAGTACATACAATTGCCTTCTGCTTTTCAGGGAAATGTTTCAGCACTAAGAGTGAGGATATGCATACACACATTCTAATCAAAAGATTGGTAAACATATTTAAAGCAAGTAGTCTGATGAATAAAAACTAACTCTATGAAAACACTAAATATCTGTGAGGCTTTTTTTTTTTTTACTGTTGATGTAACATAAATATTTTCATATTCAACTAACAGTGGCCTGTCTAGTGAATCAGAAGTTTCAGTACAAACACATGTTGCTTGTATATATAGAAACACCAACTTGTGGAGGGTGTTAAATGTGTGTCCATCTTTTATTTCTAAGTGGGAAAATGGACTATCAGACAGGTTCATGTTATCAGCTGCATTTTGGCATGTATCCCTCATTACCTTGTATCAGACACTTTTTTTCAAGTATGTTCTAAGTATGCAAACCAATTTATCTCTATATAAAACTTATTTTTAACGTACCTTACTTCACCACTAATATTTTCTGACCTACCTTTTCTCAGATTTTAATTTACCAGTCATTGTGTGAGTTGAATGTGTCTGAATATCCTTGCATAGGCTGGTAGATATTTTACCTCACAAATGTCCAAAAATGTTGTAAACATTACATTAATAACTCTCTGGCAAGGGGAATCAGGAAAGTGCTGACAGAATTTGAATGCATTTGGGGATCTATCACAAAGGCAACATGTGTTTTGAACACTCTGAGTGAGTGGAATTAAGTAACACACTCTGTTAGAGTGATGAAACAGAAACAATATTTTACAGGATGATCTGCTAGAATATTCAGATGGTGACATTCAGTAAGGAAACCAATAAATAATGAAATTACAAAGGTGGATTACCTGGAAAGAGTGAATATAAGGCAGGTTTAAGTAGAATGTGAATGTCTGAATAAATGAAAGTTGACAAGAGTCTCAGGTAAAATTGTAAGAACTCTGACCTGATAGGGTAAACCTCCACACACAGGGCCACCTACTCACAGTAGCAGGATTAGCCAAGGCTAAGACATTCAATATATGACCAAGTCATGCATATATTTTTATTGACCAAAAAGAGCAAAACACACAAACAGATGACATGATAATGACATGATAGAAAATATGTTAATATTGTGGATCAAATCATGTTTTCAAAGTAGTAATAAATTAGGGTATATATGTCCTGACCCGCAGGACACTTTTACAGTGGCATGACGAGTGGGGGTCCTAGAAGGAATGACAAACAAGGAACACGAAGAAAGAGAGCAAGACAGTGTTCTGATCAAGCTCCAAAATTTTATTTGAAAGCAGCAGACATAAATACTGGTAGTGGAAAAGGGGGGGGAGGTGAGGAGAAGGAAAGTGCTGGGCAGACACTAATTGGTGTTGTTGGATGCTATAGCTAGGGAGGGTTATTCAAGGGGCATTTCTTATCCTAAAGGAACATCTGCTAACTGTTATGGTGAGCATAAAACATTTCTCAAGGCTGACTTAGCCTGGGTCACAAAGTTGTTTTTCTACATTCTTTAACTAAGTGCTATCTTATAGAAACTTACAGAAAACCATTAAGCTGTTTTTTCTCAAGGCCATAAAGATTTACAGGAAACCATAAAGCTGTCTTTCTCTCAAAGCCATAAAGATGTTTCTCTTCTGGCCTTTTGGCTCCCAACATCTCCTCCCTTTTTTATTTATTAGAACAAATAACCAGACTCCTCCCATGAGGATTTTTGAAGATTTCCTCACTGTTTTTTGCTCTTGGTACTTTTGGGGAGGTGAGGCAGAGCAGTGGCAGTGGTCTTATGAGACCTATGCCGAGTGACTGCGCCTGTCTTAGGTCAGAAGATATCCACTTGATGCTTACCCATCATTGGCGATAGTAGCAGCGATAGACTACCTGCCTGTCTTAGGTCGCTATCAGTGGAACCTTCTCTTACCTGTCTTTGGCTGCCAGTCAGCTTGTGGCCTGTATGAGTTTTATTATGTACCAACCTCTTGCTAGTCTGGTTTTTGATGGAAGTGAGAGGGAGTGGGGCCTAAGAAGGCCATTTATAAGTCTATAGTTGTTGCTGGGGGAGATCTAAGTGATCTATCATAAGCTGGACCACCAGGATCTGTCATTTCCTCATAATTAACAATTTCAGAAGTTAAATGAAAAGTTTTAAAATCTTCAGACCCACCTAAAAGTTGGCTATAGTTAGTCATTATTTTAATTTGTGATCCATCTCCCCATCCTACAGGATGCAAAAGAGGCAGGTTAGGTACATACGCCCAATAAATCTCCCCTGAAGCAATTGACGCTTGTACGGTCAGCACAGCAAGAATTGCAAGAAACAT
>NW_008355363.1:6161212-6161955 GCF_000622305.1 Nannospalax galili | reverse complement strand
ATAATAAATAAGTCAAAGGGGATTTCCACCGGTGAAGTCAGACCAGGCTGTAAAGCCCCCATGTCATGCATGGTTTCATTTATTGCTCTTAAACTTGTAATAGTCTCCACTTATCTGGATTTTTTCTTAATGACAAATATAGGTGTATCCCAGGGACTGGTTGATTCTATTAAATGTCCTTTATCTAGCTGTTCTTTCACTAATTCTTCTACAGACTGTATTTTCTCTGAGGTAAGGGGCCATTCTCTGATTTTTATATATCTGTACCACTTAAGAGGTTTAATCATTATTTTTATTTCTCCAGTGAAATCAGAGTTTATGACTCTTGGAATCACTTCAAAATTCTTTTTATAATTTGAACTTCTGTCAATTATTAAGCCAAATGTACCCAAAGGCAGACCTCCTTTAATGGAGGTCTCTATCTATTAATTGGGTCCCTTCCATAAGGGAGAGTATATAATCTTTATTTGCTGCCAAATCCAACCTAGCACTTCCTAGAGTGGCTCTAGGAAGATCATACATACTAAAAAGTTCAGTCAAAGGATTTAGTTTAAATTGTTTGTCTTTTTCCTTACTTGAATTTATTATCTCTATCCCTCTTTCTTTTAAGGGGCTGAGGGCTTGACCCTCTCCTCATTTTTTTTTCCTATCTAGGGGTGTCCCATATTTACGATACTTAGACTTACGTTCATTTTTCCAATGTTTTCCTTTCTTGCACCTAGGACAGATCCCAGGAGGTTCTC
>NW_008355363.1:6151637-6159596 GCF_000622305.1 Nannospalax galili | reverse complement strand
AAAAAACTGTTTTAAATCTTTTCTTGAGACCTTAATTCCTCGTGCTCTGAGAGACTGCTTGAGCCCCTGAACAAACTGTTCCTGGGAGCTAGAAGTATTGCCCATGCCTCTTAAATATCGCCCCTGCGTGAGCTTCGCCGGTCAGTATTTGTGCTGACACACATCCGAGAGACCCGGTCGCCTTGTTGTAACCGTAGGTCTCCGGTGGACAGCTTAGGAGGAACAATACATCGCTCCTCCTACTCAAAGCAGGCTGGCAGATCTTGTCAGAGACTGGGGTCCCTACCTTCAAAGGGACTGCTACTGAATGCTTGTTTGTGTGTAATGCGTCGGTTCGTCTTACCAATGCGATCTGTCTCACGGCGGTCGACCATGGCAATCCCGAGAATGATCTGTCTCACAGCGGTGGACTGTGGCGATACTGAGGAGGTTGCCTGCGCAGGCCAGTTGGGGGAACCGACGTTCCTTCTGGAGCTCCCCGCTCTTCTCTCGAGCTGGACTCATGCGCCACGCTGGGCGCCAGGAATGTCCCGACCCGCAGGACACTTTTACAGTGGCACGACGAGTGGGGGTCCTAGAAAGAATGACAAACAAGGAACACGAAGAAAGGGAGCAAGACAGTGTTCTGATCAAGCTCCGTTTATTGAGTACACACAGCGTATATTTATAGTAGGCTCAGGGCGGGGGGAGTGGAAGGCGGGAATAGAGACAAAGGAAGAGGGGCTCTGGTGGAATTTTCCACTAAGGGCTAAGGGGCATTTCTTATCCTAAAGGAACATCTGCTAACTGCTATGATGAGCATAAAACATTTCTCAAGGCTGACTTAGCCTGGGTCACAAAGTTGTTTTTCTACATTCTTTAACTAAGTGCTATCTTATAGAAACTTACAGAAAACCATTAAGCTGTTTTTTCTCAAGGCCATAAAGATTTGCAGGAAACCATAAAGCTGTCTTTTTCTCAAAGCCATAAAGATGTTTCTCTTCTGGCCTTTTGGCTCCCAACATATATAAAGGAATATGTTTCACAGTAGTCCATTATAACTACATAAATTCATGAAACATTTATAAAACTAAAGATGTAGCTAAAACTATTGTGTCATAAACAGAAAAAATGGTAATATAAAAAAGAACATACACACATAAGCTTTTGGAGTGTTCCAAAGTCAATGACAGAGTAATCTACTGAAAATCCCTCAAAAGGAAAAGAAGTTACAGAAAGAAATATCAGATTCATCTAAGGTAGTGATGATGTGGTCACATGAAAGTGACAGAACTACTGAAAATTTTCAGAGATTCCCACTTCATGATGAAATTGAATCCAAGATAGTCCAAAATTCCTCCCCAGGAACTTGATATTAAGCTTAAAATTCCCATATGGGAATAAAATTCCCATGTGGGAATAAAATTAACAGTGGTAATGGTTTGTAAAAAGATTTATTTAAAGGAACAATAATAGAGTACTTAGTATACATTAGAGAATACTGAAAACTAGAACATTAAAATTCCAATGAAATATAGGAGACAATTTCAGAAGACATGAATTACCTCACAATATGACTGATTACTTTATTATGGAAAACTACCAAAATCTAGGTAAAATCTATCAGTATGTTAAAAAGTAAAGAAAAAATTACTTTCCAATAAAATATGGAAAAAGGTAAAGTCCAAGTTACCTGAAAGCAATGAATTAACAAATGGACCTTAAGTGAGTCTTACTGAGCCTGCATGAAAGTGACTATGGCATTAAAATTGTTGGGAAATTTCCACCACATAGTACCAAACAAACAAGGTAGGCTCATATTCCCACTGGGAAGGTTAGCCAGTACTAGGAAAACCAGGTTCAAATAAGCAATTAACACACACTGCAGTCAAACAGCAAATCAACCAAGAAAAGACATTTAGATATGAGAGCACGAGGTATATTTTGAGAAAAGACTTTCTAAATAAATAAGTTTGAGGAAGAGAATCAAATATAATTCTAAGAGTCAAGGGCTTTTGCAATTATCCTGAAGAACATAGCAAAAACCTTCTATAAGGCATGAATTTTTAATTATCCCACTACATACTAAAATAACAGGAATGGAAGTATATATTAGATATATCCTAAATAAACTACCCAAACCATACCTAAAAGTAAATTCACATAAAACTTAAGAAAAGGTTGAAATTATCTTACCTAAGAAAAGCAAATTACCAGAAAGATCTCAGCTGGCTGTTAAGTTCTGTTTTTGAACTTGACCTTGAGAACAGAAAGAGTGAAAGTTTCAACTTTTAGTACAAACAAGCTGTGGTGATTTAAATAAGAATGCTCCCCATAGGCTCCAAATATTTGGACATTTTGTCCCCTGGTGGTGGAACTGTTTTGGGAAGTTTAAAGAGATGTGGCCTTGATGACAGAAGAGCATAATTGGGGCCAGGCTTTGAGAGTCCTTAAACCTTGCTGAATTTCTAGTCATGCTCTGCTTCCTGTGCATGCATGTAGATGTGTGCACTTAAATTGCTGCCTCTGCTTCAGCCACCTCACCATGACTAACTGCTACAATGGACTCTAATTTCTCTGGAACCTGGAATCAACCATAAACTCAAATAAACTCTTCCTTTTATAAATTCCCTTGAACACAGTGTATTACTACAGCAACAGAAAAGTAACTAATACAGAAGTTGGTGCCAGAAGTGGTGTGTTAGCTGTGAAGAACCTTACCATGTGGGTTTTCAGAGGAATGTGGAAGACTTTGGGAGTTTGGGCTAGAAAAGTGGTTGATTGCTATAAGCAGAGCTTAATGGGCCATTCTAGTAGGAGCCTGGTAGAAAATAGTGTAGAAAATAATGCAGTTCCAGAGGGAAATGAGGACTTAATCAGCAATCAGGATATTTTGGCAAAGAGTCTGACTGGAGTCTACCCACAGCCTAAAAGCTTGTCTGAAGCTAACTTGAAAAATAATGGACTCATTTCTTTGGCAGAGGAAATTTCAAGACAGTCTAACACAGAAATGGTGGTGTGACTGTTAATGATGACTATTATGCAGATCTATAGTGAAAAACAGCAAATGATAAAGAAAGAAATGCAAAATGCTCAAAGTGATAGTAAAAGAGCACTAGGAAGCTTAATAATGTTGGAGTCAAGGCATGTGCTGAAGGAGGGGCTCTCTTTGATAAGGAGATTAAGGCATTTAAGGAGAGGCCTAGAGATTTTCACTTAAACAATGGCAAGAGTACCTTCAGGGAAAGACCACATGCTGCTCAGCCTCAAACTTGTGAAAGAAACAAAACTAAATTTTTTTCTCCTAGAAAACTGAAACCCACAAAAGCTGCTGGCAATGTAGATAAAATGGGCTAGGGTCCATCCCACATTGTCAGCTAAATTGGCAGTGTCATTCATATGGTGCTGGCTTTAGAGGCATGAAAGACGCAAGAGTGAAAAGATCATTTGCTCTTCCTCCAGGGATTCAGAGAGCCACTGAGGCCAGGTAGCATGCATCAGGGAAACCCTTCCATAAAGAAGGCCTTGACAGGCCATTGTGTGAAACTGTGAAGAGAAAGCATAGCTGGCAGTCTTGACACCAAGAAGATATTGGGGATGCTAGAGCTGTGAGACAACTGTCAAGAGTACTGCATACAGGGAGTGGTACCAGCTCAAGAGAGAGGTGTATGGTGAACAAAGCAAACCTGGAGGGCAGAGTCACCTCACCCTGTGGAAGTAAAGTCCCCGAAGTCAGACATGGGGCTACTAGATTTGGTGTTTACCCTGCTGGTTTTTGGTCTTGTTTTGGTCTAGTATTTCCACAGTACACCTCCATTCCTCCCTTTTGGAATGGAAATGTGAATTCAGTTCCATTGTATGTTAAAAGAATGTAATTTGTCTTTCTGATTTTACGGGAGTTTACAATTAATAGATTGTCTTGAATCTCAGAAAAGATTTGGGACTCTGGATTTTTGAAGAGTACTGAGACTGGTAATGACTATGGGAACTTTTGAATGTGAACAAAAAGCGAGCTGCATTTTATATGGCCTTGGGTCTACAGGAGCCAGGGAGTGGAGTGTGGTGGTTTGAATTAGAATGTGCCCTCAAAGCTTCAAGTGTGTGGACATTTTGTCCTCAGCTTGTGACACTGTTTTGGGAGGTTTTATGAGGTGTAACGTTGCTGGAGGAAGTGCATCACTAGGGTTGGTCTTTGAGATTTCTTAAGCCTTGTTAGATTTCCAGCCATGATCTGCTTCCTTGCCTGCTTGAAGATTGAACTTTCTCCTTCTTCTCTACCCACCTTGATGGACTTTAACCTCACTGGAACATGAAACCAAATGTAAGTTCTTCCTTTTATAAGGTACATTGGTCATGATGTTTTATCACAGCAACAGAAAAGTAAGTAATACACAAGCCAAACAAACTGGGCATAGATTCACACAGACAGAATGGGCTTGTTTTAGTAATCTGAAGATTTACATATTCATAGCTATACATTTAAGACAAAAATGAAAAAAAAAGATATTTTCTTATAGTACAGTATGGAATCCATTATGAGCAAAAGTAAATAAAAATGAATAATTTGGAAAGAGCAAATACAAATTAACCAATTGCTAGTGAGGTCTACAGCAGGCTTCCCTACTTCTTCTTACTTTTCTCTAACCTGCCCTGAGGTTCCTACCAAGGTATTTGAAAAATCTATTGATTTATAGTTTTCTTTGTTGTTACTTGATATATCATCATGAAACTGTGTTATGTTGGAGCATGATATTTGGGGTAAACTAAAGCTGTGATCCCAGGCCATGATCAATCACATTTGACTCCAAAATAAACTATCTCTTATTTTCTTTGGTATTAGGAGCTATGTTTTGCATTAACACCACAAATATATGGTTTATTTATAGTAACTCTAGCTTATGTGCATGTGGAAGTGGTATATATGTGTGGTCTTTCACCTTGTTAGGGAAAGAGGAATTTACTGCTTGTTTGAGTCTACTGCTTGTCTGAATTTACTGCTTGAATTTACTTGTTTAAATTTACTGCTTGTAACCAATTAACTCAACTGGAGACACAGGCATCCAGAGGTAGAGGCAAGTGCTACAACCCCTGGAGCCTGACCTGTTCTGTGTCATGTCATGTATGCTTACACAAGATAACAGGAAAGAGCCGTGCCAGGCATATACCAAGCATCTCTCCCCGATTGAGACACCTGAAGGGAGTTGTAACATTTTTCTTGTTTTAAAGTTATTGGTTTGTGAAATGCTTGCTTTGAAACTATTGGCTGTATAAGCGTGGGCTTTTGTGTAACAGTTGTGGGAGACTATATAATCTTTACCTAAAATTGCCTCAGGGTCAATCTCTGTAACCAGACCTGCGTGTCTTGGAAGGAAGGTTGGCCCCAGCTATCTGGTTTAATAAAACTCTGCTTGATTTTTGCATCTCCATACTCGTGCATTTGTTCTCCAGAAGAGACCCACCGAGTCACGGACCCTAACATTTTGGGGGCTCATCTGGGATTCGGGGGGGGGGCTTCTGGGGATCAAAGGATGAACAGGGGCAGAGTTTCTTTTCTCCAGACAGGGCAGTGTAAATCGAGGGTGGCTCCCTTGTGTCTGTAAAATCCAGAATAAAGCGGGAATCGCCATCCCGTGTCTGGTCTTGGGTTCAAGTCCCGAGCAGGGAAGTCTGGGTTTGAGTCCTGGCACCTAGAGTCCGAGTGTCTCAGCCCTAGGAAGGAAGCCTGCCATCAAATCTGGCACCTGAGGAGGAAAAGATCCAGCTGGTCACTCTGAGGCAGTCCGAGTGGATGCCATTTGGGAGAATCATGAGAAGTCTCGGGGATCCTGAAAGTGAGAGTGGTGAGTGCAGCACGCGTCTGAGTGAAAGAAGGACTGGTCCGAGTGAATGCAATGAGATGTGGTGTGCGTGCTTGATGGGTGTGCTAATTGTCTTACTGGGGGAGGTCTGGTTTTGTATTTTTCTCTACACTCTCTATTTTAAAACCTTCCTTTCTGCTGGATGGGCGGGTCTCTGGCTCTTTCTCTGCCAGGCGGGTCTGCGGCGGCGTTGGGAGGGAGTGCAGGCTCTGCAAGTGGCTGCAAGCTGCCAGGCGGGTCTCTCCATCAAACGCCGAGCCCCTTAGGCTATCCAGACATGGAGAAACTGCAACCCTAACAGCAGGGTTCCCCAACACCTTTCCTCCTTTTCCTTCCATTTATTCTCTGTATCTCCCACCCCTCTCCATCCCTCTCTCTGGCCACTGAGAAAGCCCTGCAGGCACGGGTCGAACTAGTAAGAGCCATAGGGCGCTCGCCGCTGAAAGACTCCCGTGAGAGGATAAGGGGGTCCCAGGAGTGAATCCCAGATAAATTCACATCCCCCGCAGAAGAAAAACTGGGCAAAGACAGGCACCCGTCCACAAGCACACCCACTGGCCATCATTGTTTAGAGTGGCATCTTTACTTCTCCATTTTCATTTCTCTCTCTCTCTTCTGTGACCTCCACCATGGGCCAGACTGAGGCCACTCCTAAAAGTCTAATCCTCTCTCACTTCTCGGAGGTGAAGGAACGGGCTTTGAAATTGGGCCCTAGCATCAGGAAGGGTAAGTTTGGCACTTTCTGCTCAACTGAATAGCCCACCTTTGGAGTAGGTTGTCCGACCCAGGGGTCCGTTTCCCTGGACACCATCGGCAAGGACAAGGCTGTCATTACCTGGCCTGACTCAGAAGGACCCCGAGATCAACTCCCCTATATCCTTCTGTGGGAGAACCTGGCAGAGGATCCCCCATCCTGGTTAAGGCCCCTCTTGGTGAGAAAGCCTCATGCTTGGAGTCGCCAGCACCCAGTAGACGCGGAGACCCACAGCAACGCGGTGCGCGACCCACCGCACCCCAGTGGCCTGCGGGAGACCGGCGCCATGCCCAGCAGCTGGCGCCCCGAGATCCCCACATGCCCATAGGGGGGATGGAGCCAGGGGTCCCCATGGGAATCCAGTGGTTGCCCCCTCCCCAGACTCCTCTACAGGAGAGGGTTGGACAACCTGGAGAAGCAGGAGGAATGCAGCTAAGGTCTCTGGGAAATGGGGACAGAATAGGAGAGGCTCCCTCCTCCACCACAGGAGGGGCTGTGCCAGTGCTGCCGATATGAGCAATCGGCGGCCCAGATGACCAACAGTATCAATACTGGCCATTCTCCTCTAGTGATCTTTACAACTGGAGGACCCAAAACCCCCCATTTTCTGAAGACCCCAAGTGTGTTATCGGTTTGGTGGAATCTATTATGTTCACTCATTGCCCCACGTGGGACAACTGCCAGCAGCTGCTCTACACCCTCTTCACCAGTGAGGAGAGGGAGCAGATTCTTAATGAAGTCAGGAAGAACGTCCTCGGAGAAAATGGGAGGCCCACTACTCTTCAACCTGCCATCGACGAGGCATTCCCCCTCACGCGTCCAGATTGGGATTTTAGGACGGCAGAAGGTAGCTCGGAGTGTCTTCGAGTCTATCGCCGGACTCTAATGACCGGTCTCCAGGCTGCTGCAAGATGGCCCACTAATCTGGCTAAGGTAAAAACAATTGTTCAGGGAGAAACTGAAAGCCCAGCCGCGTATCTGGAAAGGCTATTTGATGCCTATAGGCAGTACACCCCTATAAACCCAGAGGCAGAAGAACACAGGTCAGCTGTGGTTCTCTCTCTTATTAACCAGGCAGCCTCTGATATTAGGGAAAACTTCATAAGCGGGAAGACCTAGGAGAGATTTGAATCAGGGAGATGTTGCAACAAGCAGAAAAGGTTTTTAATAGTAGGGAATCCCCAGAGGACAGGGAGGAAAGGCTAAGGAAGGAAGAATGGGAAATGCAGGACAAGAATAGGAAAGAAGACAGAGAATTTCAAAGAAAGGAGAACAAGAAGCAAAGGGAGGAGATGGCCAGAATATTTCTGGCTGGAGTGAAAGGGAGCCCTGAGCCGCTCCAGAGAGCAGGACCCCGCCCATCTAAAC
>NW_008355363.1:6149315-6151292 GCF_000622305.1 Nannospalax galili | reverse complement strand
CATCAGGTTTCCCACTCCTTCCTGGTTGTGCCTGAGAGTCCCAGACCTTTGCTGGGTAGAGACTTGCTCACCAAGATTGGGGCACATATCCATATTGAGCCTAAAGGGATAAAAGTCATGGACTCAGAAGGACAGCCCCTGCAGCCAGTACATGTGTTGTCTTTATCTCTGGCTGATGAATATCACCTATTCCTGGCGGCTCTAGAAAAGGGGGTCAGGGAGACATGAGCTCCTGGTTGCAGGAGTTCCCTTCCGCCTGGGCCGAAACCGCGGGAGTCAGCCTCACTAAGCACCTGCCCCCGGTTGTGGTCCAACTCAAAGCCACGGCCCTGCCCACTCAGGTCCAGCAGTACCCGATGCCAGAAGAGGCTAGGAAGGGAATAGCGCCTCACATCCATAGACTGCTAGAAGTAAAAATCCTTAAACCCTGTCAATCAGCATGGAATACACCCCTGGTTCCTATGAGAAAGCCTGGCAGTGGAGATTACAGACCGGTGCAGGATTTGTGAAAGGTAAATGAAAGGGTAGAGGACATTCACCCCACAGTGCCCAATCCATACACCCTACTTAGCCACCTGCCACCATCCCATGTGTGGTATACCACCCTAGACGTGAAGGATGCGTTCTTCAGTGTCCCTCTCGCTGAAGTCAGTCAGCCCTTGTTTGCCTTTGAGTGGCAAGAACCAGGAGGGGGGAAGACAGGGTAGCTCACCTGGACCAGACTGCCACAAGGCTTTAAGAACTCTCCCACCTTGTTCAATGAGGCACTAAGCCAAGATCTGGAGCCCTTCCACAAAAGGCACCCCCATGTGACTCTGCTGCAGTATGTGGATGACCTGCTGCTGGCTACAGCAACTCATGAAGAGTGCATGGAAGCTACGAAGAACTTGTTGGCCGAACTGGGCAGCCTAGGATATCGGGCCAGCACCAAAAACGTGCACATCTGCCAGATGTCAGTGGTTTACTTGGGGTACAAGATAGTGGAAGGGGCCAGATGGCTGACACAAGCCATAAAACAAACTATCCGGACCATTCCCGTGCCCTCCTCTCCCTGGGGAGTGAGGGAATTCCTTGGCTCTGCTGGGTTTTGCAGACTCTGGATCCCAGGGTATGCACAGATAGCCTGTCCACTGTATGAAGCCACCAAAGAAGGACCGGATTGGAGGTGGAGTCAGGAACAAAAATAAACATTTGACAGATTAAAGGAAGCTCTTCTCCAGGCCCCCGCCTTGTCTCTGCCAGACCCAGAAAAGCCCTTCATTCTGTTTATAGATGAAAAGAAGGGAGTGGCCAAAGGAGTCCTGGCCCAGCAACTAGGCCCGTGGAAGAGACCGGTAGCTTACTTGTCCAAGCAGCTGGACCCAGTGGCCTCAGGATGGCCATCTTACCTGCGCATCTTGGCAGCCACCGCCCTACTGGTAAAGAAAGCTGACAAGCTGACCTTTGGACAAGACTTAAGAGTGACAGCACCACATACTGTGGAGGGAATTCTCAGGCACCCTCCAGGGAAATGGATGACAAATGCCAGGCTCACCCACTACCAAGGGCTCCTGCTGGACTCTCCTCGAATCACCTTCTCAGCCCCAGTGACCCTGAATCCTGCCACTCTCCTGCCAAACCCAGACCTGTCAACCCCCATCCATGACTGTAGAGACGTTCTCTCTGAAATCATCCAGGTAAGGGCAGATTTGAGAGACACGCGGCTGCCAGCTAGTGAATTAGACTGGTATACAGATGGAAGCAGCTTCGTGTGGGATGGGGTTAGGAGAGCTGGAGCAGCGGTAGTGATGCACAAGGGGAAAGTCATTTGGAGTGCAGCCCTGCCCCCTGGCACCTCAGCCCAAAAGGCAGAACTAATTGCTTTCTCAGAGGCACTGGAGAGAGCAGAAGGCAGGCGAGCTAACATTTATACCGATTGCAGGTATGCTTTCGGCATTGTGCATGTTCATGGTGCCATCTACCGGGAAAGAGGATTCC
>NW_008355363.1:6146751-6147402 GCF_000622305.1 Nannospalax galili | reverse complement strand
GTAGAGACTAGCGATGGACAGGAGAGACGGAAAGCTTCCCCTGATTTAATTGACATGAGATTTATCAATCCGTACGACAGGCAAAAAGTATCTCTTGAAGCTAATAAGATAAAAATCACCTTTACCTCAAAAGGAAAACAAGATAGGAGGTGGACAAGTGGGCTGACATGGGGCCTGAGACCTAACTCATGGCCACCGACTATAGGGGTTATGTTTCAGATCTTCCTCAAGGTCGAGGCAGTAGTTGAATTGGCAATAGGGCCCAATCCAGTGCTGAAACCTCCCCACCCAGAGCCCCGACGTCCTACACCGAGGCTCATTCCCCAGCCTACTACATCTGCTACCCCAACTATGGGAAACCCACCTCCTTTCAAGAATCCCATGTGGGAAATGATACAAGCAGTGGTAGAGACCCTAAATCACACCAGTCCCTCCCTTGAGGACCCATGTTGGTTATGCTACCCTGGAGCCCCACCTTTCTATGAAGCAATCGGGATGAATGGCTCTTACACTCTCAACAGCTCTCATCCTACTTACTGGGATGGGAGACCCTGGGGATTCACTATTTCCCAGGTTTCTAGCACTGGTAACTGTGTAGAAACAGTTCCAGCATCCCAAAGCCAGGTATGCTCCTCAAGCGTTACCGGCCCG
>NW_008355363.1:6132271-6146256 GCF_000622305.1 Nannospalax galili | reverse complement strand
AGCTGTCGTAGGACCTCTAATCATCCTACTGCTATTAGTCACAATTGGTCCCTGCATAATAAATAGGCTACTAAGGTTTGTTCAGGAAAAGATCGATACTGTCCATCTCTTGGTCCTTCGCCAGAAATACCAAGCCTTAGATACTGCTGAGGAAGATTCCTCAGTCTGACTTAGAAAAAGGGGGGGAAATGTTAGGGAGAGAGGAATTTACTGCTTGTTTGAATATACTGCTTGTCTGAATTTACTGCTTGAATTTACTTGTTTAAATTTACTGCTTGTAACCAATTAACTCAACTGGAGACACAGGCATCCGGAGATAGAGGCAAGTGCTACAGCCCCCGGAGCCTGACCTGTTCTGTGTCATGTCATGTCTGCTTATACAAGATAACAGGAAAGAGCTGTGCCAGGCATATACCAAGCATCTCTCCCCAGTTGAGACACCTGAAGGGAGTTGTAACATTTTTCTTGTTTTAAAGTTATTGGTTTGTGAAATGCTTGCTTTGAAACTATTGGCTGTATAAGCATGGGCTTTTGTGTAATGGTTGTGGGAGCCTATGTAATCTTTACCTAAAATTGCCTCAGGGTCGATCGCTCTAACCAGACCTGCGTGTCTTGGAAGGAAGGCCGGCCCCAGCTAGCTGGTTTAATAAAACTCTGCTTGATTTTTGCATCTCCATACTCGTGCATTTGTTCTCCAGAAGAGACCCATCGAGTCACGGACCCTAACAACCTATAACTGTTGAACTAGATTGTCAGCAAAAATCTCTTGTATAGAGCTTCAGAACCTATTAAATCACATTGAACATTTCTCTTGATTTTTTCATATATGTTTAAAAAATTTATATCGTTTTCTTTGGCATTTTCCAATCATTACTTGATGTTTGATACTGTGAATTTTTTAGCAAGCTATGAGCTTCTCAATATTTCTTATAACTTTCAAAAAATCTACTGCTTTGTCACAGGTATTTTCTAATAGTCATTTGTTATAGAGTTTTCCCTTTCTTTTCATCATTTGAGTGGAGTAATGTAACTTGAATGTTCAGATACAGCTTGAAAGTATTTCATATTTTATTATGCATAATTCCTGGAAATTTGAAGAAAATTACCTGATGATCTTTCTTGCTCATGGAACCAGGAAACTTTGGCTCAAATTTCAATGCTTTTGTGACCTAACACAAAATGAAAACACCTTTGGAATATGCTCCCAATAATGATGTTCATTGGCTTAGCATTTACTGTGATTATGCATCAAAACTACAGATGGAAATTTCAGACTTATTATAAAGATTAATACATAATATATGAATATCCTTAAAAATATACATGATATTTATTAGAAATATTTTCTAAAGGTCTTCATATTAAAAGAATAAAAGCAATAATAATATTAGCATGATTAATAATTTCACTTGCAATTGCATATTTGTCATAAAAATTAAAATAGAAAGAAGGTGAGATGTGAGGACAAACTACACATTACAAAAGAAAATTATTCAAAAGCTAAGTATACAGAATATCTTTATGTCACACATGCAAATTTAAAATTCATGACCTGTTGGAATTGAGTGATGAGAAAGGCGTGACATGGCCTTGCCATTTTGAAACAGGGTTTACCTGGACAACTTAGTGCATTCATAGCTTCTGACATCACACTGAACATAGGTTCTTACTGGTAGGATTTGCATAGTGTAGTGCATTATATATATACTTGAATATGTATATATGCAAGTATTTGATGATGACTTAAACAGAAAAAGGAAAATAAAATCAAAGGTGTATGTTATAAAACACATATGCACACACACATATATGTATATATATTAAAGAGAAAAAATAATAAGACTTAAGGAGTTCTGACAATACAAGGACACCTAGGGAGATTTTGGAAAAATACTCCAGGGAGTTGCTGGAGAGATAGCTCAGATGTTAAGAGCACTGGCTGCTCTTGCAGAGGACCTGGGTTCGATTCCTAGCACTCACATGGCATCTAACAACTATCTGTAACTATAAATCCAGGGAATCCAATGCCCTCTTCTGATCTCTGCTGACACTGCACAATATGGGTGCACATACAGATAGACAGTACACGCATACACATAAAAAAAATAAAAAAAAATTTAGAAATATTATTGCTTTGATTATAGGAAAGTAATTGAATGAATATTTTTAGAAATAATCCCTGGGAACTAGTTTAAAATTAAAACGTTAATATTTCTCAGTTTAACATATGTCAAGCAAATATTCCACACACAGAAAAGGAAAATAAAAACATGTCAGTATTTGTACATGATCTATTATATTTTCTGTGTCACTAAAACTGTTTCCATGTTCATTAGCACCAATTAACATTTTGAATGAGATTCTGATCTCAAGGATGAAAGAAAACCAGGATGGATACATGTTCTAAGTACCAGAATGGGCACACAGCAAGTTACTTAAATTGAGAATAAACAAAAACTTTGGAACAGTGAGATAAGAGAATAATTTGTGTGAGCCGTCACAGACTACTAATTATACAGGCATGACTTCCAAGCATGAACCCATTATAACTCCCACAACACATTAAAAGGACATATTTTAAGGAGATGCCACTTAAACAGACCCCATTACGTAGCTAAATAATAGTAAAGTAAAATACTCAAACCTGGATATAATCTACTAGAGAATGTGAAAGTCAAGAAAAGTTGCCTTCCCACCAAATTCAGGAGATGATTAGAAAGCTTGTTACCTGGCATGGTGAATGAGCAGACTGGCTGGTCCTTGGGCCTTACTGAGCTGAAAATATGGTTCCCATAACAACAGAATGATGATGCAGTTTCTATCCTCACAATAAGGAAGTCATTCAAGATGGCCACTGTCAGGATGGCCTACCCCAGGCTGTAAGCACTTGAACAGAAGATTGGTGTAAAAAAAAAAAAGATTGGTGTAAAAAATGAATGACAAAGCAAACAAACCAATCACACACCGTTAGGAACTTTGTAGATCCATTTGAAACCTCCAAGAAAAGAACATAGGAGACACTAGTCTACTGATTCAGTAGATATGAAAACCTTTATTCCCTGGGGTATAACTCGATGGTACACTGTTTACATAGAATAGAGATTTCTCTAGCAGATCAACATAAAGTTATCAGGCTTGAGGTTATCAAATCTCCTATAAGCATACCAGCATTTCATAAAAAATCTTTACACAAAAATTTTTGGGGGCCTATAATTCATACTGGTACTTGTGAGTGGAGAGAATGGGCTTTACTTACCTTATCATGGTTATACTGCCAAATAGTGAACATTTTCCCATGTCTAATAACAGAGAAACTGCATCATAGTTATTGCAAGTCAACTTGTGTGGGACATATACTTTACTTGATTTGTTAGGTATTACTGTGCTTGAGTTACACTACCAGAAGCCATGAATTTTTCTAAACATTGCATGCATTAAAGAAGCTTGTTAGTTGTTTTGTTTTCTGACACTTTTATTATGCAGAGATATTTTTAGAAATTTTCATAGTCCTTGTAGCTGCAGTTCATAAGAGGGATCCAAGTAGGATACACTGAGTTCTTCACAATATGCTTATAAACAAACAACCATGTCTTCTCCTTTTCAAATACTATTCCTGCCCCAGAGATAATTTTCTTTCTCTGTCCTGCACATTCATTGAATATTCTTTATTCTTTATTCTTTATTCTAACAGAGTATGACAGTTATATACCGTAAAAATAAGTTGAGAAATGGGTACTCTTGTAATACAAACACTTGTGAGATGAACGCAGGAGGTTAACGGGTTTGAGGACACCCTTAGCATAATTTCCAGATTATCCTGAACTACATTAAATCCCGCCTCAAAAAATGTATGAATAATAATAATAAATGATTGCTTGAGGAAGTCAAGGATGGTGGCTCATCCTTATAATCTCAGCATTCTAAGGCAGGAGTGTAACAGACAGTTTGAGGCCAGTCTGGCTATAAAGTAAGAACCCCTCTCAGAAGAAACAAGGAAAGGAGGGAAAGAGAGGAAGGGGCAAGCAAGAAAGAAAGGGGAGAGCCTGAAACGAAAGTTTCTTGTAAAGCTGCAATTTGAGACTAGTCCCAGAGACAACATATATGCACATGGTATGTCCTGGGCTGTTATGTTGCCCATGAACTATGGCTATCTAATGGCTGTATCCATGGATAGAGGGACTGCTGGAAGTCTGGACACAGTCAACATTGGAGACAAATTCTTAGACTCCCATCCAGGCAAATCATGCAGTGGTTCTTTGGTTTTTCAGCTCTGTGGATCCAGAAATGTTTGAGGTGCAAACTAGGCACTCTTTCCACAAAAGTTCCTTAAGAAAAGATTCACATGGACTTGAGTCCTGGATTTATGTGAATGTGGTAAGCATTTTCTCATTTGTCTGCACTGGGAAGCCTTCATATTGCAGTTGCAGCTATAGGGCAAGGAAGGCAGCCTGACAGCAGTTCAGGTCGAAGACCTTTTTGTCAGAGACACTTCATGGAACCAAGACTACTTAGATGACTTCAGAAGGGTTCTATGCTCACTTAGTAAATACAAGGTTTGATGGGACACCTGTCCACCATGGCAGGAGAGGCACTGGGGCAAGAACAGCTTGGGGCTGTGGTATAAGGATGTTTTTCACATCTAGTCAGAAAACAGGACTCAAGTTGGCAGAAAAAAAAGGGTTAAGGAAATGAATACGAAAAGAAGATATATTGAAATATTTTTTGTTGGTTTTTGATGTAAGTTTTAAGTATACAACCCAAGCCGATCTCAGATTCACTATATAGTCCTCCTGCTTTAGCATCCAGAGTAGTGGGACTTCAAGTGAGAGCCAGGATAGCTGGTACACTCTTTAAGTCAACTCCTACTCAGCAGCTCTGAATATATCATCATGCTTCTTGCCACAAATCAAGACTGTACCTTAAATTCAAATAATCTCTCTTTCAAACTCTCCTTTCCAGTTAGTACAAAGGAGATGGTTTTGCCTGACTATGAGTCTGCCCTTTCTATCCCTCCCCATACCCTCTCCCAGATCCCTCACATGCTAAGCTCCCTTTGGGAAATGTCTACCCAGTTGGAGCCTGAGCTGGGAGCCTAGAATGTGGAGGTGAGTCCAGGAGCACAGCCTCGTCACCCTCTAGCCCTCCTCCCAGGCCCCATCCAAGAACATAGCCCAGCTTATATATCAACCATAAAAAGGTGTATGTTTTTAAGTACAGTTGACATTTAGTAAGTAGTTTTGACTCTCTATAACAATTTAGAATAATAGTAATGTCCTCAGTGTAGCTACATGCCAAGTGCATTGCGTATTCATTTCCAATTTCATATTTACAAATTTTAAGTCAATATCTGCCCATTTACTGATGAGGAAATTGAATCACACACTTAACCTGGTCAGTGCCACACAGCCAGGGAGAATAGAGGGAGCAGACTGACCCCAGAGATTGACCTTCATGATATGAATTCCTAGTCCTCCTTGTCTGCATTCGGTAGTAAACTTCATGGGCAAATGTGGACTGCACAATAGCACCAATTCTGACTCTGAGAGTCATCGTCATTGGTCTTGGTGCTTATCTAATGGTTAGTCGATGTTATAATGTGGGCTAATAACATATCACATTTTGATTCTAGCTTCGCAACATCAAATATTAAATATACAGTCAGCTCCAAATCCATCCAGGATGAAAATCTAGATGGAAGCAGCTACTGCTTGTTAGGAGGAAAATATGCATGCAGCTGGGTCACTAACATCTTACAAGTTCATAATATACCTTAGAACTCCCAGAAATCACTGACTATAAAAATGACAATAGCTGCAGGTATTGGAGATTGGGTGTGGCCAGTGCCTTATGCTATCCTCTTTATGCTTTTATTTGATTGCACTTGAAGCTCTGTTAGGCAGTTGATCAGTCCATACGTATGTACTTATCACATGCTAAGGGCCAAGCCTGTTCTGTTTGGCTTGTTAGGGATGCAGCAGTGAGATCAGATGGCAAGGTCCTGCCCCAAAGAAGCTCAGAAATGAAGGCTGACAGAAGAAAAGAGAGGACATGAATAAATAGGTCAGATGATAATGGATGCTCTAACAAAAAGAGCAGTATATGTAATGCCCATTTCCACATGTCATGATCACAAAAAGTCTTTGTGCGCAGATGACACTAGGATCGACTACCTGAAGGATGGACAGGAGCCTCTTTGCAAAGTTTGGGAAATGCATTTTCAAATAGAAGAAACAATGAGTGTCAAGTCCCTCGTATAAGGGTGTGATGCATTTCAGAAATTGAATGGTTTGGAAAGATGGTTCAGTGCTCAAGAGCACTGGTTGTTTTTCCAAAGGACCAGGGTTCAGTTCCCAGTATCCACATGGTTGCCAACACCCTTCTTTAACTCCAGTTCCAGAGAATCTGACAACCTCTTCTGGCCTCTATAGGCATTTCATGCCATGATTGCACTTACATACATGTAGGCAATACTACTACTACACATAAAATAAAAAAACAAACAAACAAATAAATAAATAAATAAATAAATAAATAAATAAAAGAAACTGAGTGGATGCAATGTGGCTAAAGCATCTTAAGTAAGAGATAGACTGAAATGGAAAGAATTAAGAGATTCTAGATTAGCTAGGCATGGTGCCACATGCCTCTAATCCCACCACTTGGGAGGCAAAGGATCTCTGTGAGTTCGTGGCCAGCCTGGTCTACATAGTGAGTTCTGGGCCAGCTGGGGCTACAGGGAAACCCTGGCTCAAAAAGACAAAAAAGAGAGAGAGAAATTCTAGATTATCTCAGTTTGTAGCCAAGAAAGGAGTTTCATTGTTACTCTTGGTTCTGCAGGAAATCAGTAGAGGCTTTTCAGGTGGGGTGATGCCTCTTAAATTGTTCCTTTAGAAGACAACAACTGACTGTTCTGGAGAGAGCTGCAGAGGGTTGGGAGCAGAAGCCTAAAGAGCCAGGGAAGTGATACACAGTGTATGAGGGCACCCAGAACCAGGCTGGAGGCATGGGTGAGAGGAGGAGTGATGTGAAAGCAATTTGAAGGAAGAATGACTGAATATGGAAAATGAGAAGGGAGGTTATAGGGTGCACACATTGTGCTGTAGACAGTGGGGCTGGGCTTACTGACATAGACATATACACATATTTAGAAAGAAGGAACCCAGTGCTCAGATTTGGTCAGTTACCATTTGAATTTTCTGTTAGATAAGCACATAAGCCTGCAGCTCAGAAGCCTGGTTGAGCTGGAGATCACAGTTGGGAAGCTTTCAGCTAGAATAAGAAGTTATAACAACCTTGGGAAGATGAATGGATGGGAAAGAGAGAATGGTCTCTGCTTGGGGTTTTAAGTTATAAATTTTCCTAAGATGAGGGAAAACAAATGACATGGACTCTGGAATTTCCTTTTTCTCTTCACCTGTTCAGAACATGATTGGTATTGGAGAATCTCACCAGCCTGGCCCCAGTCACTGGAGCAGAGCAGATGGACCGACGGCAGAGATTCCATTTGTGGCAAGTGAGGGCTATCAGTTATGCTGCTCAGGCCCAGAACATCCCTCCCATTTGTCAGTCCTTCATCATCCATACACTTAATTGAAAAAGCATCCGATTTTTTCCTCATTGGATTCTTCATGCCAGTGTTGAATCACTCAAACTGTACAAAACGTTATATATGAATTTTGTCTCTGAATAGCATTCTCAAGATGTGGGTAGCTTCTATTCATGATCTGTAGTAAGCTTTATTTTACCCAGAAAGGTATTTTACTTTTAAAATCCTTTTAGTGTTGTTTGGGAGACAAATGCATACTCTGTAGTCTAGGTTGGCCTCAAGCATAAGACCTCAACCTACTGCATATGGTACAATTCCAAAGATATTCTCAGTCCCTGTTTCATTGATATTTTCAATAGGGAACCTCAAAGAGTATGACTGCCAAATTTCTCTGCCAAAAATTTTCCTATTAAATTATAGGCAGGCTGCTGGATTACTCCAAGATCAATGACTGGCTTTGTGTTTGCTTATAGTTTGTGATTAAATTTATGAGTAATCTCATAACTTTGGCAGTTCATAGTATTCTCTGATGCAACTGCATATGGGATTCAGCATGAGATTCCTCACTTCTACCAAGCTCAGTGCTGCTGGCCTGTCCTCTAAACTTTGAGAGTAAAGACCTCACCACCTTTATTGACTTTCTAGCTTGATCTGTTGCCACCTCTTCAATGCATTTTCAGCCTCACTGAACTTATTCCAGCTTTGAAAATGCATCATTTCCTTACAGCACATTTGGTCATGCAGCTTTCTCTCCCCAGAGCAGTTCCTTATGCTTGTCTGTCTGTGCTAGACCTTTCATTCAATAGGACTCTAGATGTCACTTCTACCAGTTCTGGAAGCATGTTTATGGCCTTGATGGATGGCATTGGGCTTAAAATCTGTGATCGGTCACAAGGTTAAATGAGATTAAGTTTGATGTGAAATATAGGATACCAGCTAGAAGGGAGAGAAAGCTGTATACTCATAGAGAAAGTTCTTAAGATGAAGGGATTATTATCATTGGGGAAACTAGCCTGACGGGTGCCATGTTGTGATGCTTATTTTGGCAACTCCACTGTTCCCTTTTGGTTGAACTGAGTTTTCAGATTAAGGACCCTGGTTTCCAGGAACCCTGTGGACAAGACCAGTCTTACAACTGTATGCATTCTCAAGCCAACCAAACACGATGTCAGAATGAGCAAGGTCATTAAAAAGTTGAAACATTTTCTTCACAAAGTTATTTTCTTCCTTTATCTCCCTCACAATCTGTTTCCCTCACTGTCTCCCTTTCTTAGTTTCATTTTATTTATTTCAGTTCTGGGCATGGAACCCAGTACCTTACACATGACAGGCAAGTGCTCTCTCTACCAATCAGTAAAAACTCCAATCTTGTTTAGTTCTTTTCTGATGATGACATAGAGACCACTCTCTGCTATAGACATAGTTTTCTTCCTTTCCCTTTCCATTACCCCTTCCCTTGCCTTCCTTTCCTTTCTTTCTTTACCATTCTTTTCCTTTCCTTTCTTCTTTCCTTCTCTCCCAATTTCCCTAAGGAATATTCCTGCCACTTTGGGGTACACTTTCATTTTATTTCCTGTCTCACTTTATGTGCTAGCATAAGAGAATTATTTCCCAAGTAGTTTACACATCTGTTATTACTTGGTTGAAATAAATCCGGATTATCATGGATTGTTCCTTCGAAAGTACCAGTCCTAGCCCCTCTGGGAGCTGGGAATGTGCCTGGAGCATGTGATCTTGTACACTCAGGAAGTCCAGGTCACACCAAGAAAGCCACATGGCCTCTGCTAGGTAAGTTTGGAACAAGTGGAAAATTAGTGACTGAGCAAGTAAGCTTTGGGGTCAAGTTAAGGACACAGGGAATTGATCAAAAAGCATGTGGCAAAAGAAGAATTCCAGTGCCATCACTATTTGCTACAGTTGAAAACTTTCTGCCCTCTTAAGTTAAAACAAGTTATTAAAGAACTTTCTACCTTCTTTCTCTCCTGGGGCATATGTGTTTGTTGTTATTGTTGTGGCATAAAGATGTCGAGCAGATACTTGGAGGCTATGTAACAAGAAGCACAATGCCAGACAGGAGAAACCTCCCTTTGAATTTGGTCAGGGTAATCTAAGAGATTCTGAAAATACAGAAGGCTGTTGCTACAGCAATGGTTGCCTTCCAGAAATTGAAGGTAAGATAGTACTACTGAAGGCAGGACATGTTTTAAATATAGGAATTGGAGAAATGGATCTGAAACTGGTGTGGAAGACTAGCTCTCATAGTTTTAGAGGACACCATACAAGCTGTTAAGGGAGAAAGCTAATCACTGGTATAACCCCAGCTTTAAAGTCTAATAACCACAACTACTGGCACAGCAAACTATCTCTATTGGTGCAGTAGTGGCACTTTTATCTTGATGGTAACCAACAGCTATCTAAATTGGAATTAAAGCCCACTCAATGGGAGGATATTCATGGGTGACACTGTTAACATATTCAAATACACATGGCTGGAGAGGTCATAAAGACTATGTCCTACTAAATTTTCTTCTTCCCACTCTCTGTTTGACACCCCCCCACACACACACTCTTTAGGGTCTTGTGCTCCTGACACAGGTAGACAAACCACATAACACATCTTTATCTGAATTTTGCATAGTTTATACCTTTGGTGGGAGGAGGGGAGTGACTTACAAAGAAATGAACAAGGAATACCCAGTGCCCAACTCTGTCCCGAGGCTCAGGGGCCCACCGTTCAGGATTGCTTTTACCCATGGTCTGCCTCATCTCGCATACCTGCATGCCCACTCACCCCACAGAGTTCTGTGTGGGGTCCATGGGGTCCTCTCACAGTCAGCTTGCGCCCTACATGTTCCATGGCAGGCTGGCTCGCCCGCTCCCTGCTCCCCGCTTCCCAGAATGGCTCCAATTCCTCCTCCTTTGCTTCCAATGTCCCGGTGCGCTAGGCTCCACCCTTCTACCCAGGTGCCCTGTTCTTGCCCATAGCTCTTCAGATGAAGTCGGGAGGAACAATTCATTTCCGGGCTACAGCCTAGAAAACCCTAACTCTGTCACATCCCTAGCCAAATGTAATTTCTTACTGTGTGCTAAATATGGATCCTTATATTCACAGATAATTACACCAGTTACCATAAAAGAAGCTTCTTTTTGCAACAGATGGAGACTTTTACAGAATTCTACAACCTGTCACACACAGAGAATAAGTGTCTGTGAGAAGCACAGTCCTAAGTGACAAATCTACAATAGGACGCCAACTCCTAAAGCTCACAGAACATAGTGGAATGGGGGGTAGAGAGAATACTAATGCATGTTCTGACACTCACCAGTGAATCATCCTCATACACCAGAGACAATTAACACAGAAAGCCACATCTAGCCAAAGTACAGAGAAATCAAGAGTGTGTTTCCCTGGATAAGACTCATATTAACCCTTACCTAACAAGCAAGGGCTCAGGGATCATTTCAGAAGAGGGGGTAGAAAGATTGCAAGAGCCAGAGGTAGTGCTTGATATTAAGGAAACAGAGTCTGGTAAGAGTCTGGGAATTTCCTCATATGAACTTAACAGCAATGGTGACAGCATGTGCAAGACCCATGCAAACAGAATCAAACAAAAACTCGCATAGAACTGGAGGTCGACAGGCCTCAACCTTAGGTGAAGAACTATTGCTAGCTGATTATTGCTGAATGAGAGAGTTGATCTTTAAGGGACTGATGCTAGATAGGCTAAACAGGCTCCAGTAGATGACCTCATGCTGACAGAGATCTGGGTACACAAACTTGACTCACTAGGCCTTAACAAGTATGACAGAATGCTGGGTTGGAAATATGGCTCAGCAGTTAAGAGCACTGACTGCTTTTGCAGAGGATCCTGGTTCGATTCCCAAAACCAATATGGTGGCTAATAACTATCTTTAACTCCAGTTCCAGGGAATCTGACACTCTCTTCGGACTTCTGCGGGCATTGCACAATGTGGATGCATTTACATACATGTAGGCAATACACTCATACACATAACATGAGAGTAAATAAAAACGTGCATAATGCAGTAATCCTGTGGGCAGGCTATGGGTGGTTGCAGAGAGAAGTGGAGTTCTAAATTTGATTAATATGTATGAATTGCAATAAAAATATACATTGAGAAAAGAAACAAGAACAGCCTTCATTTCTTATGTCACAAGTGAAATATTCCTGTTTAACTGCTATTTAGTAAGTACTGTAGGAAGGTGAGTAACAGTAAGAAAATTTGAGAAACAAATTATTTTCCACAGATAAAAAGACTGTTTGCTGTGTAAGAAATTAACAGGAGTGGAGTTGCTAAATTATGTAAAGGAGGAAAATCGAACTAAAGAAAATGAGTTAAAGCACCTAGTCTTTTAAATCTTGAACTGATACTTTTACAAGGACTGGAGGCTTAGCTCTCAAGTTGAAGTCATAGGAATCCAATCCCTTTCTTTGCCTGCCCTCTGGTGGACACTGTGCTTAACAGAAAATTCCAGAATGGCTCCCTAGAAAAAACAGAGGCAAAATAAGGAATGGTTTCCTATTTACTTTCTATTGCTGTGATAAAAACACTGACGAAAACCAACTTGGGAGAAAAGGGTTTTTGTTTTATCTTACATCACTAAGGTCACAGTTCATAACAGAGGGAAGTCAGTGCAGGAATCTGGAGGCAAGGGACGAAGCATAGGCCATGGAGGAACGCTGCTTACTGGCCAGCTCTTCTGGCCATATCATCCTGCTTTCTTATACAACACAAGACCACCTGCCCAGGGTTTTCATCACCCACAGAGGTCTGGACCCTCCTACATTACTCAGTAATCAAAAAAACTTCCCACAGACCAATCCAGTGGAAGACATCCCTTGCCTGCAGCTCCCTCTACTCAGGTCTGTCAAATTGACAACTGAAGCTATCCAGCACAATAGACCTCTTGTCTACGACACACAAACACATCTTGTTAAACCACAACCGAGTTCTTATAATCAAGATCACATGTTAATATTAATATTACAACACAAAAAGTATAACTTAAAAAGTCCCACAGTCCTTAAAAATTCAAACACTTTAAAAGCTCAATGTTTCTTAAAATAATCCAAAGTCTCTAAAATGTGGGCTCATATTAATTCTAGAATAAGATACATACTGTCATATTTCAAAAGGGAAGAACTGGGCACACTTAAGTAAAATCAAAGTTCATCAGTGTAGCTTAATGTTGGACAACTGGGATTCATTCATGATCTTTTGGGCTTCAAAGGGCTCTGGATGCTCCACTTCTCTGGCTCTGCCTTCCACAGCACATGCAGCTTATCTCATAGGCTCAGGCTGACTGCACTCCACACCTGCTACAACCCTTAGCAGTCATCCCATGGTCCTGGCAGCATCAATATCCTGGAATCTCTGCTGAAACAGACTGCACCTTCACCAATGGCCTTTCCTGGCCTCTCATAGCACCAAGTCTCAGCTGCTCTCCAGGATCCCTAATGCCTTCAACCAGTACCATGTAGGAGACTATTATACATTACCTAGTCATGATTTCAGCTTGAGATGGAGCGTCAGGCCCCCTCTGGACCACAGGTCCTGTGTACTGACCCTGAAGAAATATGTTCCAGAATATTTAACCTCAGTAATGCTGGTATCTTCTTAATCACAGCTGAATTTTCAGTCACTGTTAACTAGCGTCAATTTTTCCAGTAAGGCAAAGGTTTCACTTCAGTGGTATTGGTCTCTTGTAAATCACAGCTGATTCTTCAGTCCCAGCTGACCAGAAACAACAGACTCTCAGTTCAAAATATCACACAAATAGCCATGATGGTTTTTGGTTCTTTTGAAATGTCATGAGCGAGGCTTCCATCACCCTCATTTCTCTTCAGCATAACTGTTCAAACACCCACAGCGACAGGTCACTAAGTCTGAATGCTGGATGTGCAGGTATCTAAAACCACCGAAAATGAATACTCTTCAGTACCCTGTATCGTGAAAGCAAAAGCAACAGGGTTTTTTTTTTTTTCTGCCAAAACATGAAAATATTTCATAGAATGTAAAGTGTCTCAACCCAGGTGTCCTTTAAAATCCCTTTTGGGTATCTACAGTGTCCATCCTCAGTAGTTGTATACCTTGCTCAATGTTACCCTGGCGTAGGAGTGCCACTGTCCTCAGCTGCCTTTCCTCTCCCACACCCTGTCTTTAACACTATCCTCCTATCATCAGCACCCTGCTGCATATTGCAAAACAAGGCCGCTGTATCCTATCACCATTTACAAAAAGATGGCAGTAGCCCCAAACATGCACATTAAAAATGGCACACATGCTAGCCTGCACTACTATCCTCAGGCCTCTTGGGGTAAGTCTACAGCGCAGCTCTCCGCGCCGGGACTCCCTAAGCCTCATTCACCCTTCCATCCCCCCGCCTCGCCGTTCTATACTCCTAGTTTGGGCCCTG
>NW_008355363.1:6079562-6126084 GCF_000622305.1 Nannospalax galili | reverse complement strand
TAATTATATTAATTCAACTGTAAACCTAAAAATTTACAGCCAATTTTGAAAGAGATGCATCCTACCTCAGGAAACCGTTATTGAATATGTCAATTGTGTTGTAATGATATGCTTCTTCTAAGTATGTTGTTATTAAATAAATCATTTTTAAAAATTAAAAAAAAAAAAAGAAAAAAAAATGGCACACATTTGCCATGATTTTTTGTCATTCTCCTTATGGTTCGTTTCTCATTGGTTGGATCCTCCCCTGGCTGCCTCTCCTCTCCCTTTTCTCTATACTTACCTTTCTTCTCCTAGGCCAGCTTCCAGAACTGACCTGTCCATTAAGGTGTTTTGATGAGCCCTTTTATTCCCCCAACCCGCCTCACCTGAACTACACTGTAGCTTTGAATTTGTCGGCACAGAATCTCAGGAAGGCACTCCGGACTCCATCTGCATTAATACATGCAGCCAACAGAAACACAGTTTGGCACTTGGGATCAGATTCTTAGCCACAACAGCTCTATTTTTTCTTAGTGTTTATTATTACTATTATTATTATTATTGTTGTTGTTGTTTTACTGTTACTATGACAAAATAGTCTGACAAAAGCACCCTAGAGAGAAAGCATTCATATTAGCTCACAGTTCAAGTTGTAGTCAACAAGGTGGGGTAGTCAAGGCAGCTGGAGCTTGAAGCAACTGGTCATATTACATCCACAATTAGGAATGCAAGGTAGTACTCAGCTCACTTTCACCATTTCATGTAATCCAAGGCTCCTTGCCTAAGGAAGGTTCCTGCCAAAGACTAAGGTGGCTCTTCCAACATCCATTAACATAGTCAAGATAATATCCCAGGTTCATGATGAGAAGCCCATCTCCCAGGTGATTCTAGATGCTTTCAGGTTGCCAAGTAACACTATCATATAACACTCACAAAACCCCTGATAGAGCAAAATAGGAGTCCTCTTCCTGTTACAACATTAGCCTGCTTTATCTTGCCAAGCACACTGGAACACTCTCTTCCCTCTGCTTACTCTTCATTCCCTTGATGATGACAGAGATAAATGGATTATTTAACTGAGAAACAGCAAGGCAGAGTGGAGCACACCAGAGGCTGGGTGTTAGAATGCCTGTATTGAAACTGGCTTTTCTACACTTAGCTTTAGAATCCAGGGAAATTTCTGTCACGAAGTTGAATTACCTCTCTCCCCCCAAAATGTATGTTTGCCTTTCCCACTTTCCAGCCCTCTTAGTCACCACTGTAGTTTAGGTGGTGAAGACGTGTTTTTAGGAAGCTAAGGTGTATATTCCACATCCCTGGCCACAGGGATTGGTTTGGAGCAGTGTGATGATTACTATTAAATGTCAACTAGTCTACAATGTCCAACTGTGAAGGTATTTTTAGCTTTAATTGACATTTAAATCTACATACTGAGGAAAGCGTGTTTATTCTTTATAATTTGGGTGGGCACCATTCAATCAGTTCAAGGCCTTAAGAGAAACAACTGAGGCTTCCTGAGGGAGGAATATTGTCATGTCAAGTCTACCACCTCAAAACCCAGTCTGTGGTTTCAACCTAATGCTCTGGGGGGGGGGTCTAGACTCAAAGCTGCACAAGCAAATCTTACCTGAACTTCCAGCCTCCTGGACTACTCACAGATTTTAGATGGGACAGAATGCACTATATGAGAGACAATTGATTAAAACAAAGCACCTTTTCTTCTCTTACACCATATATGCATGTTCTATTTCTTGGGGCAGGGGTAGAGATGCTAGGATTTAGCAAGACTTTCTTATACAAAGATGGAATTAAATCCTGAGAGTTTGGCAACTCTGGTTTGATAACCAGGTTCCAGCTCTGATTCAGAATCCTGGGGTGTAGCACAGGCTGTAATGATGTCTCTTTAATATGTACAGACACAGTGTGATGAGAATGCTAACCACATAGGGTCACATAGAAAACTCAATGTGCTAATAGAAACACAACACTAAGCCTTTCTCTCCTCTCCAGTGGCCACCACGTTGCCACCTAGTCGCACCAAGTTATATCATTCACCAGCTTATGATAGAAAATGAGACCCTTACTAGCTGGGCCTGGATAAAGACCTACTGACATCTACAGATTGGATCAACTTCTCATATTTAATACAGAGATTTGATGATTTGAAATGTTTTAGTTCTAAAATGCTGCTGGCCCATGGAGAACCCTTGGATTAGAGGTTCTGAAAGACCTCAATTGATGCACTTGGGCAAGATACAGAAGATGGATAAGGTCTCCAGTGACCCCTCAGAACACAAACTGATTGAACTCCTCTACCAATACAGACTTAAAAATACAGAGCTCACAAACTCCTATTAGGAATGCCCACCATGTCACTCTCCTGCTCAGGCTCCTGTTCAGTTCTTATCTCTCACCCTCAATTCTATGTTGACCCACAACATGAGCCTCCACATTGACAAAAGAAGCAGAGAAAAATGTCAAGGTGACTTCGCAAGTTCAAATGCTGCAGAACTTAAGGAAGTAGTTTACCCAGCCCATATCAGGGCTCCTGTCTTCACTTATTTTCTTCTCTTTGTTTCTGGACACTCCAGCATCTAGCCACTGTCTCTTAGGGATTTGCTCCCTCCACACATGCTAAGCATGTGGATAGATCTGGACCAATTTCTCAATATCTCTGAGGATCCTATTTTGTACTAATAACTCTCCTTCACCTCCTGTGAGGGAGGGTTGGGAAATCATGGGCAAAGCACAATAAACAAGGCATTGGCTCTCAGTACAGGCTTTGAATAATCTTCTGCCACAAGACTGATGATGTTGCTGTTTTGGCTTACCATGTTGAATCTCCTTATGTCCATCTTGTATGGCTCATGGCTCGTTTTTTCATTGAGTTCAACTCACCAGATCTTTATTGAGTACTCCAGAAACTTCAATCCTTCCACAGCAAGGAGGAAGTAGCATTCCATATGGGCCATCAAAGATATCCTGATTTTCACTTGAGGATGAAGGGAATAGGTTAAAGATCAGCAACAGTCAACCACCACGGAGCTACAGATCTCTTCTCAAGAGTTGCACCAGTGGGGGCTATGTACAAAGCTTCTGTTGGAAGGATCTGTTGGTTGAAATTTCCCTGGTCTATCTCATGCAGGAGTCTCACATTGCTTCTACATAGTACAGTTTGCTACTAATCATCAATTTTGCATCCTTTTCTGTCTCAGTAAGCTGAGGAACAGAAGATTGCTGAAAAGGGGAGGGACACTTGAAAGACAAGGTACAGGGAGATCATCCAGGGTAGAGTGGGGAATTAAGACTAGAGGGGCAGCAGTGAAAGGTGAGATGTGAGATGGCCACACTAACTGGAGCTTCAGTGCTGAGAAAATGCAAGAATGCTAGTGACTTCTCACAAATGGAGAAATAGGGGCAAGGGGAATTTCCATCCTCTCACACTGTACAGACATGGCTTTCTAAAGGAAAATCAGAGGATTTGGATATAGGGATCCAAATCGAGGGAGAACATTCCGCACTGTGAAAGGGTTGAATATTCCACCATGAGTTTCTCCCTGACTTACCAACCTGGCACATTGAATAGTACTGATTCTTACAATAGGTGCCTGATGAATTTGGACAACTGCACCACATAACTGAATGGGAAAGACTTTACTCAGCAGGCCTGGGTTGTTTACACATTGTCCATTACAATGTTCTGACCCTCATCATCTCCTGTGAGTTCAACCTGAGTCATTGACATGGGGTGATGACAGTATCCTTTGTGGGGCCATGAGCACACCAGTAAAGCTACACTGCAGTGTGATTTACAGTGGGACCTTGAGTTCTGTGACTATGTTTTTTTTCTATGGATATATCATGGGGATAGGACTGGAATAAGAATACAGCCCAGGATTCAATTTATACACAGAGAAATAGGCGGATACAAGAGTGTCAAGAATATAAACTTATTTTATAAAACAACTCCAAAACCTGATGATGATATAAGAGGACATTACACTCATTGAAGAGCAGATACATACAAAATCATTGGGTTCTCCTGTGAGAATTCATTGGAATAATAGGATGAGATAGGAAATGCATCATTAGAGGACAGGAGAGCTGGACCAGGACATTGGGGTTAAACAACTAATAAATGAAATTTCAGATTGGGCCAGCTCATGGGACTGAGGCTCAGATGGTGTAGTCAATATAGAGGTTCTCAGGAAGGCTGCTTCTTAACATGGATTCTTCTCTCTGCTCTTCTCCGATTTATTTTGCCAAGTGGTTGACATTACTAGATGTCCAATTCTGTCCATATAATCACTTTCTACTAATGGTAGCTGCAGTGTTTAGTATTGATTTTCAATTCGACAGGGTCTGGAATCAACTTGAAGCCAACAAACCTCTGAACATGTCTGTGTTATAGTTTCTAGATTTGGTTATTTGAGGTGAGAAGACCCACTTTAACTGTGGGTGGACAATTCCCTGGGATGATGTCCTCGCTACCTAAAGAGGAGAAAGCAAGCTGAATACAAATATTCATCTTTCTCTGCTTCTTACATGCCAATGCAATGTGGCCAAATACCTCATGTTTCTGTTGCCATGACTCCCCTGCATGATGAAATATACTATTATACGGTGTGACAAAATGAACCCTTCCTTCCTTAAGCTGTTGTTTGTTAGTTTGTTTGTGAGAGTCACAAGAAATGTAACAAATATGTTCAAGAAGATAAAACCTGCTGGATTTTAAACTCTGGAAATCTCAGAAACCAGCATCACATGGCCCTGATGTGCAAGTTTCCATTTTGTCAGAGCATGGGTCACACCAAGACAGAGTTCTCTGAATTTCACACACAACTTTTGTGTGGAGAAGTTGCTTCCAGGAAATCATGCAGAAAACCTTCCAAGGATGCAAGGGTCACATCCACTTGCAGGATGGATAATGTGTTTTCTTTTGCCCTGGACTGGCATGGAGCCCAGCATTCCCTGGGAAAGCTCTTGTCTCCTATTGTCCTCTCACATCTGACGTAGACACTCATCAACCTACAAGATTTCCTGTATACCCAATCTTCCAGCCTGGGATGATACATTTCTGAACTAAAGATACAATTGCTGACCTTTCTAAATAAAAGCAGAAGGCAAGAGTTGATGTGGATTGTAGACAGGCAAAACACACACACACACACACACACACACACACACACATATACACACACACACACACAAGCACGCACACACACAAAGTTTGTTAGACAAATTCCTTGAAATAATTTATTACTAGAAATAAATTCATTTTAATCTGCTGTTCTCTTATCCTAAGCCATCCTGAACTGTACCCAAAAATTGTTCCCAGGACCTTATCCTGATTTATTTATGGAAACAATGATTTCATGATGTGTGAAAGCTGGATAGAAAAGTTTGTCGAAGTCTTGTTCATGTACTTCTTAGTAGACCAGAGTGCGGAAACTCAGGAATTCCTGGTTGTGGTGACAATCACAGTAAAGTGACCATGGGGTTTGCTATAGGAGGGATGCTGAGGACTGAGTAGTCAGTGAAATGGATCCAGAAAAGTACACAGAGAATGTTCCAACCAATCGGGCCTGGAAACAAGTTCTTAAGAGGAAGAGAATAATATGGTTTACGGCCAAAATCCCTGGTTCTAACACCAGTGGGATAGATTAAGCCACTCAGCATGGTATGCAAATGAAAGAGATGAGTTAATGAAAAGCAGGAAAGGAAATTTAATCCATGTGCATTGAGAAGAAGATTGTGTGAAGGGGTCCACTGACTATACACTGAATGCACTAAGTACTGATGTGGCATTTTTTGTACATGTATGGGTAAGTGTATATGTATGTTCAGATACATGTTTGTAGTTGTATGAACATGTATGTATATACATATACATGTATAGGTAAGCAGACAACCTCTGTTGCTGTTCCTCTTGATTCTTTTTTTTTTTTTTAAGGTAAAATCTCTCACTGAACTTAAACTCACAAATTCAGCTAAGCTGTCTAGCCAGTGAGTCCCAGGGAGCTGCTAGTACCCACTTCCCAGGGCTGGAATTACAATTACATGCTACTATCTCCTCTGCCTCTGATGTGAGCATTAAGTATAAATAGAGGAAGATTGGAGCCTAATATGGGGTTCCTCAAGAGAGTGTCAATTCAGATGACACGTGATACAGATAGCTGACCGTCAACTGTCCATAATTTCCAGCTTCAAGAAGCCAAGGGAAGAACATGGCTGAGACAAGCAGACAGACACCTTGGCAACCAAGATACAGTAGGACATTCAGAGAAAAGCTGGGTCCTGAGACTGAAGTTGTAGGTGGAGGTAGCTAAGTGAATCTTCAGGTCTGGAAAAATGCAAGAATGCTGGTGTGTTTTCAGTGAATGAAAAATGACAGGACCTTGTGCAAGAGTAGAGGACACTGTATTCAGTCACTCCATGCTTAGGTGGCCCCAAAAGTAATGATTTGAGGTGCAGACAGGTGGATGGTGGTGCAGAGCACCTGAGCGCAGGGCTCTGTAGTGGTTTTTGAGAGCCTTTCCCTCTAGAGCACCCTACTCTCCAGAATTCTAAGCATTGATCGACTGCCAATGTCTACTAATCTGTCCCAGGCTAACTTAAATACCAACAGACAATCCAAATGTTTTATATTTATTGTCAATTTTTGTTAATTTCACACAATATACTTTGATCATATTTAGATTCTCTATCTGCACTCCCTATTACCTGAGGCCCAATATAATATACTCTGTTACACACACACACACACACACACACACACACACACACACACACATCTATATCATGTAACAGCCTATACAAGTGAAATTTGTGTCCCCAAGTGGCCTTATGCATGGGTATATCCACTGGAGTCTGTTAACCTACAAAGAGCCTGTCTTACTCTTAAACAAAACTGATTCTCACCTTCCCAACTATCATTGGTTTCCAATAGCTCCTCAGGTAGAGTTGGGGATTCTTACCTATTTTTTATCTATGCTGCAATTTTGTCTTGCTTGAGCTTAAGTGGGATCTGTACATACTGTCACCATTTCTGTAAGATCATATGAGTAACTTCCCAACTGTCTGGAGAACCCTTGTTTCCCTGTTGTCACCAAATATTTAAGCCCCTTCTTCCCCAATGATCACTGAAACTTTGGAGGCAGAAGTTTGATAGAGGTGTCCTATTCATAACTAGACAACCCTTATACTCTGCATGTTAGCTTGTTGTGGGTTTTTGGGTTTATCACCATCTGCTGCGTAAGGAAGCTTCTCTGCTGAGAGCTGAGAGATGCAGTAATACATGGGCATAAAAATAAATCATTAGGAGTTCGTTTAATGCTATATCTATTTAGCAGAAGAATAACATTAAAGCCTCCTGTATGGCCAGTGACCTCTCTACTCTCAGATTCCTAGGCTTGATATCAATGTCAGGTATTGGCTCTATCTTATGAAGCAGAATTGAAATCCAAATGGAAAGTGGTTGGCTACTACTATTTTATTCATGCAATTATTGCACAAGAGGGCACTATTTTATTCATGCAACATTGCACAAGAGGGCAACTGCTGGGGCAGTTGTTGTAGCTCTCAGGATTTACAGCTGGGTAAGGTTGCTGATTAATTTTCTTTTCCAGTAGCATGCATAGCACCTTCCAGCATTATGAAAACACATCAGTAGAAATGAGGCTTGTAAGTCAGTACCTGCTTGATGTCTGCTTATTTGTTCTATGGCTCATGAATGTAGTATCTTCAGAAATAGAGTCTTACAACAAAGTCCTGGTGGGTATCTAAGAGCATAAGGTAGTGGCCAGTATGACTTAAGAGTCTATGGGAATTCCCACATGCCCAGTCAACAGTTTCAAAAGAGGGAGTCCATTCCTGGCATGAGGCTTTTACCTTGCCAACCTGTGGTGTCAAGTAGGGACAATGTCCCTGTGTTATAAGGAAACTCCTTTAACAGATTTTTATTGTATATGTATATATTCAAGAAGCTTCTATAGTGGTAGATTTCCATATGGATTTTTCTAAAGACCTTTAATGTTTGTTATCCCTGCCCTAAATCCCACCTCCGTCCTGCCCTCCCATCCCCCAACCCATTTAAAAATTCCTACTCAATATCCCCCTCTACCCTCTTTATATCATTGTATTCTATCGTACTTCCTATGAAGCTCCTGTGGCCATTTATTAATTTTTTGACATCTCTGAATTTTTAAATTGAAACAGATATCTAAATTTTCAAAAGTAGCATCCAGCTAGGAGTGAGAACTGTGACATTTATCCTTCAGGGTCTGTGTTACCTTGCTCAGAATTATAATTTCCATTTATATTCATTTACCTGTGAATTTCATAATTAAATTTTTAATTTTTAAATACTATTTTATACATGTTCATAGAACTTTATTTTTTTCTTTTTTATTGCATTTTTGTGTATTTCATACAGAACAGATCTAACGATCTTAATCCTCTTTATACACCTGCCCCGACTCGCACCCTCCCATAATACCCCCCCCACTGGAGCCCATATACTCAGTCATCCCTGTCAAGGCCCACTGGGTGGTCAGTGTCCCCAGCCATTCCCCAGTGCAAGTCTGTCAACTAAGTCTAGTCGGCCTTTCTAGAGTCCCTTTTTTCAGATCAGCTCTTCTTCATCTAGCAGCTATCACTTGCCAACATTCCTTCAGATAAGACTGAGGACTACTGTTCACTTTCCTAGTTCTATGCTGGGTTATTTTCTGCCTGAGTCTTCATAGGACTTGTGTATGCTGACACCAATGCCATAAAATCATATCAGCAGTTCCCAGGAGCTTGTAGGACTCTGTTTCCATATTTAAAAACCTTATTTTAATATTTTATTTAATATTTTTTATTTCATGCATATGAGTGGATTGCCTGAATGTGTTTAAGCACACCCATGTCATATAATGCCCACAGAGGTCAGAAAAGGGCATTGGATCCCCTAGAACTGGAATTATAGATGATTGTCAGCTACCATGTGGGTGATGGGAATCAAACCTGGAGCCTCTGCAAGAGCAGCCAATGCTCTTAACCACTGAGTCATCTCTCCAGCCTCCATTTATTTATTTATTTATTGTTTGTTTGTTTATATTTATTTATTTACTCTTTTTTTGTCTTTTTGAGACAGGGTCCCCCTGTAGCCTCAGCTGTCCTGGAACTCTCTGTGTAGACCAGGCTGGCCTTGAACTCAGAGATTCACCTGCCTCCGCCTTCCAAGTGCTTGGGTTAAAGGTGTGTACCACCAGGCTCGGCCTTCCCAATTTAATTTTTTTTTTAATATTTTATTTATTAATTTATATTATATGTATTAGTGTATTGGCTATATGTGTGTAAGTGCACTCATCTCATGCAATGCCTGTGGAGGTCAGGAGAGGGAATCAGATTCTCTGGAACTGTAGTTGCAGATGGTTGTTAGCTGCCATGTGGGTGCTGGGAGTCAAACCCAGGTCCTCTACAAGAACAGTCAGTGCTCTTAAACACTGGGCCATCTCTCCAGCACCCCCAATTTAATTTTAACATCTGAATAATATTCCAGTGTATATATGTACCATAGTCTCATTATCCATTCATAACTTGATGGACATCTAGGTTGTTTTTAAATACTGACCATTATGAGAAGAGCCGCAATGAACACGAGTGAACAGGTATCTCTATACTATAATATAATTCTTTTGAGTATATACCCAAAAGTGGTATGGCTTTATCATATTGTAGATTGATATCTAGCTTTCTGAGGAATCTCCCTATTAATCTTCATAGTGGCTTTACTAGTTCTCACTACCACCATAAGAGAATAACCATTCCCCTTTCCCCATATTTTCACCAGTATTTGTCATTGTTTGTTTTTTGGATCTTAAAAACTATGAGTTAGGGTAAGATAAAATCTCAAAGTGGCATCAATTTGCATTTTCCTGATGGCTAAAGACATCGAATATTTTTAAAAGTATTTCTCAGTCACTTGCATTTCAACTTTAGAGAAAGCCCTGTTCAACACATTGTACTATTTTTAAATGAACTGTTTGTTGTCTTGATGTTTGATTGATGCATTCTTTGTATATGCTACATCATAACCCTTTGTTAGAGGCGAAGCTAGTAAATATTATTTTCCCCCATTCTGTAGGTTACCTCATCATTCAAATAATGGTGCCCTTTACAGAAGCTTTTTAGTTTCATGGGGTTCCATTTGTCAATTGTTGGACTGAATGCTTACACTACAGGAGACCTGTTCGGAAAGTCCTTTCCTGTGCCTGTAAGTTCCTGTGTACACCACACTTTCTCCTCTATCAGTGTAGGGTATCAGGTCTTATGTTGAGGTACTTTTTCCATTTGGAGTTGAGTTTTGTACAAGGTGAGAGATAGGTATCTAGATTCATTCTTGTACCTATAGCTGTCCAGTTTGGCCAGTACCATTTGGTGAACATGCTCTCATTTCTACAATATGTGCTTTTGGCCACTTTTGTCAAAAATTAGCTGGCTGTAAGTGAATAGACTTAAATCCAGGTCCTCTATTCTAGTTCACCAATCAATGTGTCTATTTCTATGCCAGTATCTTTCTGTTTTTATTATTAGCTCTGTCATATCATGTGTGAAGAGAGATGGTAATGCCTCTGTAGAATGTGTATAGTTCAGGATTATTTAGGGGTATCCTGTTGCTCTTTGTTTGTTTGATTCTGTATGAAATTTGAGATTTTTTTCCAATTTTCAAAAAATAACTCTGTTAAAATATTAATGAATATTGCATTGAATATGTAGATTGATTTTGGTAGGGTAGCCATTTTTCACAATATTAATCATTCTGATGAGCATGGGAGGACTTTCCATCTTCTGGTATCTTCAATTTCTTTCTTCAATGTTTTAAAGTATTTGTTATGTAAGTCCTTCATTTCTTTGGGTCGATATATGCCAAGATATTTTAAGGTATTTGAGGCTGTCATGAATATGATTGTTTCTAAGATTACTTTCTCTGTATGTTTGCATACAGGAAGACTACTAATTGGGGCTGTTAATTTTACTTCCTACTATCATGCTCAATGTATTTGTAAATTCTAGGTGTTTTCTGATGGAATCTTTAAGATCTTTTGTATATACAATCCTAACATCGGCCAATAATAATACTTTGAGTTCTTCCTTTTCAAGTTCCATCTCCTTTTTTGCCATCATTTTTCTTATTGATCTAGCTAAATTATCAAGTACTATATTGAACAGGAATGGAGAGAGTGGACATCCTTTCTTATTCTTGTCTTTAATGGGAATACTTTTAGATTTTCTCTATTTGGTATGATGCTGGTTGTGGGCTTGTGGCATATTTCCTTTATTTTGATGAGATTTGTCCTCTCTACCCCAATATTATCCATGACTTTTATTAAAAAAAAGAAACATATGTTGGATTTTGTCTAAAGTCATTTCTGCATTTAATGAGGTGATAATTTTTTTTCTGTCGTTCCTTAAATCTCTTTATGTTATGAATAAGATTTATTGATTTACATGTGTTGAAACATCTCCGTGCCTCTGGGATGAAGCAAATTTGATCATGATGGATTATCGTTTTGATGAGTTTTGCATTTGATTTAAGAGTATTTTATTGAAAATTTTTGCATCTGTATTCATTACAGTGATTGGCCTGTGATTTACTTTTTTGTTGAAGTCAGTTTTGTAAGATATTAGAATAACTATACCTGCTTGTTTCTTTTTTCCATTTGTTTGGAATAACTTTTCCATCCTTTTTTCCTAAGGTGGTATTGGTCATTATTGGTGAGGTATTTTTCTTAGAGGCAGCTAATTGATGGATCCTGTTTCTTATCTATTCAGTCTGTGTCTTTTCACAGTAGAGTTGAGACCATTGACATTGAGAGTTATTATTGACCAATGTTTATTAGTAAATTTCTATCACATTGGTATTGTAATGCTGTTTTCTTTTTTGTATTGGTTTTTATTGAATTTTTGTATATTTACACAGAATATCTCAATCTTAATCATCTTTACACCCCTGTCCTGACCAGCACCTTCCTTAGCACAACCCACTGGAACCCATAAATGCTGTCATCTGTGTTAAGGCCCACTACATCAAATCAGTCTTCCCAAATGTTCCCTAGTACAACTCCATTCACTGAAGTCCAGTCAACCCATCTGGAGTCCCTTGTTCTAGGAAGATCAGCTCTTCCTCATCTAGCAGTAATCAGTTGCCAATGTTTCTTCAGCTAAGATTGGGGTCTGCTATTTATTTTCCCAGTTCTATGCTGAGATTTTCCTGCCTGAGTTTGCATAGGACTTGTGTATGTTGACACCATTGCCATAGAATCATATGAGCAAGGTCCCAAGAGCTTGTAGATGCTGTTTCCATATGGTCATGCACCTCCTCCCTGGCTCTTAAAAACTTTCCACTCCTTTTTCCATGATGATTCCTAAGCCCTGTGAGAGAAGTTTAATAAAAAAAAGTCCTGTCCAAGGACCAGCATTCTGCAGACTCTTAATCTCTATATTTTGGCCATTTGTGACCTTTTGTATTCCTGGCCTTTTACTGCATGAGGGAGCTCCATTAATGAGAATTGAGAAATGCATTAGTGTCCTCTTCCTTACCCCGATCTATGTTCTGTGTCCCTTCGGTGTAGAGGTTGCATTGTAGATGTGTTGCTTGGGCCTGGGCAATTCATAGACAGTGTCAGTGTGTGTGACCGGTTGTGGTACTTGATAACAGTCTCTGGCTGGTGCAAAATGAGCTTCTTTGATGAGTGGTGAGGGGGGTATTTGTCTGTAAATATAAGGATACATATTTTGCACATATTAAGAAATTAAATTAGTCTAAGGATATGACAGTCTTGGGGTTTTCTCTAAGATATATGACCACTCAAGCTATGTGTACTTGTTTATATTTACAGTACCACAATTGAGTTTCCTCTCATTGAAGGGGCTTTTAGTCCAACTAGGTAGCTGTTGATTGCCCCTCAGATAAAAGTGCCACTACTTCACCAATGTCATATACTGTGTTGGCCATTGATGTGGTTATTTTCTTTTCATGCCGGTGTTGGACCATCCATTGCTGTTTTCCCTTGGCACCTTCATATTGCTCTCCAAAGCTATGAGAGCTAGGCTTCAAGGAAGTGGTTTCATGTCAGTTCCAGCTCTGTTGCTCCAAATACTGTGCCTGAAGTCCGTTCTGTCTTCAGCAGTAGAGTCTTACCTCAAGTTCTGGGAGGAAATCAAGGGCTGTGGCAATAGCCTGGGTAATTTGGGGAGTCTCTTGGACCACCCTGGCCAACAACTCACAAAAGGTTTCTTCTGTCTGGCACTCTTTCTTGTTATATAGCCTTTAGCTATACACATGGACTCATGTAGAGATACTTACTGTATGTGTAATTTATCATTAAGTTGTTGGGATAATATATTTCCCTCTGTTTTTATAAAACTAAGTATGCATTATTTATCTCTCCTCTATTTCTCCCTGTGTAACCTTTCCACCATGGTTTTCTCATTTAAAGTGTTTCCATTTTTCCCATTTCTCCCATTTCTCCCTTCAGAATTCCAGTCATCTGTGGTCCCACATCTCTTGAGCTCCTTCTTTCTCTTTATACCCAAGCATCCTTGTATAACCTTCCCTCCTGCCTCCCATTAAAATAGCCCCATTGTATTCATTTCTCCCTTAGTAACACCTGTCTCCCACTGTTCTTCTCTCTCAGGTTCTTTCTTTCCCTTTACCACTCTGGTTCCCTTTTATGATTCTGGTTCCTGAAGTTACATCTGGATATATACTGACATGTAAGGATTTGGTGCTAGGATCCACATATGAGGGAAACATATGTTGTTTGTTTTTCTAGTTATGCATTACTTCACTTAGTATAACAGTTTTTAGTTCCATCCATCTACTTGCAAATTATTGACTTAGTCTTTATCGCTCAGTAGAACTCCATTGTATAAATGTACATTTTCATTATCAACTCTTCAGTTGATGGACACTTAGGTTGCTTCCATCTCTTAACTATTTTGAAAAGAGCAGTAACAAATATGGATGTACAAATGTCTCTGCAATAGGATGAGTTATTTGGGTATATGCCAAGGTGTGGTATAATGGGGTCAAATAGTAGGTTCAATTTTAGTTTTTTAAGGGTTCTCCACACTGCTTTCCATAGGGGTTGCATGAATTTTTAATCCCACCAGCAGTGGATGAGTGATCCCCTTTCCGTACATCCTCTTCAGCATTTGGTATCATTTATTCTCTTGCTCTTAGCCAGTCTGACTGGGGTAAGATGAAATCTTAAAGTAATTTTAGTCTTCATTTCCCTAATTACTATGTTGAACACTTTTTATTTCTTAGCCATCTTTATTTCTTCTTTTGAGAATTCTCTAAAAAAATTCTTAGCCCATTTTTAATTGGGTTACTTGCTTTCTTGATTCTTTGTTTTTTGAGTTCTTTATATATCCTGGATGTTAAACTTCTGTCAGATATGTTGATGGTGAAGATTTTCTCCCACTCTGTCAGTTTTCTCTTTTCTTCCTTGGTTGTTTCTTTTGCTATTCAGAAACTGTTTAGTTTAATGAGGTCCTACTTGTTGATTCTTGACCTTAGTTCCTGAGCAATTGATGTCTGGTTTAGAAAGTCCTTTCCTACACCTACATCTTGTAGGTTAGTCCCAATGTTTTCTTCTAACAGCTTCAGAGTTTCAGGTTGCACATTGCAGTCTTTGATCCATTTGGAGTTTTTTGTGCAAGGTGAAAGGTCTAGTTTCATTTCTCTACAGGTGGAGGTCCAGTTTTGCCAGCACCATTTGCTAAAGATGCTGTCTTTCCTCCAGTGACTGTTCTGGGCCCTTTTGTCAAATATCAGGCTATTGAAATCGAATGTACTCATGTTTGGGTCTTCAATTATGTTCCATCAATATATGGGTCCATTTTTGCACCTGTACTATGCTGTTTTTTATGATTCTAACCTTTAACATAGTTTGAAATCTGGTATAATAATTTCCTCAGGTAATGTTGTTTTCTGAGAACTCTTGTGATTCAGAAAACTGAGGATGACTCTTTTGGGATAATTTACTTATTCTTTGTATCCTCCTGATGGTGATTAGTGTTGTACTCAGACTGAAGTATTCATCTAGTATTTTCTGCATAGCTCATTTCATGGACACAAATTACTTAAATCTGTTTTTTTAACATGGAAATTTTTTCTTTCTTCTTTGATTACCACTGATAGTTTTGCTGACTACAGTAGTCTGGCCTGGATCTGTTTTGTTTGTTTTTTTTTTTTTTTTTTCTTGAGTTACACGACATTGGTCCAAGCCCTTATGACTTTCATAACCTCCACTTTCTCCTAGACTGTGAAATGTCTTTCTATGACTTTATTAAAAATATTTTCTGTGCCTTTGACCTGGGTGTCTTCCTTTATTTTATTAGTATGTTTAGCATTTTCACAGTATTCTAGAGGTCTTGTATATTCCATTTGTGAGTTATTTTAGGTTTAACATTCTCTTTGATTGTTATGTATGTTTAGCATTTTCGCAGTGTTCCAGGGGTCTTGTATATTCCATTTGTGAGTTATTTTAGGTTTAACATTCTCTTTGACTGAGCAATTCATTTTCCCCCAATTGTCTTCATGATCCCACAATCTCTGTTCTGTTCCCTCCACCTCATTTTTGTTTCTTTAAGCTTCTTGTTTGATTTCCTGAGTTTTTAATTTTAATTTTCTTCCAAGATTCTATTCATTGATTTATATTTTCATATTTTAAATTGTTTTACCTATTTCATTCAATTTTTGTGTTTTCACTAATTTTATTCAGACTTTTATTGATATCATTATTTAGTTTTTTGAATATATGTGTAATTGCTACTTTAAAATCATTTTCTTGCGCATCCACTAAATTGCCATTCTCAGGAAGCATTATGATGGAGTTGCCAATATATGTAGTATGCATATTATCTTGGTTATTCACCTTGGGATTTTTTGGATGAGACCTTAGCATCTGACCTTATGTCATTGTTGGTATCTTTTTGTAGGGGAAGGTGATCTTACTTTCCTTGAATGGTTGTTTTTATCTTTGTTTGCTATTTCCTCAACTTCTCATGTTGTGGTCCAGCTAAATAGTGCTTAGTTGTTCAGTTTTGGGGTCACTTTATGTTAATGTACAAATGTGGTATATAAAGTGGTCTCAATTAAGAAACGCATAGGTGCAACTTTTGAGAAAAGGTTCCAAGGTTGGTTCCCCAGAGTTCTGGATCAGCAGGGTGGTCTGGATGGCTCCTAGGTGAACAGGTTAGCTGACATGTCAGGGTGGTAGAGCTCACAGATTTGGGTGTGCAGTGATCATAGAAACCTAAAGAAGCCTGGGTGCTGGGATGACAGGGCACAGAAAGGTGTGGGAAAGGGCACTCAGCATGGCAGGTCTGTGAAAGCTCACAAATCTGGGGATGAGAAAGTGTTCTAATGACTCGAACATCCTTAAGAGGTAAAGTGTCATGGTGCAGAGAGGTGTGGGAAAAGGAACTCAGCATGGCAGTCTTGGGAAAGCTTGCAAATATTTGTGTATGCAAGGGTCCTAGCCTCAAATATTTTTTGAAGGAGTGATTCACATTAACCTAGGCATAATGCAGGGGTTTTTTTGGTAGGAAATCTTGGCATCTGTTCAGGGGTCTGAATGTATGTGCCCCCAAATTTTCATGTAATTTTCAACCTAGAGTGATGGTGTTAGAAATGGGGCCTCTAAAAGGTGATGAGATCATGAGGATAGAGACTCACGGTATGGAATTAAGATCCTTATAATGATATTCTAGAGAGCTCACTGATCCTTGCACCATGTGAGGGTGCAATAAGAAGGAGCCATCTGTGAACCCAGAAGCAGCCCTCATCAGACACACTCAATCTGCCATATTCATACCTTGAATGTATAGCCTCCAGGTGTGTAAGCAACCCATATCTGTTTAATATAAGCCCTGTCGTATTTCAATACAGCAGTTTGAGCTTTAAGATATCCATTTCTGCTTATATTGAATAACTCCAAATACGATTACATTGACTTTTTGAAAAACAGAAGAGACACAGATCTAAAGAAGATTAGTAGAGACAGAGGCAGAACATGAGGGAGGCAACCACAAGCCAAGAGGTATCTAGAGTCCTCAGCATCTGGAATAGGAAGGATGAATCATTCTCTGGAGCCTGTGGCGGGAGCTAGATATTATTATATGGACATATTCATGTCATGACCCACAGAATATAAGATTAAGATCTCATTTGGAAACTGAATCTTTACAGGTATGATATGTACTATATCTTGGGATGACATGATCTTGGATGATGATAGCCTTAAATGCAAGACAGTGTACTTGTGAAAGAGAGGAAGAGACAAAGACCCAGTGAAGAAGTATTCCCTTGTTCATCTTTCCCGTTGCCTAGGATCCCTGATTCTTACCTTCAGGTTGACTATCATGGGGTTCCACAGGGATTTCCTGTTCTTGAGATATCAAGTATCCTCAGAACTAGATGGCCACACTGTTCCCCAAACATCCTTTGCTTCCTTTTCTCAAAGGCAGAACTTGGTGTCAGGTGCAGTGGTGGTTAAGAAGACAGGCTGAGTGACAGAAATGAGTACACCTTAAAAACCTCAAATTCCCTCAAATTTCCCTCCTTGGGGAGAAGCTCATTTCCTGGCTAATGCCTCAATGACATTAAAATGACAGAGATCATTGAGAGTTAGGATGACAGTAGGACTTTCTTAGCCACTTTACAAGTGGTATATACAAGATAATCAGTCCCAGTCATCAATGAAAAAGGTCTAAACAGAGTTACAACCAATTTTGTAGCCAAATAAATGTCTTTTAACACTATTGGAATGTCAATGAAATAGAGAATCTGTCAAAAAAATAAAAAAGAAATTCAGTGTTCAGATTATTGCATATGTCATACTAAGTGTTCTGTAAGTCAGGCAATGATGATGACAATGACAAAGGGAGGCAGTCTGCAGATAACTTGGCATGAAAGAAAGGAAAGAAAATGGACTCAGAGCACTGATGGCTTCTCAAATCTCACACAGAGAAAGCAGTGTGACGCCCATCTGTATCTCTGGAACAGGAGTACATTCAAACTCAAGATTGGCCCTGTGGTTTGAGAGGCATACCTACAAGCAGTTTTCAAGTGCATTACATTGTAAAATAAGTGGGATTTGGCCTTTAGTTCCCTGGTGTCTTCTGCTGTGTGATCATGGGCTGTTAGTTTCCATATATTCTAGTATGTTGTTTGTAAAAAGGGAAAGCTTATTTTGGAGCTATATTTTTTTATACTTTTGTTTTCTTTAATTTTTTTGTAATACAAAATAAGGAAAAATTAGCTCAAAATAGATCAAATATCTATGTGAGAAACAATGATCCTCACTTCATAGTCAAAATACCGGGAGAATAAGTGTAGAGAAAGCATAATAGGCTATTTTAGAGCTTGCAAAGTGAAAGGACAGCCTAAAATGCAAGACCTTGTTGTTTTTTCTGATGTGGTCATTTTTCTAATCTCTGATGGGGAAAAATTCCTGCCTTCTTTTCTCCATAGGCTGCTTCTTCAGAATTAAAATTTGTACAACTCTGCTAGCATAGACTCCACCCCAAATTTTGCATCCTCCTGGGGCAGGAGAATCCCCCTCAGTTCTAAATTTTGATTTTCAACACATAGCTAACTGTCTATAACTTTTCACTCCAAGATAAACTTAAAAGCACTCAAGTAAACAGGGGTCAGCTGCTAGTTAGAAAACACAGGGGTCTAGTGCCTCCTTCTTATCTGTAATTTGTTGATTAGGTTTAAAATGCATCACATACTGAAAATGTACCATAATAGTTATTTCCTACAATAAAACAGCTAAAATTGTAAAGATCAGAAGAAAACACAGGACAAACTTTTCAGGACACTGGACTTGGAAAATACTGAAGTGAAGAAAATTTTCTACAAATTGATACCAGTGAGTGGTTAGGTGACCAAATGAATGTGTTTAATTCCACAGAATCATATGCTTTAAAAATGGTTAAAGAGTCTCCATTTTATATTTTTTGTATTGCATCACTGTAAATTATTATGGCATATTCAATACATACAAAACTACAACATATAACATAAGCATAAAGACAAACTCCTACGTGACTCCCATGCATGAGGCCCATACACACTCTGCCCACCCACATTGCAGCTGGGGGCTGGTCATGCAGTGTGGGGTTGTGCTATGGAAAGCCCAAGAAGAAGCAGCTATGCTAACACCTGTGACCTGGGCTCTGAGATTGGCTTCTCTAAACAGTGGTGCGGTCCCTGCAGTGCAAGCCCACCTACTGTGAGGAAACTTGCTGTGCGGGAGCATGCATGGTGTACCTGGACACTCAGCCTCATGTGTATCTTCTTACTCTCTTGCCACAGTGGGGGCGCCTTGAGCCACTGGCTCTTCTGCTGTGACTCTTGTCAAGTGACTCATCACTCAGGGCCTTGGTCTCTATGAATGGCACAAGTCCTCGGCTCCAAGGTCATGGTGAGGATTCTGGAGAGTTGGTATTAGGAGTAATGGTAGCCAGGGGCAGAATGGTGTTCTGAGGACAGGACTCCAAATAGCTTGATACCAAATGCCCAACACTGCCTCACGGCCTTGTTTGCCAGGCGACATGGCCTAAAGAAGTGGACACTGACTCCTTGGAATATCACTTGTCCCTGTTGCAGTAGAAAACAAAAATCATCCGCACTGTAGACTCTCTGGCTGAGCTGCCACCTGTGTAAGGCATGAGCTGCCCTGGAAGCTTACAGGGGCTTCAGGGTAGGTCAGGCAATCTGCTTGACCCCGCATGGTAAACAGGTCATAAAGCTGTGCTCTGAAAGCAAACACTGGCCAGTGACTCCCTGGCTGTTACTAGACTACTTCCAGGGTCATGTCTAAACCTGACTAGAAGGGTCAGTCTGTTCACAATACTGATAGGAGTCCTACCTGGAAACAGGAGGGATCTGTGGATTGCAGATGTTCTTGAAGTACTGGAGCAGGACACAGGAGATGCGGATAAAGCCTAGACAGTTCCCTGTGGCCAGTGGGAAAGAAGATCAGGAAAGATTATACCAGCATTGTACATCCACTGTTCAGCTTCAGTTAAGCTTTATGTGATCGGATGGTAACCTTTGCTTTTTGCCAGTGGGAGGGGTCTGAGACTAACTAAACCTGTTCATCTTTCCCTTCTGAAGTACAATGGTGTATATATAACAAATAATTTTTGTATGATTATCATACATCTTTCCATCCTTTGGGAGCTCCACATCGAATCCAGCGCAACCTATACAGAAATGTTGCAGATTTTTGAGCACTGACAGGAGACATGAAATTTTTTTTCTGAAGTTTATGGATGTTGTTTCTAGTTGTAGTTACAATTCTTAAACACTTCAGAAATCACTTAATTTTTATTAGCCCTGGAATCGTCATATCTAAAGTTCCCATAAAACTAAATAGTTGTTCTCTCTTCTTATGTTTTGTTTTCTTTGTTTGTTTGAGACAGGAACTCACATCATAGCCCTTAGAAATCACATAGCCCAGGCTGGCCTCAAATTCATGCCAATCCTCCTGCCTCAACTCGCTAAGTGCTGAGGTTATAGACATGAGTTATCAAGTTTAATTCTCAAGTTTTCCTGGAAATGTGTTAGAAATGCAAATTCCCAGACCATTCCTAAACTTAAAAAATTCAATGTTGGATGTGTAGTGTCTTCATGCAAGAAACCCCCCTAGATCGATCAGGAGCTGTTTTCCTTAGTCCTGGAAATTGAACCCACCCTCTTGCATGCTAGGCTATTTCTGTTTCGCTAGCTACATCCCTGGCTCAGGGGTCTCAGATGATTCTTTTAAAAAATTATTGAGCTTTTGTATATTCCATTCAACAGTTCTTAATAAAATTTAGACCCCCTCTGCCATCCATACTCCCCCATCCCTCCACCGGACCTCATGTATTCTGCCATACATGTTAAGTCTTAGTCAGTAAAGCATTTGTACCCAGATGTCCTTCAGCAAAAATGCATCTGCTGGAATCTAGTCAGTCTTTCTAGAGATCATAAATAATCAATCTCCAATAGTTATTATTCTAGGGCTGGCCGCCACCCATTTTTCTTGCTCCACTCTGGGTCCTTGTTTGACTGAGTTGGCATGAGTCCTGTGTTCGATGCCACCATTGCACAAGTTCACATGTGCAAACATTCAGTGGTTTGAAAGCCTCTGCTCTATTCTTTTAACATGATTCTTTAACTCATTTAGTTTTGTTTTATGCGTGTAAGAGTTTTGAATTCTATGTGCCCTCACATAATTGCCTCTTATGTGTTCAGTCTTAATGTTCCATATTCTCCTATATTTCATTAAAAATTTTATTTTAGCCAAGTGTGATGTTGCACAACTAGCATGGGGGGCTGAAGCAGGTGATTGCCATGAGTTTGATCCCTCGTAAGCTGTATAATGTGTTAGAGGCCAAAGTGGCATACAGACTAAAATTTTGTTTCAAACACCAAATGAACGAACAAACAAATAAATAACCTTAATGCCCATTGTGCTGGTTAGTTTTAACGTTGACACAACCATGAATTACTTTGAAAGTAAGTTTAAGGGATTATTTAGATGAGGTTTTCTCTGGACATGTCTGGGGGACTGCCTTTATTTATAACTGAGATGGGAAGACCCACCCTGAATATGGGCAGCACCTTCTGCTTGAAGCCCAGATATGGGCAAGTTAGAAGGTTCAGAGCTTTGCCTTCTTTCTTCCTGGTCATTTCATCTACACTTTGCTTCTGCTACTGATTCCTTCAATGATATTAGACCCTACATCCATGTACATACTAACAACATAAAATGGACTCAGTGGGTTTCAAAGACAGCATGAAGCTGTTTCTTCTCCTTTACCCTCCCTTCTCCCTCTTCTTTATCCTTCTTCTTAGTCATCTATGGTATTTTGAGCCACGGTATCAGCCTGTAGTCCAGCCTGAGGAAGCAAAGGCAAATTTCTCATGCACTGAATAGTTTTGTTAGTGTTCCAGCTGCTCCAGGTTCTATCCCTTTTGCCTCACTTCAATAGCATTACCATGTTTTACTTGGAAGAGCTGTCTAGAAATGGTTTCTGCACATGGGCATGTGGAAATCATGGGGTTCACCTGAGATTTCCCATTTTCAGAAAATCTGATCTTACACTGCCTGTTGGAATGCTTCAAGTTGCCGTTTCTCCAAGTTATGGTTGTTTATGGCTAGAGAGTGTTAGGATTCAGGAAAATCCCTGAAAATATGAATTTAGAGGCAGAATGTGTTATTCCATAATGTACTTTATTGCCACACATTTAACTGAGTAGTTTGCAAAATTAAAAGCACAGGAAAGCACTCTGAAATGATTTGCTTTTGTATATGATATTTGCATGTATAAAGAGAATCATTAGTAAAAGTATCTGTTGGAGAATGGGCTACTAGAAGGGGAATTTTCTGAGAGACTTAGCATACTTGGCAACTTTATAAACCGTGTTTTCTCCTTTCCCATCCCATCACTTAACTATTCCCCACTGCTCTCCTAGGAAGCCCAAACAACTGTTATTTTTTCTAGCTCAGAATGCTATGCAGGTTTCCCTCACCTGACCTCTTTTCCAGTCTCAAGTTTTGTGTTAACTCCAGCAAATGTGAAAGTGGCTGCATGTGGATTTTTTTTCCTGTTGATTAGTCCAATGTCAATGACTTTGATACCCTTTTCAAAGAAGCTAGAAGGGTCTAACTATTTCAATTTCCCATGGAAGCTAATGCTTTAACATAATTGTGAAAATATATTTGAGTTTATTCCATAGATTATTATGATATTTCTGAAAAATTGTCTCACCTTGTAGCCCAGGCTGGCCTCTAACTCATGATCTTCCTCTTTTGGCTTGCTATATGCTGGTATTACAGTCGTATGACCACATCTAGCCATTGCATTGTTATTAAAGTTTCATCTTCCTTCTTTGCAAAGATTGCTAAAAGTCAGTCAAAAATTATTTTATTATATTTTATTTTTTGTAATGTTTCATACAATTTTGACAATTTTTATACCTAATATATTTTAAGGTAAAAATTTTATCTAAAATATTGATCAGTGCTTTGACAATATTGTCTTTTAAATCCATAGGGTTGAAACAAGACAATTTTAAAACCTCCATTTCCTTTAGTACATGGGGTTGTTTGTTTTTATAAAATTCAATGAAAAGAAAATGTTTCCTGGTAAAAGAAACAAACCAAATAAGAAGCCATAGATTCTGGCTCATAAAAGTGCCTTAATTTTACCATACCTACAAGGATTTCTTGGGGGGGGAATCTGACATTTACCTGTTAAAAATAATAAATTATAAGTTAATGAATCACTTTTTTTGAGAACTAAAATTATGTGACTTTGGAGTAATATTTCTATAGTTGCCATTTTAATAATAAATTCTGTATACAATCTCTCAGTTTATTTTCATGTCAGTTTTACTCTCATATCTCTATAGATCAAATATTTGGGGACTCGATTTCATAGATGAAAATATATGAACACCAGTCCTTCTCTTTAAAGCTTTTAAGAAGAAAATTCTTACTGGATATCTTTGTAAATAAACACTTGGAGTGCATAACAGACAAGTTGATTTTCAAAAGTGTAGCAACATTGAATTTCAGGTCTTACCCCAAATATACTTATTTTATCTATCACCTATCATCTATCTATCTATCTATCTATCTATCTATCTATCTATCTATCTATCTATCATCTATCTATCTATCTTATCTATCTATGATCTATCATCTACCTGTCTATCATCTATCTATATCTATCATCTACCTATCATCTATGTTTATCTATCTATCTATCTATCTATCATCTATCTATCTTCTATCATCTGTCTATCTATCTATCTATCATCCATCCATCCATCATCTATCTATCTATCTATCTATCTATCTATCTATCTATGTATCATCTATCTATTCTAAGGAATTTTCCTATGCATATCTATAAACAACCCAACAAATATTATCAATGTGTCCAACAAATATTAACAATGTGTAAACAACATTTAGTACTTAAATGTGGTTTTAAATATATAGATGATATGATATAAACTGACAAAATCTTTTTCAGTCAATAATTTCATTATTAGTATCTGTGAATATTGACACATATTAAAGCATTTCCAAAAGCATATTGAGTATTCTATTGTGAGAGGGTATATATGGCACACATATTTAAACACTATTCATGGTAACGTGTATATTCTGAAGTTTTGCAGCAATGTGAGTGGGTTTGGTATTAGCATCTTGAGGAATGCTCCTTAACACAGATAATCATGTGTTTCTCTTAAAAACTTAATTATAGGGACTGGGAATATGACACAGTATAGAGTAGTTATCTAGCAGCCACAAGGCCCTACATTTGATCCACAGGAGTTTGAAAGGAAGGAAAAATCTAGCACTAAGTTGAAGAGTTTGTTCCAAAACCTGATCCTACTAGGTGAGAGCTACCTTAGAAGACTTCCCTTCTTGAACATTCTAGTTCACTCCTACTCAGTGGTTAGACCACTGACCAGTGCAGCCTCCAAATTAGTACATATCAGCAATAGCACAAGTTTAGTAACTGAGAGTAAGAATTATGCTATTCAACACACAATATGATTAAACTTACTATTATTCTATCATGTGTTGTGGCAGGTAGAGTTTTAAGTAGTTACATATTAACTTGTAGTTTTCTCAATCTTACTGAATCTTCAGTAATTTACTTTGATTGGCTAGCCTCATTTTCTCACCTATTTTCTGACTATTTTGGGAGTTGCTGATTCTAACCCCATGCTATATTTCATAGATTTTTGTCTTGCACTTTTAGCATCTTTTGTATACCTTATTATATTTATCCAAGAAATAGATGTATATTTTCTTAGGAATTGGAATATGACCCGAGTCCCATGAGGTTATATAAATATGAGTGAATAGGTCTAAGTATAATTAATTAAAAAATTAGTGAGCATGTGTGCATGTGTGTGTGTGTGTGTGTGTTTGTGTGTGTGTGTGTGTGTGTGTGTGTGTGCCACACTTGCATGTGGAGGTCAGTGAACACCTTTACAAAGTCAATTCACACTGTTTAGCATGTGGGTCCTGGGGATCAACCTCACATCATCTGCCTGGGTGGCAAGCTGCTTTGCCATCTGAACCATCTTGCCAGCCCAAAGTGCACCCCAGTTTTTGATGTATAGCTATGTTAAGTATTACTCATGTATAGACTAAATAATTACAGTTTTTTGAAACTAAATTGTAATCAATAGTTGCTAATGATAAAAATGACAGTGCTATGTTTGGAAAAGCATGTGTTAATTATGACTGTCATAAGAAAAATTAAATTTTTATTTTCCTTTGCAAGAGTGGCAGTTTTTTATATAGTACTAACAATCTGAGCCTAAGTTACAACTCTTATAAGAATAAGATAGAAATAGGTGAACTTTCTTGTTAATCTTATGAGTATATACTTTGTTTTGTTTTTTGAGACAGGGTCTCAATATATAGCCCTGGCTGGCCTGGAAATCACAGTGTAGACCAGCTGGCTTTGACCTTGTAGCAATCTTCTTATCTTTGCTGCCCATGTGCTTGTATAACAGCTGTGAGCCACTACAACTTACTTTTCTCTATCTTATTTGTTATTATTTATTTATTTATTTATTTATTTATTTATTTATTTATTTATTTATTTTTATAGGATTCCATGTAGCCCAGGTTGAACTTGAAGTCCCAATGTAAGTAAGGATGGTTTCAAATTCACAATTCTCCTACCTTCACGTCACAAATGCTGGGATTACATATGTGTGCCACTGTACTCAGCTGCATTATATCATTTTTCTTTTCTTGACTCTGCGTATATATTTGTCATGGAAATGCATATTTAAAGTGTTTATTCTTCCCATACAATAGCATTCAAAAGGCAGCTATAGTATGTTTTCTTTTTTTCATTGGCTTCTGACAATTTATCTGGGACATATTTGGACTGTATCTACTTAAAAATAACCAAACAATTCCACAAGTTTCACTGTGCACCAATATTAGTATTTTCTTTCTTTTTTATTTTATGTGTATGAGTGTATTGTCAGCATGTGTGTAAGTGCACCCATGTCATGCAATACCTGCAGAGGTCAGAAGAGGGCGTCGAATCTCCTGGAACTGGAGTTACTGATCATTGTTAGCCACCATGTGGGTGCTGGGATTTGAACCTGGGTCCTCTGCAAGAGAATTCAGTTCTCTTAACTGATAAGCCATCTCTCCAGCCCTCAGTATTAGTATTTTCAAAACAAATAATGTTAGAACATTAAATTCAATAGAACAAGTTAATTTTTCCATCAATCAGAGAACAATATAATTATCAGAAAAACAGAAAATTGTGGTATCTGCTAACTGATGCCTGTTAATACAAAAAGTACAATCAATAATTCAGAACTGAACATTATTATTCCTTCTAATCAACATATATCTGTTATATGCTCCAAAGAAGGTTTATTAGCTTAATACTGGATAAATGTCACAAAATACATACTGTTTTTCTAAGAAACAAGTCATACTTTCAAAAAGTCATTATGCAGAATGTGTTGAAGAGTCCGTGAAAAAATTTCTGCAGCTAGCAGAAGAGCAAGCCCAACGTTATTCTGTGACCATCCCAGTCAAGACAAAGTATCACTCATATGTCATGTGTGAAATGTGTCACAAAATTTACAAAGCCTTGGGAACAAGGATCAAGAACTGAAAGCCTTCCCTGCCACCCTCTATGAAATTCTCCAATAATCAATAAAATTTTATATTTATTTTTATTTTACATGTATGAGTTTATTGTCAGTATTTGTGTAGTGGATCCCTGTCATGCAATGCTTCTTGATGCTGGAAAGGGCGTTGTCAGCTGCCATGTGGGTGTGGGGAATCCAACCCAGGTCCACTTCAAGAACAGCCAGAGCTCTTAAATACTGAGCCATCTTCCCAGTCCCCAATAAAAATATTTTTAAAAGAATTGATAACTATCATGGAGGCAAAGGTAGTAAAAGAAGTAATCTTGTCGCTGGAAAGTTTCTTTGCATTCAACCATTACCTCTTGTTCTTACAATCTTTCTGGACCTTGTTTCCTGACAATCCCTGAGCCTGTTTAGTGCTGAGCATGCTACAGTCACCTGTGGGTCTCTGTTAATCTGTTAATCTTCACCTACTGCAAAAAATAGCTTCTCTGATAAGGGTTGAGAGATGCACTAATCTATGGCTAAAATGGTAAGTCATTAATAGCATAATACTATGCCTATTTAGGAGAAAAATGTAGTAGATTCTCTCCTAAATTTTGACTTATCTAGGATGTTGGCTATGGGCTTGCTGTATATTGCATTTGTTATATTGCATTATGTCTTCTGTGTCCTTATATACTCCATGATAAGTCAAGAAAGGATGTTGGATTTTGTAAAAAGAATTTTGATTACAATTTACAAGTATTTTATTGAGATTATTTTTGTTTATATTCATCAGAGATACAGGCATATACTTTTCCTTTTTGCTTTTTGGGGAGGATCTTTGGTTTTGTATGATGGTAATACAAGTTTTATAAAATCAATTTGGACATTTTCCTTCATTCCCTATTTTTTTAAACATTTTATTTATTATTTTTATTTTATTTGTATGGGTGTATTGCCTGCATGTAGGGAGGTGCACCACTGTCTTGCAATGCCCAGAAGAGGGAATCACATCCTGTGGAACTGGAGTTAAGGATGATTGTTAGTCACCCTGTGGGTGCTGGGAATCGAACCTGGGTCTTCTGCAAGAGCAGCCAGTGCTCTTAGCCTCTCTGCCATCTCTCTAACGCATCGTTTCCTATTTAATAGAGTTATCTTAAGTGTTTCAGTGCTAGTTCTTTGAAGATCTGTTAAAATTCTGTGCTATATCCATATCTCCCTTGGCTTTTTTAAGAGACTTTGGAAAAAAAAATATTGGCCTGGAGAGATGTCTCAGTGATTAAGAGCAATGGCTGCTCTTGCAGAAGCCCTGTGTTTGGTTTCAAATGCCCACATGGCAGCTGAGTCCAAAATTCCAAATCCAACATCTCTGACACCCTTCCTGGCCTCTGTCAACACTATACAATATGGATTTATATATATGCAGGCAAACACTAATACATATAAAATAAGTATTTTAAATATTTTTAGCCATTCTTTGACAGTTTCATAAAAAGAATTTTGATCATATTCAGACGTCCTCCTTCAGCTCTACCCCACCTTACTACCTACCATAAGTTCATGAGTTATGTTATTATTTTTCTTTTTTAAAAAATATCTATTGAGGTCCTTCCCATGCTCATCAAGGAGTCAAGGGAGAAGTCAGCTACCCTTTCTACCCAATCAGTGAACCTTAGCTACATGTGGGTGAGGGGTTCAAGATATATAAACTGAGAATGCCATGAGGCACCTCTCTTGCCATTTTGTGTTGCTGTTGAGAAGTCACAGGATCTATATCTTAGTGTGGACTTTCCAGTGCAGCCATAAATGGGGGGTGCCCACTCTTCTGTAAATAAACCCCCACCCTATGCTCAGTTAGCAAGCCCACAAAACTAGTTAGGATTTCAAAACAAACACCAAAAGAACAGAATTAATGGAAACCTTCATTATTCCACCAAAGTTGACCCTACGTTGGCAAATCCTTTGGTCTTTGTTTTTCTTTCTTTCTTTTTTTGGTCTTTTTTGAGACAAGGTCTTCTTGTGGCCCCAGATGGCCTGGAGCTCACTGAGTGGACCCTGGCTAACCTCGAACTCCCAGAAATCTGCCTGGCTCTGCCTCCCAAGTGCTGGGATTAGGGGCATGTGCCACGATGCCCGGCTTTGGTCTTTGATTTCTTATCCCTACTTTTCCACCCTTAAACTTCATTTTATGTATATTTTTATATAACCTGCTTCAATTTGTTTCTGGAAAAAATGTGTTAAAAATTGCCTCTCTTTGGAATAATAAAAATATTGTTAAAAAAAAAAGATCTATTGAGGAAAATATGCTCTCCCTGACACCACATCCTGTTCTCCTTCTAGCCTTGGGCACAGGCCCAGGTTTGCTCTCATCACCCCAGATTTCTGGACTACCCTCTTAGGCCAGACCCACCCACTAGGTCCTAATCCACTGCACTCAAGCTCAATTTTTCAGTCTAGATTTCTTTGAGCTATCACAGGCTGTCCCCATCCCCAACTTGCCTTTACTCACCTGAGACCAGTCTTCTATCCTGGATGTCCCTAAACTCAACTTGTCTGGGATTCTGGAGACCATCCTCTTCCTTAGTAAGTCTGAAACCTCCCAGTGTACCTTGACTCCCCCACAGCCTGAGCAAATTCAATCTCCCTGACCCAACATCCTGTTCTCCTTCTAGCCTTGGGGACAGGTCTGCTTTTGCTCTTAGCACCCCAGATCTCTGGACTTCACTTTTAGTCCAGACTTGAACACTGCTCCTGATCCCCTGCACCCAGACCAGCTCAATTATTCAGTATAGTTTCTTAGAACCTTTACAGGCTGTCCCTTCCTTCAACTTGCGTTTACACACCTGAGACCATCCTTCTATCCTGGCTGCCCCCAACCAAAACATGCCTTGGATTCCGCAGACCAGGCTTCTTCCCTGGTAAGTCTGATCCCCCATTGCACCTTGACTCGCCTACAACCTGAGCAACTCCAATCTCCTTGACCCCATATCCTGTCCTTCTAGCATTGGGCACAGGCCTGCTGTTGCTCTTAGCACTCCAGATCTTTAGAATACCCTCTTAACTCTATGTGGTTGTGAGTTCTCCAAATCATGCAGTGCCCACCCTTCTACACTGAAACCATCTGCAGTCCCTCCCACTGCTGCTGGGCTAGGCATTTCTGTCCTTTAGTAGGGGACCAGAACTTTTCAGACTGCCTGAAAATGCCTGAATCCGACCTCTGTGTGGTGGTGAGCTTTCTAATTCATGTCATGTCCATTCCCCTACATTGGGACCACCTACAGCCTCTCCCACTGCTGCAGGGTTAGGCTTCCCTCCCCTTTAGTAGGCGAAGAGACCTCTGCAGACTGCCTGAGATTGCCTGAATCCAGTCTCCATCCAGCAAGCATCCCAAATTGTGCTGTGCCAGAATCAGAAACAATAAAAGAAATCCACATGCCAAAATCACAGTGAAAAAATAGTAATATGCCCCACCAAACACCAACAGTCCTATAGATGAGTTCTACAACAAGAAACCCCTATAGATAACTCAGGACATACAATTTAAAAAAATAACAATAAACATGATCAAAGACATCAACAAATTTAAAGAATACACACACAAAATAAACAAAATAAATGAATAATAAATAAATAAATAAATAAATAAATAAATGAACTTAAAGAAGATAGGAATAAATTTCTGACTCAATACACAAAAAATTAGAAATAGTGAAGAAAACTCAGGCTGAAATGAAGAAGGAAGTGAAGCACTCAATAAACCAAGCAGAAATGACAGGAGAAAATCACATCAAGAGAATGAATGAAATGGAAAATAGAATATCAAGACTGGATGATAAAGTTGATGAATTGGGCCAATCAAGCAACAATGATGAAAAATTTAAGTAAATAAAGGGATGGAATAGGCAGGAAAAGTGGGACACCATAAAAAGGTCAAATTTACAAATCATAAGCACAGAGGAAGGAAAAGAATCTCAGGATAATGGTATGGACTAGATCTTCAATGGGATTGTAGAAGAAAATTTCCCAAAATTAAAGAAAGATATGCCCATACAAATACAAGAAGCACATAGAACCAAATAGACAAGACCAGAAAAAGAAACTCCCCATGGCATATCATAGTAGAAACACTAAACGTACAGACCAAAGAGAGAATACTGAAAGCTGCAATAGAAAAACAAGTCACATATAAAGGAGAACCCATCAGAATTACTATTGACTTCTCAATGAAAAATATGAAAGTCAGAAAAGCCTAGACTAATGTATTCCTGGTCCTAAATGACCATAGATCACAATCCAGAATTGTTTACCAAGCAAAAATGTCAATTATAGTTGAAGGGGAAAGAAGAATCTTCCATGACATAGACTGAAAGAATTCATGTCCACAAAACCAGCCACTCAGAGAATTCTTGAAATAATACAAGGAGCTGGAGAAAGGAATGACTATACCCAAGGGGCATCAGAAAGAAATTACATGAAGGTATAACTGTGGAAACGCAGTTACACAAAGAATGGAAACAGAAAGTAAAATGATGGGAACCAATATACATTTTTCAATAATAACTTTAAATATCAATGGACTGAACTACCCAGTCAAAAGACAGAGGCTAAGTGAATGGATTAAGACACCAAATCCCACCTTTTTGTTGTCTGCAAGAAGTCCATCTTACCTTCAAGGATAGGCACTACCTTAAGGTGAAATGATGGAAAAGAATATTCCAAGTAAATGGCACTAAGAAACAAGTAGGAGTTTCAATTCTAATATATGACAAAATAGGCTTCAAACTAAAACTCATCAGAAGAGATAAAGAGGTCCACTTCATTCTGATCAAAATAACAACTGAGCAAGAAGATATTATAGTCATGAACATAGATGCACCAAACTCTGGAGCACCCAAATTCATAAAAACAACACTACAGTGTAGGAGACCAGGATGGCATACCTTAGGACAAGATGGGCCTGAAACTTTTAAGATCAGGCCACAATCTCTGCTGAAAGGAAAGGCACTGAATACAGTGTCTCAGGACCCTGTCATGTGGAACACTGCATGACTAGCAGGAGAAAATTGGCAAGTCAAAATTTTAAGCTCCTTGCTCTGAGGGAAAATAGCTTAGCCAACAGCCCTTAGATAAATAACTCTCAGCTCTCACTAGCAAAAAGAATGGGCCAGTTTAAAAATTTACTATTTTTTTTGTCCTAAGAAAGAAAACATTTTGGCCAATAAATCACCAGATGGGCACTGGTAACCCTGAGTAAAAGTTCAAACATCCTACTTTGCAAACAGCCCTTAGCTAGTACCAGATAAAAGTTGCATTTCCTGTTTCTCATATAATTGTGCCCTAAATCTTTGCGTGTAACTGCCAAACCTCACAAGACTGCCTGTTCTTTTTCCTGTATAAAAGCTTACTGAGTTTTTTCATTAAATGACTTGGTGCAAGACACACAAGTCTGAGAGTCTGACTCTGTGCCACCAATATCACCTCTCAGAGCTAGGTCCTTACAAGGCAAAGAATATACTTTCTATTGAACACCCCATGTAACTTTCTCCAAAATCAACCACACAATGGGACAAAAAACAAGCCTTAACACATACAAAAAATTTTGAAATAATTCCATTAATTCTATCAGATCACAAGGCATTAAAGCTTAAAATCAATACCAGAAGAAGTCCTAGTAACTAGTGAATTCATGGATATTAACAACACACTCCTGAATGATGAATGAATCAAATGAGAAATTAAGAAAGACATGAAACTATTGCTGGAACTACACGAAAATGACAATACAACACAACAAAACCTCTGGGACAAGTTAAAAGGGACGATTATAACTCTAAGTGCATACATTAAAAAAAATCAGAAAGTTCCTAAATAAATGACTTAATGCTGCAACTCAAGACTCTTCAAAGGCAACAACAAATGAAACCCAAACCCAGCAGACAAGAAGAAATAACAAAAAAATCAGAGCAGAAATTAATGAAATAGAAACAAAGAAAACAGTAAAAAGAATCAACAAATCCAAGAGCTGGTTCTTGGAAAAGGTAAACAAGATAGATAGACCCTTAGCCCAGTAAACCAAAAGAGAGAAAGAGCAAATCAACAAAATCATATATGAAACACATCAAAACAGACAAGAAAAATATCCAGAACGTTATGAAGGAATACTTTAAAAGCTTATACACTATTAAATTAGAAAACCTACAAGAAATGGATGTGTATCTAAAATCATGGCAACCATCAATTTAAACCAAGAAGAGCTCAACAACTTAAACAGGGCCCTAACATCTGAGGTAATTGAAACAGTAATACAAAACTTCCCAACAGAGAAATGAAACTTGACCCTTATCTTTCAACCTGCACAAAAGTCAACTCTAAATGGACAAAAGACCCCAATATAAAAATCTGAAACAGAAACTGCTAGAAGAAAAAATACCCATCACCCTCCAAGATATAGGCATAAGAAAGGACTTTCTAAACCAAACAACCATCTGCTCAGGCACTAAAGTCAACAATCAGTAAGTGGGACATCATTAAATTATAAAGTGTCTGTACAGAAAAAAAAACCAAAACAACAACAACAAAAAAAAAAAAAAAACTAAGAAAAGGAGGAGGACATTCACAGAGTGGGAGAAAATCTTCACCAGCTACACATCTGACAGAGAATTAATGTACAGAATACACAAAGAACTCAAAAAAGAAAGCAATAAGAAGATAAACAACCCAATAAAAAGATGGGCAATAGACCTAAATACAGAGTTCTCAAGTGAAGAAATAAAAATGGCTCAGAAGCACCTTAAAAAGTGCTCAACATCCTTAGTAATTAGAGAAATGCAAATCAAAACCACTAAGATTTCATCTTACCCTGGTCAGATTGGCCCAGATCAAGAGAATGAAAAACTCCAAATGCTCGAGAGGATGTGGAGAGAACACTCATTCACTGCTGATAGGAATCCAAACTCATGTAACCACTAAAGAAAGCAGTGTGGAGAATGCTTAAAGAACTAAAAATGAACCTACCATATGATCCAGTGATACCACTCCTTGGCATATACCCGAAGGACTTATCGTACTATAGAGATAGCTGTACATTCATGTTTGTTGCTGCTCTCTTCACAATAGCTAAGAAATGGAAAAAACGTAAATGTCCCTCAACTGATGAATGGTTAATGAAAATGTGGTACATCTACTCAATGGAGTTCTACTCAGCAGTATGAAAAGATGAATTTATGAAATTTGCAGGTAAATGGATGGAGCTAGGGAGTGTTATACTAAGTGAAGTAACGCAAACTCAGAAAAGCAAAGAACACGTTTTCCCTCATTTGTGAATTGTAACACCAATCCCTAACATGTGAGTATATAAATTCTGATTTAACACCAGGAGCCAGGTAAAGGCAAAGGATATGTGGAGGTTAAGGAAAATAACCTGAAATGGGGATAGTAGAAAATGGATGTTACCTGAGGTAGATGGAAAAATTGTGAGTAATCAATAGGGAGGAGAGGAGGGTGGGACATGCAAGGAACCATAGTGTAGGGGAGCAAGGGAAGTCCAGAACAGAAAGATGGTGGGAGTCGAGAGTTATTGGGGGGAAGGTGGGGATAATGGGGGCACTGTGACAAGGAAGGGAAGGAGGAGGGAGGCCATATGGGAGAAAAAAAGAGTAGAGATGAGTGAATCTTGGGGGCTAGGAGACCTACAGGGAAAAGTGATGCAGGAACATGAAGCATCTAGTCACATCCACAGACAAGAGCAGAGAGTAATGACGGCAAGAATGCCTCTGGTGCTCAGTCCCCTGTCCATACTTACTCTGAGCCCAAACCCAGGGAATGGTAACAATCACAATTGGCAGGTCTTCTGACCTCAAAGTACACAAACAAAACTCTCCCCTAGACATGCCCCTAAGCCAACTTGATCTAGACCTAATCACAGTGAAACTCTTTTCCTCTATATTGTGGCAAGTTGACAATTAAACTAAGTTGAAAACTAGAAGAAATGTATTGAAATTCATGTCAGAGGTAGAAGGATTCGAAATTTTTCTGTTATAGGTCAATACATTCAAGACTCTTAGGAGCTTTAATCTACTTTATGTTGTAGCATCTAGATCATTTTATGGAAATAAGAGAGGCTGGGGGAAAGAAAGGATGAAAGATTTCTTTGAAAGATTTATTTATTATATGTGTGTAAGTGTTTTGCCTACATTGTACGTATGTGTATCATATATGGGCCATATGTCTGACTGTTGCACACAGAGACCAAAAGGTGGCATCAGATCCCTTGGAGTTACAGATGGTTCAGAGACTCCATGTTGGTGCTAGGAATTGAACCTGGGTTTTCAGCAAGAGCAGAAAGTGCTTTAAACTGCTGAGATATCTCCCCAAGTATGAAGGTTTTAAGAAGAGAAACTATGAAATGTTAGTGTATCTTTATTGAATATATCCCTTTTGTCAAAAATGGAGCATATAAATCCACCTTTTGTATTGCACATTTCTACTTTCAAATATTTGTTTTACTTGCTTGTATGTGCCAATGTTGAGCACATGTGTGTTTATATAAACATTTACAGTCCTTAAATGCTCTCAATAAATTGACTGACCTATTTATTGTCAGATAATGATCTTCTTTGCTGCTTGTGAGAGATCTTGACTTAAAGTCTATTTTGACTAAGAGACCAACTTCTCCCTCTGTTATCACTATTTTGTTACTTGGGTGGTGGACCTTTTACCATGTTGCATTTTCTATCTATATATGCACGTAAAGATGAAGTGATTTTCTAGTATGCAGCGTATAGTTCAGTCTTAGAGTTTTGTTGCTTCAGCCACTTTGTTTGCTTAAAATTTTAATCTATTTATATTTATACTTAATGCAATTATTGATAATACTTATAGCATTTACTGTCATTTTAATTTGTTTCTAGGTATTTTATAAATCCTCCTCTCCCTGTCTTATATTCTTTAATGATTAATTATTTTCTACAGTGATTTTCATTCCCTTCTCTTCCTGCCTTGTGAATCTACAATAGATTGTTGCTTATGGTTAAACACAGACATAATTAAAATATAGCAGTGTGTTTTAAGATAATGACAATTTAATTTTAGTTCCATGTAAAGCATCTGTACTTTTACTTTGCAAAATGACTGACTGAATAAAAAGAAATCCAGTAATATGTTGATTGTGTGATTCACTTTAGGTATCATCACATACATAGAGTGAAGGGCAACAACTTAGACAGCTGGACTTCCTGAAGATTTAAAGGGTCCAGTCTTTCACTTTGAGGAAAGCTAGAGAAGGGTACATGTGAGTAGTAATGACTGCTTTTTTCAGTGGCAAAAACTGCTGGAGTCCTCTGCAAAGCGGGTCACTAAGAACCCCAAGGACACCTGCAGTTTGGTAGATACTAGTAGCCCTCCTCTTCTCACCTTGTTATCCATGCCCAGATGATTCTGCTCTGCCAGTATAATAGAATGAAACAGAATCAACTTTTGAAGCCCCACCTGGAAAGCCTGGAGAAGTTGGGTGTTTATGTTGTTCTACTTTTCCTAGCTTGGGGGAACTTTTGGTTCTGAGCTACAATGGAGCCATACTGACCTGTGGAATGGTATAATGCAGAGAAAATGACAGTTCTATTTATTCTTCTTATGTTGTTATCTTTTGAGTGATTCTCCCCATGGTGTTGTTGAAGCTTCTTAACAAAACTTAAATATCCTGTATCTACTTTTGTTCATGAACAAATTTTTTATTGTGTGGAAAAGAAAGCACACACCCAGGTGAATTCACAGCAGAATTCTACCAGACATTTAACCAAGATTTATATCCAATACTACTTAATTATTCAAAAAGATAGAAACAGAGGGAAAACTGCCAAATTCCTTCTAGGAAGCCAGTATCACCTTAATACCAAAACCAGGTAAAGATACAACCAAAAACCAAAACTATAGATCCATATCCTTAATGAACATAGATGCAAAAATTCTCAACAAAATACTTGTAAACTGCATACAGACACACATCATAAAGCTCATCCACCATAATCAAGTCAACTTTCTTCCAGAGATTTAGGCATGGTTCAATATACATAAGTTAATAAACATCATAAATCATAGAAATGTATTCAAAGACAGAAAATGCATGGTCATCTCAATAGATGCAGAGAAGGCCTTTGACAAATTTCAACATGAATTTGAGTTAAAAGTCCCAGAGGGAATTGGATTGGAGGGAACATACCTCAACATAATTAAAACCATATATAACAAATCCACAGCCAACATCATTCTAAATGGAGAAAAACTGGAAGCATTCGTATTAAAATCAGGAAACAGGGCAGGAGAGATGGCTCAGCAGTTAAGAACACAGGTTGTTCTTGCAGAAGACCTGGGTTCGAATCCCAGCACCCACATGGCAGCTGACAACTGTCCAAAAATCCAGTTCCAGTGGATCTGACAGCCTCTTCTGACCTCCATGGGCATTGCACGACACTGGTGCTCTTACCTACACACAGGCAATACATGCATACACATAAAAATAAATAATAAATAAACTATTTTTTAAAAAAATATTAGGAAGCACACAAGACTGTCCATATCTCTGTCCACATCATAAAGCTCTTGATAGACCAATAAGACAAGAGAAGGAAATTAAAAGAGTATTAATTGGAAAAGATGTGGTTAAATTATCCCTTTTCAAAGATGAATATGCCTAAAAGATGCCAAATTTTCCACCAGAAAACTCGAAGAAGTGAATAACATTTTCAGTAAAGTGGTAGGTTATAAAATTAGTCTACAGAAATCAGCAGCCTTTCTATATACCAATAAGAAGCAATTGGAGAAAGAGTACATGGAAACTCTCCCATTCACAATATCCAAAAATAAAAACCTTGGAGTAAACCTGATCAAACACATTGAAGATCTCTATAGTAAAAATTTTAAATCTTTAAAGAAAGAGATTGAGGAAAACACCAGAAAACAGAAGGACCTCCCATGCTCATGTATTAGAAGAATTAATGTTGTGAAAATGACCATCCTACCAAAAGCCATTTAAAGATTCAATGCAATTCCAATCAAAGTCCCCATGATATCCTTCACAGAATTAGAAAAAGAAATCCTAAAATTCATATTGAAGCAACAAAGACTCTGGATAGCCAAAGTAACTTTGAGCACAAAGAGCATTGTTGGGGGATTAAGATACCAGATTTCAAACTATATTACAGAGCTATAGTAATATAAGCAGCATGGTACTGGCACAAAAATGGACCCATGTATCAATGGTACATAACTGGAGACCCAAACATGAGTGTACATGAAGTTTCATCCACCTGATATTTGACAAAGGAGCCAAGAACATTCACTGGAGAAAAGACAGCATCTTCAGCAAATGGTGCTGGCAAGACTCGATCTCTACATGTAGAAGAATGATACTAGACCCTTATCATTCACCTTGTACAAAAATCAACTCTAAGTGGTTAAAGACCTCAATGTGAAACCTGAAACTCTGACACTGTTAGAAGAAAACATTGGCAATAACCTTCAAGATATAGGTGCAGGAAGGGACTCTAAATCAGATATAAATTGGTCTGGAATAAAGGTCAACAATCAACAAGTGGGAACTCATTGAACTAAAAAGCTTCTGTACAGCAAAAGAAACAACCAAAGAAGTGAAGAGAACTGACAGAATGGGAGAAAATCTTCATCAGTGACACATTTGTCAGAGATTTAACATTGAGAACATATAGAGAACTCAAAAAACAAAGAATCAAGAAAGCAAGTGACCCAATTTAAAGATGGGCAAGGATCTGAACAGAGAGTTTCAAAAGAAGAATTAAAAATGGCTAACAAACATCTTAAAAAGTGTTCTGGCAGTGGTTGCCCATGCTAGTGTTTCCCCACGTGCTTGGTGAACTGAAGGCATCATGTAGAGATGGGGGCTCATGTCTTGTGCCATTGAAAAACTGAGCAGAGCGGTAGATCAGCAAGGTGAAGCCATCCACTGCTCCCAAGAACCGATCCACGCATAGCCTCCTGCTCCCAAATACGTGAGCCAACATCCAGAAATTGAGGAAGAATGCAAGAAAAGATAGCAAGCTGTTGTCCTTACTATAAGAGGTGTATGTTGATTCCACAGATCCTGTGTCTACCTTGCAGTTGAAAGATGCTGAACCACAGCAAGAGCCAAAGGAATTCAGACTGCTGATAGACCGTCACTTTGATATGAATATGATGGACATTCCTAAAGGCAAACTTTCTGTTGTAGAGGCACTGACACTTCTCAATGATCATAAGCTTTATCCAGAAACATGGACTGCTGAGAAAATAGCACAAGAATATCATTTACAACTGAAAGATGTAAATTTACTTTTTAAAAATATTTACATTTGAAGTCAAAGTCTTCCCTCATGAAGGCAAGAAAGCAAATCAGTCAAAATAAAGAGAAATTACAAAATGACTTTTCCTATGTGTACTTCTAATCCCCTGTCCTCATTTTTAGTATGTTAAATTATATAAATTACTACGGATTTGGTACTCCATGCTTTGAAAGCATACTGTGTATTGAGCTTTTCAACCTTTTCAGGATTGCTTATAGAATTTATTTTTCCTTTTTAAATTTGACTTATGCATAGTTTCTGTGTATGTTAGCATGAATGATCACATGTATAAATTTGTCATGTGACAGAGATAACATGTCATTTTAGACAAATCATAATCAGCTTTTATATTGATTCTGTTGCCCATATTGTACATTTAACATTAAAAGTTTCACTTTCCAGTTTAGGAACTGGCCTGACTGCTGTAAGACTTGTGTTTTCTTGTTAGGGAAACATGCTTATCAGTGAAGCAAAGTAACTGCATTTTAGAGACAAAATTGAATACAATGTCAGTAGAAAAAGTGCGTCACTGCTCTGTAGAATAAGAATTGTAGGGCCTTTTGTTTTGAATTAGTTTTAGGTATGAAATAACTTAAAGTTATAAAGAGGAATTAGTGGTGTCTATAAAATGTTAGGAATCTCTCCTTTGACAAACAAAATTAAACTTTCAGAAAGGCAGGAAATACTGGGAAGTACTTGAAAAGATCTTTTTTTTTTTTTTTCTAATTTAGAAATAAGAGAAGCATAAATAACAGAACCCAGGGTAAGTAAAATTTGGTGATCAAATCTGTTTATTGCTTCCAAGAGATAAAGGCAGGTGTTGTATTTCTGTGGAGATTCCCCTGGAAATGACACAGAAGATGACAAGGAGTAGATCTGCATGGTGATGTAATGAATGGTGGTTGTAATTTTGAAGACAAAGTGGATGGAAAATTTATAAGTTTTTTTTTTCAAATCTAGCACCATGTGAAAAAACTATACCTAGTTTGATTGGTTTTGTTTCAACACAGCAGTTTTTAAAAAACATGAAAATTGTAATCAATGTATAATTGTGTTTCAAAACTATCAGTGAAAACCATTTTCATGTGTGTCAAAATCCATATTTGAATCACTAGAACTTCTATTTTGGAACTATTTTTCCTGTGTGGTTAGGCAGCTATAAACATGACTTCCATTATACGGTATCACAAAATAAAATACTTCACTATTATGCTTTAGCCTGAAAAAAAGTGTTCACTATCGTTGCAAATTAAAACCACTTTAAGATTTCATCTTACTCCAGTCAGACTGGCTAAGATCAAGAGAACAAATGATACCAAATGCTGGTGAGGATGTGGGAAAAGGAGATCTCTCATCCACTGCTGGTGGGATTGTGGAAATCAGTGTAGAAAACTCTTAAAAAACTAAAAATGAATGTACCATTTGACCGGGTTATACCACTCCTTGGCATATACCGAAAAGACCCATTCTATTGCAGATACTTGTATATCCATGTTTGTTGCTGCTCTTTTCACAATAGCTAAGAGATGGAAGCAACCTAAGTGTCCCTCAACTGACAGATGAATAATGAAAATGTGGTACATGTACACAATGGAGTTCCAGTCAATGGAAAGAAAAACAAAATCATCAAATATGCAAGTAAATGGACGGAACTAGAAAATGTTATACTAAATGAAGTAACACAGACTCAGAAAAACAAACGACATATGTTCTCCTTCATATGTTGATCCCGGCACCAAATCCTGATATATGAGTATGTATCCAGGCATATCTGCAGGAACTAGAACAATGGAACGCTACCAGGGAGGTAAAGGGAAAGAAAGAACCTGAGAAAGAAGAACATTAGGGGACAGATTTTACTAAGAGAGAAATGGATTAAAATAGAGGCATTTAATTGGAAGGATGTGGAAGGGTTATACAAGAAACCTTGAGCATAAGGGAAAAAAGGAACTCAAGAGAGGTGGGACAATAAGAGGCTGGTATTATCAAGGGAGAAATGGGGAAAATGTGGACAATTTAAATGGGGAAACCATGGTAGAAAGGTTAGACACTGAGAGAGAAAGGAAAGATAAATACCGCCTAGCTGATTGTAAAAAAAAAAAAACTAAAGGGAATCATATTAGTCCAACAACCTAATGACAAGTTACACATACAATATCTCTACATAAGTAGAGATACGTGTATAGCTAAAGGCTACATAACAAGAAACAGTGCCAGACAGGAGAAACCTTCCACTGAGTTGTTGGCCAGGATGGTCCAAGAGACTCCAAAACTACACAGGCTATTGCCACAGCCCTTGATTGCATCACAGAACTTGAAGGTAAGACCCTACTGCTGAAAACAGAACATACTTCAGACACAGGATTTGGAGCGGTGGAACAGGAATTGACTTGGAATCCACTTCCCTTGAAGCCTAGCTCTCATAACTACAGAGAGCTGAAGAAATATTGGCAACTGATTACTGCTAGGTGAGGAAGAGCTGATCTTCTTAAAGCGAGGGACTCTAGATAAGCTGACTATACCTCAGTAGATGAACTTGCACTGAGGAATATCTGGGGGACACTAACTTGTCACAATAGACCTTAATGCAATTAACAGAATGTATGAATTCCAGTGGGGGGGGCAGGGCTATGGGAGGGTGCCAGTGAGGATGGTGGTATAAAGATGATTAATATTGATTGAGAAGTTTTGTATGAAATACACAAAAATTCAATAAAAACAAATTTTAAAAAGTACGGTAGCTTTTATTACAATAACAACCAAAAAACATAAAAACAAACCTGACCTATTGAGTCTCATTTGTGCTCCTCAAATGCCCTTGGTATGGGTCCATCCTGCAGAGGCTTGCCAACCCACCAGGCACCGTGCTCTTAAAGAAAATTTACTCTCTCACAGTAGCTATAAATTGCCATTATTTCTTCAGCTATGGCTGGGGCTTCTTGCCCAACTCTCTTACCGATGCTGGGATTTTGTCTGTCTTGTGCGTACACAACTCATATACATGTTGCCTCAAGTGGTGTTTGTTCACATGTGCAACTGTTGTGTCTAAAACATGGTTTTGTTGTATTTATCTACCACCTCTTGTTCTTGTAATCTTTCTATCACCTCTTCTGAAATAATCCCTGAGGTTCGGAACTAGACAGTTTGATATAGTGTATTATTTAGGACTGAGTGTTCCACAGTCTCTTATTCTCTTAATATTGACCAGTTTTGGACGCTGTGTTAATTTCCATCTCCTTCAAGAAGCTTCTCTGATAAGTGTTGAAAGATACCCATTTGTGTATGGGTAACACACAAATCAACAGGAAATTGCTTTCATGCTATGTCTACTTAACAGCACAAGAGTAGTAGGTTCTCCCACACAACCTATGACATGCCTGATCATAGTTTCTTGACGCTGATAACAGTGCCAGCAATAGGCTTCATTTTGTGAGGTTGGCCTTGAATCCAATGTTATCCCCATAATATTCATGCAACTATTGCACCAATGGGTGTGCCTTGTCAAGCCAGTTGTTATTGTAGCTCCCAGAGTTCATAACTGGGTAATGTTAATGATTACTTTTCTCTTCTGGTAGAATGCATAGCACCTTCTAATGCTATAAAAACTCAGCAGTAGAAATAACAGTTTAAGGTTAATACAAGGCTGATATCTCCTTCATTCTACAAAGCATATATAAAATGTCTTGAGAACTAGGGGTGTACTATGAAGTTATGGTGGGTAACCAAGAACAATGGCAATAGCCAGTCTTGTATGAGGGTCTAAGGAATTCTCCTTCTCAACAACTCTCCCCCCAAAATGAGGCAATTCCTGACATTAGACTTTTCTTTATTTTCTAGTCTGTGGTATCTGATAAGGGCACTGAAACTATTATAGGGTAACTACATTTAAATACTTTTTATATTGTATATATATTTTTTAAGAATCTCATATTGTAATAGATTTCCATATGACTATTTCAAAAGGCTTTTAGTGTTAGTTATTCCTCTTCTTACTCCCTTCTCTGCCCTGCTCTCCCATTCTGACCTATCCCATTTAACACATTCAGTTCCCACTTTATATCACTGCTTTCTATCTCCCTCATATGAATCCTACCTACATGGCCATTTAATACTTTCCTGACATCTATGGATTTTCCAATTGAATCATACTCATCTTAAGAGTCAAAGTTGGCATCTACTTATGAGAGAGAACATGTGATATTTGTCTTTCGTGTCTAGGTTACATCATTCAAGAAGATTGCTTCTAGTCTATCTATTTACCTGGGAATTTCATTTTTCTTAACTACTGAATATTTTTCCATTGTGTAGATACAAAATTCTTTCATTATCCAGTGATTGTGAATAGACAAACAGTGAATATGGATTAATAGATGTCTTTCTAATAGGATACTGGGTCCTTTGGGTATGTGCCCAACAGTGATATTGCTGGACCATGTGATAGATCTACTTTTAGCTTCTTGAGAACCTTTCACACTTGTTACAACAATTTGTACTCCCATCAGCAATGAATAAGTTTTGTCCTTTCCCCACATCCTCACTACCACATGGCATAGTTTTTTTTTTTTAACCTAATCATTCTAATGGGAGTATAATGGAATATAAAAATGGTTCTAATCTGCATTTCCATGTTTGCTGAAGATGTTGAACATTTAAACATGTTCATTCATTTATGTTTCATCATTTGAGAACTAAATCTATCCAAGAAAGTGAAAGTCTTACATAACAAAATCTTTATAACATTGTATAAAGAAATTGAAAAAGATACCAGAAGGTGAAAAGACCTCCTCTACTCATGGTCAGATAAGAGTAATATTATGAAAACACCCACCCTACCAAAACCAATCCACATATTCATGCTGTGAGCAAAAATTCCCAGAGAAATCCTGCATCTTGAACTGAACTTCCTGCAAGGCTGACCAACTGATTAACACTGTAATGACTGTGAAGACTTTGGAATATTGCAGATCCAGAGACTATTTGTAACTGATCTTGGGCCATCTTCATCTCTTAAAGAGTCACTCCTTGCCCACTCTTGATTCTGATTTAACATTCCAAGACTAACAGATAAAAAACAGTTAAGAAAGTATTAACGAAGTCCTAGCTCTCACCATCCAAGGACTAAAAATCTCATCAGATAGCCTCTGAGGCCTATAGCTAAGATTTCTCTTTTGCTGTGTCTACTGTCAATGCAAAAGCATAAGTCTCACCTCAAAGAGGACAAGAGATACTTTATTCTGGAGCCAAATATGAGTGACCATGGCCTGAGAACACAGATTCAGATTACCCCAAATTCCATGTTCCAGCGTGGTTACAGCTGCTTTACATTTTTATAGTAACATAACAAAGAAAAGTCATAAATCAAGACACTTTTCAAATGCATTGGTAGATACATTCAATACGCAGGTCATAGCAAACAGGAAGGTTCTTACTATAGTCTCAGATGCTACCTGATTAGATCCTTAGGTTTTTGATTGGTGAAACCTGGTGGTCTGCTAAGTTAATACATTTTATTAACCACAAGAATGTTAATTCAGAAACAGAGGCAAGCAATGTTTGGCTATTTATGAAGTTAAAGATATCCCCAGAAAAACTGTGAATAGGCTCGGATCTGAAATATTCCAGACGGTCACAATCTCCAGAATGATAATCAGTTGCTGAAGGTTGCATGAAGTTCAGTCCAAGCTGCAGGAGTTCTTTCTGGGAACTTTTCTTTCACAGTTCCCCATGTTGGCCAAGCATCACATTTTGTGCATGAAGGGGCCACATATGCCCAGGTCATCTTAGGAAGGCTTATTCCTAGAATCTGACCTAGATGAGGCTCAGTTGTAGGTGAGATAGCAGTCTTCTTGATAGAGGAATAGCTATCTGGTAGAGCCAATAAGAAAGAAATGCTTGGATCATATTAAAACTATTAGCTAGCACGATCCAGATCTTACTTTTCTTTTGTCCTCTGTATCTGACATAACATTTGTATGTGACAGATAATAGGATGACAGTGCTTAAAATAACCAAGAGCATTGTTTGGTCTAATGGAGCAAATATAACAGATTAAGGCAACAAACATTAAAATAAAAATGAGATTGACTGTTTCCCCCGTATTTAAAGTTATCTGTACTTACTATTTTGTTTATATTTGGAACATGTAAACAAATGTGTTGTTTTTTAATGTAAAAGTTTAAATAAGTAAATGAATAAATAAACAACAAAAAAAACCTGCTTCAAGGTTTCCATCTTAAAGTTTAAGGCTTCTTAATGTTTATAATTAATCTTAATGTGTTACATCATAATAATATTTGAGATTATTGTTCATCTCTGCTTTAAATGTAAAAATATAATAGAATTAAATTCTTGTTAAATGATTAATATAATTACTATAATTGTAAAAAGATGGCAATCAATAAATAAGTAAAGTCAAATGCCAAAATTTTATCATCTGGATGCCTCAAACCCTAATGAGAAGTGAATATTTTTAACAAAAATAATTTCAAAGTACCTTTTAACAAATAATTAGCTTAAATTAGTTAAGAAAAGAGAAAAAATATGTTTTACCTGTCTTTATTAATGCTAGATATTTAAGAAGCCATATATATGTTTTCTATGTTTTGGATATGGCCTCCTGGATTTTTGCTTAAAATCCATGTCCACTCCCTCCCCTCCAACATTCCCCCCTCTGAAGAGGTAACCCTAAAATCTTTTAAGGAGTAGATACAAGCTCCCAAATATTATTTTTTTTTTACATTTTTGGCCTTTGAAACAGAGTATATTGCTAACAGTTACAAGGACATTTTGACTTTTAGCCAAGAAACTGGCTACTTTTCTTTGGATTTTATCAAAACACCTTATGTACATGTATGAAATTCTCAATAAAGTTTAGAACTGCTTACATACACTTGGAAAAGTTGTGTACCTTGTCAAACTTGTAGGTTGACTTTAAAGACGCAATAGTTATCTAAAAGTCCTAAAATGCTTATATTCATAAATATATCATATACATACAAAATATACCTAAAGTAAAGATAAGTGATCTCTCATAATCCTTGGTATAAAAGTTTAGCATGTTAGGAGTGCGAACTAGAGAACCAGAATTGAGACAAGGATCAAGGAGATAAGATATTGATCAAACTTTAGTATATGTTGTCTTAAAAAGATTCTGTAAACATTTAAACATAAAACCTCACGTTAAAATCTAGATTTAAAACATCTAGGACCATTAATCATTTCTACTGGCTTTGCCAGTGGTCATATTGATTTAATATCTTCAATCGGCATACTGGACATGTGGCCATGCTAACTTAAGTCTGTTGGCGTTGGAACCTCTTCCCTTAAAATTTTAGTCCTACTGTGAGACTCAAGAAGTTGGGATAATTTAACAACATCAGTTTACATGTGTGCTTACTTATAAGCTAATTTGATAACAAGTAAAAAAAAAATATATATATATATACATACATAAACACATGTAGACAGTGCATTCACATACAGTCATATATAAAAG
>NW_008355363.1:6076828-6079475 GCF_000622305.1 Nannospalax galili | reverse complement strand
ATATACATACATATATGTAAAATCAATTTGTTTTACATGTAATCTAGCTTTAATAAAATCTTACATTTAGCAGTTTCATATTAAGAAATATTTTTGAAAGAGTAATGATTCCTATCTCTGACTATTACACAATTGAAATTATCTCTATCTATATATTTAGAACCTGTTGGGAAAGGAAATCCTAATCAAAATCTATGTATGTAATGTTAGATTTTATAGCTTATTGAAATATTTATCTTATAATTTTAATGAATGTTATATAGTATAAACAATTAGCATTTAAAGGTTTTGTGGAACACTTAATAGATCCAGAGATATTAATAGATTTTTTTGTAGATGTTTAGAGTACTCAAGTTTATAATGTAGTATGTATTTATCAGGCCTTTTAATACATTAACAAAATACATTTAGAAATCTGCACATGTGCATTTTAATCTTGCATGCCAAAAAAAATAATAATAATAAATAATAATTCTGTGCACAATAAAAATAAAGAGGAAGGAAAAAAAAAAACCCAAAGTGACCACAGTTAAAAAAAAAACAAATGGCTTGACTCAAACAACATATGAAAACTATTATCATATACATGACATAGTTATGTGTAATCCAGGTGCACCAATGACTGACAGAAGGGCTCTCTAATTCTTTAATATGTTAAAAAAAAAAATCGTAGTGGCCTAAAAGAAAGGGTGAAGTTTGCAATGTAAACTGAAGGGAATAGCTCTTTCTCTTTTTAAGAGCTAAATAACTGAGGGGTGTTATAAATAAAACTCATTATCCAAGAACCCTACCAATACCTCACAAAGAACACATGGAGAAAGCAATAGTAACTTGGCAAAGCAGATTTCACTTTTGTTTAAGTGTGCGTTGCATGGTCAGTCACATCCAGTTTAAAAGACTCTTCCTGGGGCTGGAGAGATGTCTCAGCAGTTAAGACAGTGGTTGTTCTTGCAGAAGACTGGGTTTGAATCCCAGCACCCACATGGCAGCTAATGGCAGTCCATAACTCCAGTTCCAGGGGATCCAACAGCTTCTTCTGTCCTCTGTGGGCATTGCACAACATAGGTGCACTTACCTACATGCAGGCAATACACACATACACATACAAATATAAAAATAATAAATAAAATATTTTTTAAAAAAGACTGTGCCCAAAGAGAGGAACTCTAAAGAACTCAAATGCTCCAGGCCATCAGGTTCAGGAATGCTTCAGGTATGGTGCAAGGTGTGGTGGGATTAAAAGATTAGAATTTCTTGTCATAAACCAAGCTCTAAGTTTTGCAGGTTTTGAAAGAGAAGACTAATATTTAATGCTTCTTACAGAGAAGTTGCCTTTATATATGAAACCAGTACAGTTCTCTTTGTCTAAGTTATTAGCATAACATAAATCAGGGCTATAGCAGTGACATTAAAGGAAGCATTAAAACTTTATGTGAAGAATAACATGTTGTATTTATCTGAGCTATTCTCTTGGAGGCAAGATACTGGGTTAGGCCATCTTGGGAGTCAGCTCTTTTCATGTATCCCAGAAAAAAACAGATGTTGTTGTACCTGACTCAGGTAGAAAGCTATAGATGAGTCTATGACATCTTTAAGTAGGTTTTTTTTGGCCAGAGAAATAGAAGCAAAGGAACCTGATGTGCTTAGCTGGGTAGATCATACCGGTGAAAGATGAGAAATTCACCAATGTTTCAAGATGGCTCTCATCAGGAGCACCCAGAGACTTCAGAACGGATTGAAGCACAGCTGTCACATAGTCATCATTAGGAGCCAGAGGAGTTTAAGCCATAGAGAACTCTACTTAAGCCAAACCAGCATTCCTGACTTTAATTGCTAAAGGGAATTTTAAGAATAGCTAGAAATGTTAAAGAAAAATCAGAGACCAATAGCCAATAGACCAATAGAGAGTGTTAGGGTCCGTGACTCGGTGGGTCTCTTCAGGAGAACAAATGCATGAGTATGGAGATGCAAAAATCAAGCAGAGTTTTATTAGGCCAGCTAACTGGGGCCGACCGTCCTTCCAAGACACGCAGGTCTGGTTGGAGCAATTGACCCCGAGGCAACTTCAGGTAGAGATTGTATAGGCTCCCACAACTGTTACACAAAAGCCCACGCTTATACAACCAATAGTTTCAAAACAAGCATTTCACAAACCAATAACTTCAAAACAAGAAAAATGTTACAACTCCCTTCAGGCGTCTCAATCTGGGAAGGGTGGGTGGTATGTGCATGGTGCAACCCTTCCCTGTTATCTTGTGTAAGCAGACATGCCTATGTGACACGACACAGATCAGACAGGTCAGGCTCCGGGGGCTGCAGCACTTGCCCCTATCTCCGGATGCCTGTGTCTCCAGTTGAGTTAATCAGCTACAAGGAGTAAATTCAACCAAACAGTAAATTCCTCTTTCCTTAACGTTTCCCCCCTTTTTCTAGATCAGACTGAGGAATCTTCCTCAGCAATATCTAAGGCTTGGTATTTCTGGCGAAGGGCCAAGAGATGGACAGTATCGATCTTTTCCTGAACAAACCTTAGTAGCCTATTTATTATGCAGGGGCCAATTGTGACTAATAGCAATAGGATGATTAGAGGTCCTGCGACAGCTGAGAGGAGAGTTGTAAACCATGGTCTATGCATAAATCAAAACTC
>NW_008355363.1:6072545-6075183 GCF_000622305.1 Nannospalax galili | reverse complement strand
AGCAGGAATCCCTTCATGTCCAGTTCAGGTGTAGCTTTAAGGGATTAGCAGGATTTGGCCACACCTCCCACTCTTTCACACAGGATTCCAGGTCCTTGAGATGCCGTCGACCTTAAGGGCAGTGGGGGTGGTAAACAGTACAACATAAGGCCCCTTCCATCTGGGTTCAAGAGTCTTTACCTTGTGTCTTTTTACCCAGACCATGTCTCCTGGGACTATGCCATGTTCTGTGGTCGGAATTCTCTCACCATCGTGATATGCTCTGATCAGGGGCCAAATTTCTTGCTGTACCTTGACTAGGGCTTAGAACACATTTAAATAGTCGGGGGCTGACTTCTCTTACCCCCGGGGCTGTTCTCGCCGGGTTATTGGCGGAGGGGCCCTGTACATTATCTCAAGGGGGTTAGACCATGCACATAGGGGGAGTTCCGAACACGGAAGATGGCCAAGGGGAGGAGGGTCACCCAGTCACCGCTAGTCTCTATTACCAATTTAGAAAGGGCCTCCTTTAATGTCCAATTCATTCTTTCTAACTGCCCAGAGCTTTGCGGGTTATATGCACAATGTAACTTCCAATCTGTTCCCAAAGTTTGGGCTAGTCCCTGAAGGACTTTGTTAATGAAAGCCGGACCATTATCAGAACTTATAGCCTCAGGAATCCCATATCTAGGGACTATCTCCTCTATTAGTTTCTTTGCTACCATATGGCTAGTCTCATGTTTGGTTGGGAAAGCCTCCATGACCAGCAAATACCTGTACCCATACTTTCCGGCTTTACCTCAGTGAAGTCTATCTCCCAAATTCTTCCTGGGGCCTTTCCCCTCTCCTGGGTACCTGTCAGGTGGAGCCCCTTTGGGGCTGGTCTTAGCTTTGCACAGCTCTTGCATCCCCCAGTGATCTGACGCACGGCCTCGTTCTGGTGTGGAAATACCAACTGTGTGTGCTGAAAATGACTGTGTACCCATACTTTCCGGCTTTACCTCAGTGAAGTCTATCTCCCAAATTCTTCCTGGGGCCTTTCCCCTCTCCTGGGTACCTGTCAGGTGGAGCCCCTTTGGGGCTGGTCTTAGCTTTGCACAGCTCTTGCATCCCCCAGTGATCTGACGCGCAACCTCGTTCTGGTGTGGAAATACCAACTGTGCGTGCTGAAAAAGACTGAGCAACTTCTTCCAGCCTAGATGGGTGGATCTGTGTAGGTTGATGAGCATGTACTTCCCTAGTACTTCCGGTAAGATCAGTCTACCTTCCCGGTCCCTACTCCAATCTCCCTCCCCAGGCTTTTCTCCCAGAGCTTGTTTTCTTATCCACTCAAGGTCCCGTGGGGAATAGTCAGGTCTGGGGGTAAGGTGGGTAGTTCAGGTATGGGTACCTCTAGAGCTGCCAACACAATGGGGTCTAAGAGAGCTACCCTCCTGGCCTCTGCATCAGCAAAGTTGTTACCAATAGCCTCAGGAGTTTTCCTGGACTGGTGCCCAGGCACATGTACAACTGCCACCACCCTAGGCCTTTCCACAGCTACTAACAGTCTTTGGACTTCTTGCAAATTCTTCAACTCCTTTCCTTCTGTGGACCGGAATCCTCTTTCCCGGTAGATGGCGCCATGAACATGCACAATGCCAAACGCATACCTGCTGTCAGTAAAAATGTTAGCTCTCCTGCCTTCTGCCCTTTCCAATGCCTCTGCAAGAGCAATAATTTCTGCCTTCTGGGCTGAGGTTCCAGGGGGCAGAGCTACTGCTGCCCCAGCTCATCTAACCCCATCGTGCACAAAGCTGCTTCCATCTGTATACCAATCTAATTCACTATCTTGCAGTTGCGTGTCTCTCAGATCTGCCCGTACCTGGATGATTTCAGAGAGAATGTCTCTACAGTCATGGATGGGGGTTGACAGGTCTGGGTCTGGCAGGAGAGTGGCAGGATTCAGGGTCACTGGGGCCGAGAAGGTGATTCGAGGAGAGTCCAGCAGGAGCCCTTGGTAGTGGGTGAGCCTGGCATTTGTCATCCATTTCCCTGAGGGTGCCTGAGAATCCCCTCCACAGTATGCAGGGCTGTCTATGCAGGGCTGTCACCCTCAGGTCCTGGCCAAAGGTCAGCTTGTCAGCTTCCTTTACCAGTAGGGCGATGGCTGCCGAGATTCGTAGGAAAGATGGCCATCCTGAGGCCACTGGGTCCAGCTGCTTGGACAAGTAAGCCACAGGTCTCTTCCACGGGCCTAGTTGCTGGGCCAGGACTCCTTTGGCCACTCCCTTCTTTTCATCTATAAACAAAATGAAGGGCTTTTCTGGGTCTGGCAGAGACAGGGCGGGGGCCTGGAGAAGAGCTTCTTTTAGTCTCTCAAATGCTTCTTGTTGTTCCTGACTCCACTTCCAATTTGGTCCTTCTTTGGTGGCTTCATACAGTGGACAGGCTATCCCTGCATACCCTGGGATCCAGAGTCCGCAAAACACAGCTGAGCCAAGGAATTCCCTCACTCCCCAGGGAGAGGAGGGCACAGGAATGGTCAGGATAGTCTGTTTTATGTCTTGTGTCAGCCATCTGGCTCCTTCCGCTATCTTGTACCCAAAGTAGACCACTGACCTCAGGCAGATGTGCACCTTTTTGGCACTGGCCCAATATCCCAGGCTGCCCAGTTCGGCCA
>NW_008355363.1:6070862-6072435 GCF_000622305.1 Nannospalax galili | reverse complement strand
CTGAAGAAAGCATCCTTCAAGTCTAGGGTGGTATACCACACATGGGATGGTGGCAGGTGGCTAAGTAGGTGTATGGATTGGGTACCGTGGGGTGAATGCCCTCCACTCTTTCATTTACCCTTCGCAAATCCTGCACCGGTCTGTAATCTCCACTGCCAGGCTTTCTCACAGGAAGCAGGGGTGTATTCCGTGCTGACTGACAGAGTTTAAGAATTTTTACTTCTAGCAGTCTATGGATGTGAGGCGCTATTCCCTTCCTAGCCTCTTCTGGCATCAGGTACTGCCGGACCCAAATGGGCAGGTCTGTGGCTTTGAGTTGGACCACAACCAGGGGCAGGTGCTTAGCAAGGCCGACTCCTCCGGTTTCGGCCCAGGCGAAAGGGAATTCTTGCAACCAGGAACTCATGTCTCCCTGGCTCCCCTTTGCTAGGGCCTCTGGGAATAGGTGATATTCATCAGCCAGAGATAAAGACAACACATGTACTGGCTGCAGGGGCTGTCCTTCTGAGTCCATGACTTTTATCCCTTTAGGCTCAAAATGGATACGTGCCCCAATCTTGGTGAGTAATTCTCTACCCAACAAAGGTGCGGGGCTCTCGGGCACGATCAGGAAGGAGTGGGAAACCTCATGCCTTCCCAAGTCCACTTTCCTGTTGGTGGTCCAGGCGCACCTCTTAGTTCCTGTAGCTCCTTGGACTATGCTTGTGCGTCCTGGATTTAGAGGACAGTGAGCTTGATTGAGAACTGAATATTGTGCCCCAGTATCTACCATGAACCCAGTGGGAGTCCCCTCCATGCACAGAGTTACCCAAGACTCTGGGAGGGGTGCCGAGCCTCGTCCCCATCAGTTTCCTTCTCCCAGGTAGAGGGTCCTGATAGGGCTCTCTCCTCCCTGTCTTCATCTTCTTTGCAGGCACTCTCTCTTCCAGTGCCCATATCTTTTGCACAGGGTGCACTGTTCCCGCCCTAGTTTAGATGGGCAGGGTCCTGCTCTCCGAGGCGGCTCAGGGCTCCCTTTCACTCCGGCCAAGAATATTCTGGCCATCTCCTCCCTCTGCTTCTTGTTCTCTTTGAAATTCTCTGTCCTCTTTCCTATTTTTATCCTGCATCTCCCGTTCCTCCTTCCTTAGCCTCTCCTCCCTGTCCTCTGGAGACTCCCTAGCATTAAAGACCTTCTCTGCCTGTTGCCGCATCTCCCTAATAGAAATCTCCTCTAGATCGTCCTGCTTATGGAGTTTTCTCCTGATATCGGAGACTGCCTGGTTAATAAAAGAGAGGACTACAGCTGACCTGTGTTCCTCTGCCTCTGGGTTTATATGGGTGTATTGCCTATAGGCATCAAATAGCCTTTCCAGATACACGGCTGGGCTTTCGGTTTCTCCCTGAACAATTGTTTTGACCTTAGCCAGGTTAGTGGGCCATCTTGCAGCCACCTGGAGGCCAATCATCAGAGTCTGGCGGTAGACCCGGAGACGCTCCCTACCTTCTGCCATCCCAAAATCCCAATTAGGGCATGTGAAGGGGAACGTCTCATTGATGGAAGGCTGAAGGGTAGTGGGCCTCCCATTTTCTC
>NW_008355363.1:6040681-6070507 GCF_000622305.1 Nannospalax galili | reverse complement strand
GCTCCTCCTGTGGTGGAGGATGGAGCTTCCCCCACTCGGTCCCTGTTTCCCCGAGACCTTAACTGCATCCCTCCAACCTCCTCAGGTCATCTATCTTCTCCTGTAGAGGAGTCTGGGGAGGGGGCAACCACTGGATTCCCATGGGGACCACCGGCTCCATCCCCCCCTCCATAGGCCGCCTCGGCTTCTCCTCCTTGTGGAGATACATAAGGTGGTGGCTGCTCAACGGGCAAAGGGGGGTAGAGGGAGGAGCTGTTGGGGAGAACTGGTGGAGCACTAGGATGCCCACCTCTGTGACTGGAGGACTTCAGTCCTTCCTGGGTGACCATGATGGAGACTTTTGGTGGGTAAGCATGGGGCTTTCTCACCAAGAGGAGCCTTAACCAGGATGGTTGATCCTCTGCCAGATTCTCCCACAGAAGGATATAGGGGAGTTGATCCGGGTGGTCCTTTGGGTCATGCCGGGTAATGACAACCTTGACCTTGCCGATGGTGTCCAGGGAAAGGGACCCCTGGGTCGGCCAACCTACTCCAAAGGTGGGCCATTCAGTCGAGCAGAAAGTGCCAAACTTACCCTTCTTGATGCCGGGACCCAATTTGAAGGCACGCTCCTTCACCTCCGAGAAATGAGAGAGGATTAAACCTTTAAGAGTGGCCTGAGTCTGGCCCATGGTGGAGGTCACAGAAGAGAGAGAGAGAGATGAAAAGGGAGAAGTGAAGATGCCACTCTAAACAATGATGGCCAGTGGGTGTGCTTGTGGACGGGTGCCTGTCTTTGCCCAGTTTTTCTTCTGCTGGGGACATGAATTTATCTGGGATTCACACCTGGGACCCCCTTATCCTTTCACAGGAGTCTTTCAGCGGTGGGTGCCCTAATGGCTTTTATTTGCCCAACCCGTGCCCGTGGGGCTTTCTCAGTGGCTGGAGAGAGGGATGAAGAGGACAGGGAGATACAGATAAGGGGTCTTGTCTCCACCCATGCGGGCAGTTGGGGTCCGCCAAGAGGGCTAAGAGCCTTTGGCTGACATCAGGGAGTAGCCCTGATCAGAAAACCTCAATTGCTCTTTCGCCTTTAATGGTCCCACGAAGACTTAGACCAAGAATAAAAGGATAGAAAAGGAGGAAGGGAAGGTTTAAAATAGAGAGCGTAGAGAAAAATACAAAATCAGACCCCCACCTAGTAAGACAATTAGCACAACCATCAAGCATGCGCACCACATTGAATCACACTCGTGCGGACCAGTCCTTCTTTCACTCAGACGCGCACTGCACTCACCAATCTCACTTTCAGGATCCCCGAGACTTCTCGTGATTCTCCCAAATGGCGTCCACTTGGACTGCCTCAGAGTGACCAGCTTGATTTTTTCCTCCTCAGGTCCAAGATTTGATGGCAGGCTTCCTTTCTAGGGCCGAGATACTTGGACCCCAGGGCCAGGGCTGGTTACCTGGACTTTCACCTAGGTGCCGGGACTCGAACCCGGACTTCCTCACTCAGGATTACTAACCTGAGACCAGACATGAGATGGTGACTCTCGCTTTATTCTGGATTTTACAGACATGAGGGGGGGACCCTCGAATTACACTGCCCTGTCTGGAGAAAAGAAACTCTGCCTCTGTTTGTCCTTTGTTCCCCCAGAAGCCCCCCCGAATCTGGGATGAGCCCCCAAAATGTTAGGGTCTCTTCAGGAGAACAAATGCACTAGTATGGAGATGCAAAAATCAAGCAAAGTTTTATTAGGCCAGCTAGCTGGGGCCGACCGTCCTTCCAAGACACGCAGGTCTGGTTGGAGCAATCGACCCCGAGGCAACTTCAGGTAGAGATTATATAGGCTCCCACAACCATTACACAAAAGCCCGTGCTTATACAGCCAATAGTTTCAAAGCAAGCATTTCACATGTTACAGCTCCCTTCAGGTGTCTCAATCAGGGAAGGGTGGGTGGTATGTGCCTGGCGCAACCCTTCCCTGTTATCTTGTGTAAGCAGACATGCCTACGTGACACGACACAGATCAGACAGGTCAGGCTCCGGGGGCTGCAGTACTTGCCCCTATCTCCGGATGCCTGTGTTTCCAGTTGAGTTAATCAGTTACAAGCAGTAAATTCAACCAAGCATTAAATTCCTCTTTCCCTAACAGAGAGGAAGTTTTAATTTGACACTACCAGGACTGACCCACAAATCAAAACAGTCAGACCCCTTGTTCAAGTTTTGGAGGGTTTTTATACTCCTGTGTGGGGAAATGCAAACAAAAGGCAAAACAGCACATAGGTGACAATTAAGTAAAAAGGTACATGTGATAATTAAGCAAGATAACATATAGCCGCAAAGGTTACAGGAATGCAGAAAATTTTGGAAAACAAAGACTTCCATCCTGGGTAACCACAAGGGGCAGGGAGGGGAGACCTCTGCTTACCTCCCCCATACTTGTCTCTCATCTCTTACAGAGATTTTCCTGTTGCAAAGTTCTTAATTACCATCACATTGAAAGAGCTTTCCATTTCCATACTAGTATAATAAAGACATTTTTAATGTAGACTTAGAAGAGTTAAGGACAAACAAGTTGCGCAAAGGAAGAGAAAATGAAATATATCCGAGCTTCCTGGAAGAAGAGTAGCCTTTCTTAAAACAGGCAGTAGTGTAGTCTATTTGCATATAGAGCTTTGCACCAGGAGATAAAGAACTAAGGCAACAATGTCAGAGAACGATGAGATAAGACTAGACTTTGAATTTATCTATAGTTCTGATTCATCTCTAGAAATTTTAAATTAATTTTAATTTTAATATTTTTCTTTATTCACATGTTATTTTTCTTAGAGCTCTTATTTTTGTAAATTGTCAATTAAATTTTATAGTTATGTCTTTTTAGATAAATTCACATTTTAATTAAAGCAGACTGCCCAGGTAAGGGCTTCAAATTTTATTGCCTAGGACTTTCAGTTAAGCACCCCCCCAAAAAAACCCCAATTTTTGAGCATTAAATATTCCCCACTGAGGGGCCATGTTATCTTTGCTTAGATCTCCCCATTTTTCCAAATACTTGCAAGTTGAAAGCTCACAATTATCATACATAAAGCCATCTATAGTGTCAGGTGGCAGTTTATCATCAAACACATACACTTTTTTGGAAAACTTGTTTTCCATTTTCTTTCTTTTCTCCTGAAATTTCTCAGCTTTCATACTGAGCCTTTTCCCACTGGGTCTGGGTGTTTTCTGCATGGTGTCAGAAACATGAGGGTCCTCAAGACACTGGGGAATCAACCCTTATGTGTGTCTTCCAGGGCGAGCTAATAAAGTTCCTTCTGATCAAGGAATGGGGTATGTTTATAGGTTTCCTAATGAGGCCTTTACTCATCCTGGGGAGTTCCTTCTAACACCTCAGCTCAGTAGGAGTGGAGGGAACAGTGCCTCTTGTCTTTGGCGCCTTTATGATCAGACACTCATAATATTCCTAAACTAAAGGCATCAAAGTTGCAAAAAGTGAGGAGAAATCATAGGAAAAAAAGAACAAAAATGAAAATTTAGGAATTGGAGGAGTGTCTGAAGACAAAGGCCAACTAAATAAAAACATATCAAAAACAAACTGAACCACCACAGACAACAAACAAAAACCAAAATGCCTTCAAAGTTCTGGAAGCCACCAGTATTAAAACAAGCCAAGCAATCAGAAACAAGTTGCTTTTGAATCAAACAAAAATGGATACTTTAAAGCAAAAACTTAGAAAGAACACAAGCAAGCAAACAAACAAATGTCTAAGCAAATAAGAACCTTAAAATTGGCAGACTACCTTAAATTGGATTTTTACATTTACTTATATTTGTAAGTTAAAGGAACATGCTAATCAACCCTGAAACCAGTTGGAATACAAAATATCTGTTTTTCTCAAAACATTTTTCCATTCCTTGGATTAGGTATGGGAGAGATGTTCAGAGTAATAAAGGAAAGAGAAAGAAAATTGCTGCTAGCAAATTTTAACGCACAAACGGTCAGAATCAAACATGCTTTAAGAAGTTTGTCTAAAACCAACAAAAACCCAAACTGAACTGAAACCAAAATACTTTCAAAGCAAATAATAAAATTGATACCTAAAATAAACACTTTGAAAGCAAACCAAAAATAACAAAGGTATCTAATAAATAGGATCCTTAAACCATGAGCTCAGAATAAACAAATGGACCATTGACCAAACCAAAGGAGGTATGATAGCCCCAGAAAGAACTCTCCAGCAATCCATCCAAGGAGACACCATCAGATGACTGGAATCAATAGATCTTTGCCGGTACTTGCTGCATCCAGGCGACTTCTGTGATGAAAAGTGTATAATTCTTGGGGCCCCACACTGTGGCACCATAGGTGTGTTGTGCCCAGAGAACGGATCCCCAAGAATTACCATGGAATCCAGAGAGCATGCAAGAACAAAGAGTCTTTATTCGGGCTTAAGCTCGGACTCTCAGACGAAACTAACGTGGTAGGTTCATCTGAGAGCCCAGATTGCAGGGGGAGGGAGCTTTTCATAGGTTTCAGATAAAGGGAGGAGGGGAATGACAGAGTTATATTTTGATTGGTCCAAAGAGCCTGCGTGCACCAACATAATTTTGAATTGATTGGTTACAGTCTTGGAGGCCTCTCATTGGTGGGTGCTGCCTTCAGGGCTGTGACAGAATGTGCTGACTGTTATCTTCAGGGCTAGAGGACCCTGTTTATTCCTTATAAGGCCTCAGACCTGCCTGGGCCCCCTGGACATTTTTGGGCTTGCCTAGTCTATGACCATGAGACATCACAAAAATGGAGGAATCAGCAGTCAGAATGGAGATGGTGCAGTTTGTCCCTCTGGTTCCGTCAAGCCAAGCAAATACAGAAGTGAAAAGAGCAGTTAGTCCTAAATAGGGGCAGGGGTCTAGGGAGTCCAGGGGAGGGAGCCAAAGAGGAGGGTTTCACAGGTGTCAATGCGAAAGCATAACTCTCACCTCAAAGGGGATAAAAGATAGTTTATTCTGGAGCCAAATATGAGTGACCATGGTCTAGAACATAGATTCAGGTTACCCCAAATTCCATGTTCCTGCTTGGTAACAGTTGCCTTACATTTTTATAGTAAAATAACAAAGAAAAATAATAAATCAAGACACCTTTCAAATACATTGGTGGATACATTCAGGAGGCAGGTCACAGCAAAGTGGGAGGGTTCTTACTATAGGTCTCACATGGTATCTGATTACATTCTTAGCTTTTTGATTGGTGAGAACTGGTGGTCTGCTAAGTAAATACATTTTATTAGTCACAAGAATGTTAATTCAGAAACAGAGGTAGGCAATGTTTGGCTATTTATGGGGTTAAAGATATCCCTAGATAAACTGTGAATAGGCTAGATCTGCAACATTCCAGACTCTTCAGTCTCAGGAGTGATAATCAGTTGTTGAGCCTTGCAGGAAGTTCACTCCAAGGTTCAGGAGTCATTTTGGGGGAACTTTTCTTTCACACTACCTACTTAGAGTTTGTACCAATGTATTTGACAGTGTCTTCATTTATGATTTTCTTTGTTCTGTTATACTATAAAAATGTAATTGTTAGGTTTTGGATCTACACGAATCCCTGTTCTGTTATACTATAAAAATGTAATTGTTAGGTTTTGGATCTACACGAATCCCCTCCCCAAAGCAACAGGGCTCATCCTTTTCCAAGCCCTCTGCCTGTTCTCTCCTGATAAGCCCTGGGCTTTCTTCCCTGCCTAACTTGTTTTTTTTTTTTTTCCTGCCTTCTGCATTCCCTAAACCCCCTATAAAAGCCCCCAGCCAACAGCCTGTAAACTGACAGCTGCTCTGTTCTAAAAGGAGAACTGTCCCGTTGTCGCGAGTGGAGTTATTAAGGCTTAGTTGAGCATCACTTCATTATGCGAGGGAAGATAAATATTTCTAGAGCCAATGTCTTTTAATGCATTTATTTGGGGAAATCATAAACAAATTTCACACATAACATAACGACAGATAAGAGTACCAGTCCTAGGCCCAATGCCCAAGTGACGTCATCTCAGCTTGGTTGTCTCTCGATCAAGGGTCGAGGGTTGAGTCAGGTCTGTATGTTCATGACGTGAAGTTCCTATTTTTTCTCATGGTCCAGAGACGGGATCAGTCAGAAGATGGGGCTGCACAGCTGATGGGAGTTCAGCTCATATGTGCACCCATGAACTGATTTTCCTCTGGGTTTTTATAGTCCTTATGCATGACTTGGTGAACATATGTTTATCAGTTTCTTATGTCATTTGGCTAATCACACAGTTACACTCAGGTTGCTAGGTTACATTCTAGGGCTACTAAGTGATGCTCTTATCTTTAATGTACACACTTTGGATATGTTTACATACTTTTGCTAGAGTTCTTTTTTGATTCTTAGTTTCTTAATTCTATTACATTCAATACAATTCTTAATTCTTAATTCCCTATTCTAATACATTCAGTACACCCATGCATTATTTCTCCCAATAAACTCTATCCCACTGGAGTTCTTGTCTGTGTCCTCCTGGTGCTTTCTCCCAATTTGGACCCTTATTTTTTTACCTATTAGTAATGAAACTGTTACCATACTGGATCATGAAATTTGAGGTAATCTAAGTCTGTTCCCGGGCCATAGTCACTCATATTTGACTCTAAAATAAACTAACTCTTATTCCCTTTGAGGTAAGAATTATGCTTTTGTTTCATATTTCTCTTTTTCCTCAAGAATTCTCCAGATGTCGACCTGTGAGTTTCGAGTCTCTGCCTCACATAGGGCAACAAAAGCAGTGTTACTAAGCAACATTACACTTATACTTAATAAATAAACAGCTTGACTCTTAGTATTAAAGCCAATAATGGACCCAAACTCTGTTTCTTCAGCTCCCTCTCAGAACTGTTTTCTTAAGGTATGCCTCACTCATACTTTTATTCAGACAGTTTCTCCATCATGAATTAGGGAGCTACAAGCATGAATTCACCCTTATCTTATCAGAACCTCTGGTGCTTTGATCCCTAGGCATAAAATATCTCCTACACAGGATGTCAAGTATACTTCTCAATTTTCATTCTAGCTGCATCCAATGAGGATATGAATATGAATAGACTTCTTTCAGTGCTTTGATATGCTAATTCAAGCACATCTATGTTAACTATCTTCCTTGCAGGGCAAAATAGGGTCCTTTAGGGATCAAGGCCAGATCCTAGGTCACCTTAGCACACAGCTCAGTAAATTTGATTTATAAAGAGTAGCTTTTAGAAAATACTTTATTTTTATTGAATTTTTGCAACTTTCATACAATATATTTTGATCATATTTAGACCCCCTAACATTATCCCTCTTTTAGCACACACTTTTGCTGGATTTCTTGCACTCTGTCATATACATTGAAGCCTATCAAGTCAGGTTTTTGTCACCAAATATCCTTTAGTATGTGTCAATCCACTAGATTCTTGTTAACCTATCTAGTGTCACACAGTTCAACAAAACCAGCTCTCCCTCTCCCAATACTAATCTGTTGCCAAAGTTCCTCAAGTAAGGTTGAGGCTCCTTTCCCACTTCCCAACTTCTATGCTGGTGTTTTCCCTGGCTTGATTTTTCATGAGTCTTGTGCATACGTTTACCATTGCCATAAATTCATATGCTTAACTTCCCAGGTGTCTGAGAAACTCTGTTTCTTTTTGGTCCATGGTTCATAAAATTCATTAGTCTAGATTCTGTCCTTATTATACATCAGTCATACAACCAATTATACATCTGACAGAGAGTTAGTATATCTAACAATATAAAAAGAACTCTAAAAACTAAATATTAAGAAAACAAAAAACTCAATTAAAATTTAGAGCAAGGAAATAAATGCAAAGTTTTAATTACTACTCCTATCGTATTAGATGTTATGGGTTTATTTAAATTATTTATATCATCTTGATTTAGCTTTGGTAGGTCATAAATATCTAGAAATCTTTCCAGTCCTCTTCGATTTTTCCAGTTTTTTTGGATACACATTTTCTCTAAATTTTCTAAGTTTCTGTCTTAATGTCTTGTTTTCTACCTCTAATGTTATTACTTTGGAGTCTTCTGCTAATTTTGCTAGATTTTGTCACTCTTATTAATCTTTTGAAAGAACAAACTCTGCTTTTTATTGGTTCTTTGCATTTTTTTTCTCTTTTTTTTCATTTAATGTCAGCCCAATTTTGATTATCTCTTCCTGTTTACTTTTTGGGGTCATTTTTTGTTCTTATTTCTCTAAGGCCTTTATGTACACCATTAAGTTACTAATTTCAGCTCTTTAAATTTTTTTTTAATGTAAACACTTTCCTCTAACATATGTCTTCACTGTATTTCATAAGTTTTGGGATGTTGTATTTTCCTTTTCATTTAATTCTAGTAGTTAAAAATATTCCCTCCATTATTTTTTCCTTTCTCCAATTATTATTCAACATTGTGTTGTTTAGTTTCCATTCATTTGTGAACTTTCTCTTGTTTCTGCTATTGTTAAAATCCAGTTTTATTGCACTGTATTCTGGCAGAATGTAGGATGTTATTTCAATTTTTCTACATTAGTTTTGATACTTGCTTTTGTACTAATATGTGGTCAGTTTTGGAAAAGCCCTATGGGATGCTGAGAAGAATATGCATACACTAGTGTTTGGGTGAAATGTTCTATAGATGTTTCTTTGCTCCATTTGATTTTGATTCCATTTAAGTTCAGATTTTCTCTATATAGTTTGTGGCTGGATGTTCTATCAGTGAGAGTCGCATGTTGAAATCACCCATTATCACTGTGTTGTGGTAAATCTGTGGATTTATATTCAATTTTATGCCTGTCATGAAATTTGGTACCCTTCTCTTCTTTTATATATGTTTAGAATTGTAATATTCTGTTTTTGGATTTTTCCTCTAATGTGTATGAATTAGTTTTACATTTTATTTTATTAACAATCCAATGACACTTCCTCATGGAACAGAGGGTGATTAATGCAGAAATCCACAACTGGCCAAAATGTAGTGACTAAGAGACAGAAGAGTGTATGTCCATGGATGGGACTCCTATTTTAAAATTCTGCCATCCAAGGCTCAGGGACCACTGCAGAAGAAGGGTCAGAAAGACTATGAGAGCCAGGGGTCATAGATGACCACAAGGAAACAGACACATGAATCAGACATGACCACAAAAAATAGAGTTTCCCAAGTGACATGGAACTTGCTAATATGAAGTTACAGCAACGGTGACACCATGCAAACTCAATCCAGGCAAAAACCCAGAATTTTCCCTTCTTATATTTTCTGAGTAGATTTGCTTTGAAATTTATTTTGTCAAACATTAGAATAGCTACACCTGTTTGTTTCTTACTTCCATGTGTGAGATTAGCTTTCCCCATCCTTTTATCCTATAGTGATGTTTATCTTGGAATATGAGATTTTTTTTGAGGTATCAAAAAGATATGTATCCTGTTTTCTCATCCAATCTCTTAGTTTGTGTCTTTTTATTGTTAAATTAAGATCTTTAATATTCATAATTATATTTAATGATACATATTAATTCCTGTCATTTTGTTGATTTTCTTGTGTTACTTTGGATCTCTTTTAATGACCTATCATAGCACTTTTTGTTCCATGTAACTGTAACTTCTTGGGTGTGGTTATCCTTCTTTTCAGACTGAAGTATTCTTTCTAGCATTCTGTGTTGATAGAACCGGCTTAGTATTCATAAATTTCTTTATCTGCTTTTATCATGGAAAATTTTTATTTCTCCTTCAATCTTTTGTTGTATTTTTGAGAAAGAATCTCTCACTATGAGCCCTGGATGATCTGTAACTCATTATGTAGACAATGATTGTCTCAAACTCACAGAGATCTGTCTATTCTTCTCAAATGATGGAACTAAAGGTGGGAGCCACCATCAATTTTAATAGTTTTTTTTCTGGGTATAGTAGCCTGAGATGACAGTTGTAGTCTTCTAGAACTTGGAATACATCTTTCCAACTTCTTTGTCTTTAAGGGTTTCTTTGGCACAATGGATTGAAATTTAGAGTTTGACACTATAAGACACAGAAATGTCTCAAATTGAAATTAAAGAATAAATAAATAAACACTCCTATATTTTATGGTTCATTTCAAGTTAGGTTTATCCAATAATGTCAGAAAGAACAATTGCAATGATAATAAATGAAATACTGAGATATGTTTATAATTGTATTCAATTAGTAACAAAAGTTAGAAGTTCAAAAATAATATCTGTTCATTGAAAAGTTCTAAAGACTAACTACGTGGTTGAATACTGTTGAAAGAAAAAATGAATTATTTATCATTAGTTTTATTATTTTGGTCTTTTGAGACAAGGTCTCCCTGTAACCCCAGCTGGCCTGGAACCCACTATTTAGAGCAAGCTGGCCTTGAACTCACAAAGATCAACCTGCCTCTGCCTCCCCAGTGCTGGGATTAAATGCATGCACCAACAAGCTAAGCTGAAAAAAAAAATCATAACTGTTCATCATTTCCATTTAGCTGGTTTTTGGAACTTTTTAATGAATAGAACATTACATATAATGATCCAGCTTTTACACCTCATTCCACTAGAATTTATCCTAACATTCCTAACTCTAGCATCAGTGAGGATTGGTCATGTGTAAACATTCCAAATCTCAAAGCAAACAGATAGTTTGTTCGCTGTTGGTCTCTTGTTGATGTGATGACATGGTATCACTCTGCACACCAGGCTGGCCTAGAACTCATTATATAGCCCAGGATGCACAATAAATCACATTTTAGTGCAGGATGGCTTCAAATTTAGGGGCATTCCTCACTCAGGATACTGAGTTCCAGGATTACCATCATTATTTTCAACAGCTAGCTAAAAGAAATATTTCAAATATTCACGCAGGTACTTGAAGCACCAAACACTCACCAGAGGACAGTGAAGGGAAGGCATTCTTTGGGAGTCCTGTAATGGCTGCTTGATGACCTGGATTTTAACTCCTTTGTGTATGGTAGTTAAAGGGGCAGACACTATACTAGCAGTCTGTACTTCAGCTTGTCATTTTCTTAGCATTCACCTAGCATACCCAGAAATAACTCCAAATCTGCCAACTCTTTCTGAGAGGGGCTTATCCAGCCATTCAGCACCTCACATTTCTGAGTTTCCAACCAGATCACTGCATGCCAATTCACAGTAACTTTCAATGCTGAAGGTGCTATGCACATGTGAGCCTCCCTAGACCACAGAACCATGAGGTGGATTCAAGCAAGCATGATGATATTTCTAGGGCTTGGAGATGACATTAATGCTTTAAATCCTGAGTCCCTGAAGTCTTTGTGAAAACAAATGATACTGCTTTTCATATATTTATGAAGATTCAGATATGCTTAACCAAATGACAAGAACAGCATGCCTGTGTTGTGACTTTTCTTTGAAACGTATATTAACTTATTTTTGACTCATGAAATAATTGATAGACCAAATGAATTAAAATTGATCCTCTTAGTTTTTTTCTTGATCTCTGAGTTAGCATATAACATGGGTTGGCAAATCCAATGCAGATCAAAAAAAGTCACCCAATTAAAAACTGCACTAGTAATTATCAGTTTAAAAGATTTCAAGGCACCCCAGAAAACATGGTGAAATCTGAGACATTTGAAATAAAGTCCTTAGACACTGCCTTCCAACAGTAGACATGCATTCTATGGACTGAGCTCAAAGATAAAGGCTTTAAGTGAGATTAATAGTGACCCAACACAGTCCAGAATGTATTACCTGATTTAATATATGCAATTTATACCTTCATAATTAACTTATGTACTGTTTTTTGAGATCAGTCCCTAGGAATTCATAAGTTGCAAGATTGTCCTAGACTAGTGTAGACAAAGGGAATTTTGGGAACATAATTTTATTGCTAAAACATTTATCCTTATTTTTGCCATCACTTTTGGGCCTGCATGCTTACTGTTAAATGAGAATAATTAAACTGCCTTGTTTCTTGCTTCAACCCTTCTTTGACACCGCAGCAGCCATTTTTCATAACTCTCAGGTATTGTCATGTAAATGAACTCATCTCGGTGAGTATAAAGCCAAAGTAAATGCAGAAAAAAGTGGAGAAATATTTATTACCTACAACAGACAAGGACAGAAGAAGATTATTTTTACCCTAGTGGTCTCCTGGATGGGAATTTTATTTAAGTGATGCATACATATTCATATAGGGGTGGAAAATTTCTAAGTGTGCTCATTTTAAGAGAATTCCTGAGTAAGCTCATTTTAAATTGATGGGCAGAAATGGCATTGGGCATGCTCAGTTTCCATCATACAGTTTTAGCTACAAATAAAGGAAATGACATCTTGAAGAGCATTAACACAGGAGTCTGTAACTGAAGGTCCTTGTCTTTTTTGGTCACTTACAATCATAGGTTAATTTTTAGGTGCTTCTTTTTAATTCCTAAATTAAGAAAGGTATGAGTGTAATGTAATCCTATGAGGCTGAAGCGGGAAGATCATGGATTCGAGGTCATGGGGTACATAGCAAATCCCAAAAGAACCTGGGCTTTACTATGAGACCCGATCTCAAACAAAAGAAAGCACAACAGAACAAAACTCAAATAAGTTCAGATATTGTACCTATAAGTCAATACTAATGGTCTCATGCTAGAAAAACACTATTATTCAAAAAACACTCATATTCAGTACTAGATGAAAATGAACTGTCATGCACTTGAAGATGGAAGTCACCTTATATCTACTAACAGCTAGGAATCCATATTCTCATCTCAGCTATATTCTGCTTTCTTCTATATGACTATATTCTTTAGGTCTACAGAGACAATTTTAATAAATTTTGGACATTTTCATTTTCTGTTTATTAAATGTGTAAAGGGACATTGACATTTGTATCTATGACATAAAACCAAAGACAAAACATATTTCTCCTCCTAATAGTTTATATAATCAACTTAATTGATGCATTAAATGGCAAGGTTTCCATGAATTCCTTTTAGAATTAAGGAGAGTCAGTTTTCTTTAAGGACGTGATTCTGGGTAGGTTAACCAGGATCCAGTGGATGGATCCACAATGAATGGTATTTTGGGACACAAATTTGAATGAATAGGTCTTAAAAAGCATGTATACACAATAGAGCCTTGAAATTGGGTAGGGGGATAGTAAGTCAGGTACAGATAATGGACGGGCTCTAAATAGGACCAAAATGTATTGTATGAAATCCACAAAAGTTCAACAACAAAACTTTTAAAAAGATGTTAATCTTCCTCTATCATAATGACAATGCATTGTATAATTTGTACAGTCTGTATTTTAATGACTTAACCTTGATGTTATATAATGAAGTAAAATGCTACAATAAAATAAGCATAATGGTCATGCACATCCTCCCTGGCTCTTACAATGTTTTTGCCCCCTCTTCTGCCATAGTCCCTGAGGCCTGAGTGGGTGCAGATTAGTATAAGAGTCCTGTCCAAGGTCCAGCATTCTGCAGACTCTTAATCTTTACACTTCCGCCATTTGTGACTTTTTGTATTCCTAGCTTTCTGTTGCATGAGGGAGCTTCATTAATGAGAACTGAGATATTTATTAGTCTCCTCTTTACCTCTTGTTCTATTTTCCTGAAGCCTTGGTTGCAGAGGTTGCATTGTAGAGGTGCCATTTAGACTTGGGCAGTTCACAGACAATGTCTGGGTGTGACCAGTTGTGGTACTTGGTAATAGTCTCCATCTGGTGCTAAAGAAGCCTCATTGATGAATGATGACTGGGATATTTGTCTGTAAATATAAGGATACATATTTTGCACATAGTAAAAGATTACATTAGGCTAGGTATGTGACAGGCTTGGGATTTTCTCTAAAATCTCTATCACCTCTCCAGCTATGTGCATTTGACTAGGTTTACAGTATCACACATGGACGGCTTATCAATACACATTTCTTGCTTTCAGTTTAAACTGCACCATCATATCAGGACCCTGAATGTTCACTTGCAGTGTCCTTGGATCTCTTTGTCCATCTTTCCACTGTGATCCCATTGAGTAAATCTCCCTTTTTCTGGCCTTCAATAGTAATTTGGATGCTTTAATAGGCTTATGAAGGACGTATGAACTTAACGTCTTGGTACAGACTGTGACCCATTTTGGTAACAGTTTCTCACCTCATCATAAATGAAACCCATTTTCTGGATGCTATTCTTGAAGGTGGGAGTTACCCTCTATCCCAAACACTAATCACTTCTGATGAACAACTTTAGATTATTTTGGTCTTTAGATTCTTACGATAGAAATGGGTTATATCTATTCTCAAATTTCAGCCCATCTCCTAAATGATTTTAGGGTTGTATCTTTCTAAGGGAGAATTATAAAGTAGACTTAATCAGGGCTCTGTGGAAACCCATTAAGGAAAATCTTTTTTTTTTTTTTTTTTTTTTTTTTGGTATGGGTGGAGACATAATATTTCATCCTGCATCAAATATAAAAAGTTTACCAGTTGGGTCAATCAATCACCAGGGTAAAAGATCACACCTCAAGAAAGTTAACTCATCTTAACCCATGCAGAATAATTATCCCTTTAAAGAAATAATTTACTTTCCCTTCACAGAAAGACTGCCCTGTCACAGTCCCTTGTAGAACTGCAACCGGGCATGTGGGCTAAGTCTCCATGCCTCTAACATTTGGAATTAGAAATGTCCCTCACAGTCTCAGGTATTTGAATACTTGGTCTCCAGTTGGTGGTGTACTTTGTGGGAGATCATTGGATCTTTATTAGGTATAGCCTTGCTTGAAGAAATACGTCACTGGGGTTGGATTTTGAGAGTCCAGAGCCTTACTTCTTTGCCAGTTCACATTCTCTACTTTGTGTGCTATTGAATATATGATCTTTCGGCTTCCTGATCCTGCTGCCATGCCTGCAGCTTACTGTCATGCCTCCCTGCCATGATGGGATTCTTAGTCCTCTGAAACCAAAAGCCCAAGCAAACTTTCTTCTATAAGTCACTTTCTGTCATGGTGTTTTATCACAGCAACAGAAAACTAACATAGAAGTTTGTACAAAGAGTAGAGTATTGCTGTGAAGAATCTGACCATGTTATATTTTGAATGAATGTTCAAGAGTTTAGAACTTTGGATTTTAAAAAGTAGTTGAATGCTCTAAGCAGAGCTTAATGGTCTTTTCTCTTTGGAGCCTGGAAAACAGTAGTGGTAAGTGTAATGGGTGTAGCAGAGGCATGGCTCAGGCACATTCAGCAGTGAACAATACCAGCAACTGGACTAGAGACTATTCAGGTGATGGTTTAGCAACAATCTGGATGCCTTCTGTTCCTGTCCTAAGAATTTTCCCAAAGCTAAATTAAAAAGTGATAGACTGGGGCTGGAGAGATGGCTCAGTGGTTAAGAGCACTGACTGCTCTTGCAGAGGACCCGGGTTTGATTCCCAGCACTCACATGGCAGCAACAAACTGTCCTTAACACCAGTTCAGAAGAATCTGAAGCCCTCTTCTGACATACATGACATTGCATGACACAGGTGCACTCACATACATGCAGGCAATACACTCATATACATAAGATAAAAATAATAAATAAAATACTTTATAAAAAAGTGATGGACTAATTTCTTTGGTGGAGGAAATTTCAAAATAACATATTGTTGAATCTGTGGCTTGACTACTACTGATACCTCTTATGGAGGTCTACAACGAAAAAGTGCAAGTAAGACAGAAAGAAATACAAAATATAGAACTTAGACAGAGCAGTAGGAAGCTTAATGCTGCAGCCAAGGCATGCCGGAAGAGAAGCTGTAATTGTTAAGGAGAGACCTTCTGCTCTACACTGAAACAATGAAAAGGGTACACTCAGGGCAAGACTTCACCCATCTAAATTTTCAACTTGTGAAAGTAAAACACTAAAGAGTTTTCTCCTCCTAAAGAACAGCATACAAATGACTGAAAAGGTGATTCAAGGGGTGATGGTCTATCTCAATCTGGCAGGCAAACTCAGCATTGTCCTTGACATGGTACTGGCTTTGTAAACATGAAAGATGCAAGAGTGAGGGGCTCCTGAATTCTTCCTCCATGGTTTCAGAGTCAGTGATGCCAGGCAATGCATGCCTGTGCTGGAGTCACTGGAAGAAGACACTGCAAGAAGTTCCTGCAAGAAGGCAAGAAGGCTGTGGCTGGCCAGTACATAAAGCTGTGAAAATTAAACTTGAATCAAGTCAAGATTCTGAAGCTTCTAGAACCATAAGACATCTGCTAAGGAGAGCTGCATACAGGGAGTAGAACCAGTTCAAAGATACACGCTGCAAACAGCAAAGCTATAGGTAGAGATATATATTCCCTTTGGAAATAAAGTCCCAGACATCAGTCATGGAGTTATAGGATTTGGTATTTGTATTGCTAGGTTTTGGTCTTACATTGCTCTTATATTTCCTCACTATGCCTTAGCTCCTTCATTTTGAAAAGGAATTTCACATTCTGTGTCATAATATGCTGCAATTATGTATTTTTCTTTTTGTTTCATAGAGTGCTACAGTTAAGAGAGTGCCTTAAGTCTCAAAAGAGACTTTGGACTTTTGGATAGTGCCTATACTGTTAAAAACTGTGGGTACCTTTGAAATTGAACTAAATGCATTTTACATTTGGCCATGAGTCTCTAGGGGTCAAGGAGTGGAATGTGGTAGTTTGAATGAGAAATGTCCCCCTGCAGGCTCTGGTATTTGAACACTTGGTTGCCATCTGGTGGTGCTGTTGGTAGAGGTCATGGAATGTTTAGGAGTTGTAGCATTGCTGGAAGAATTAGGTGACTGAAGGCAGGGTTTTAGAATTCACAGTCTTGAGTTACTATTATGTTCCTCTCTGCTTGTGTTCGCCATTGAAAATGTGATTGTTCATCTTCCTGCTCCTTCTGCTATGCCTGCTGCTTGCTGCCATGCCTCCCCTATGATGAACTCTTAGCTCTCTGGTACCATGAGCTCAGATACTTATAGTACTAGCTTTTTGTCCTGGTGTTTTATCACAGCAACAGAAAAGTAACTAATCCACTAATTTTTCTGCATACTTAGAGAAGTGTAACTCTTCCTTTTTCTTTCTTTTGCTGCTTGTCAAAACCTAGGCATGATTTACTGGACACCCTAGACTTTTTCACTCATTCTTTGAAGAATTTTATATTATTTGGAATATATAATTTCAATAAAATGGTAAAGAAACAAGGAAACATGGTCCATACCCAAACAACAATGTAATGAATAGAAAGTGATTCTGAAGAAGCAGAGATGTTGAACAAAGGGTTTAAATAAAGCCATTATAATTATTCTCAGAATGTTGTGAAAATTTAATAATGACAACACTATCTTATCAGGGCTTTTCTTTATTTGACCTGACTCAGAGTTTTCTTCATGTTAGTTGTACTATCACCAGGGTAGCTTGTAAAGTGTATCACACCAATTGCCTCATGTCAGAGCTGCCTGAGATAGAAAAGTTATAAGGAAGAACCCATGTTACACAATTAACATACATAAATAGCATTAATTAATTAAATTAAATAGCTGTATAATAGTGTTTATATTAAATATTTACAATATAAGAGAAATGATTATATTCTTAGCAACAATAATTTCTTAGGATATAGTCTATTAGATTTTGGTTCTAGTTCCACATATTTTCTTTATTGTCAAGTTAATTATCCACATTGAGCTTCCATTATGTGGGATAATAACAGCTCATAAGACTGCTAAAGGTATTAAATTAAACAAAATGTTTACACTCAGGAAAGAAAATATTACGCTGTCTTTTTCTCTTAGCAGTGTAGCATATATACATAGTAGATGTAGAAAGCCATTAACAATGACTTTAGGTAGCTATTTAGGTCAGTTTATACCTGCCCCATTAGTGTAATAAAAGGATACAAATAAAGCAAAACAAGAGTAATCAAAATGATCATCAATTGCATGACAGTTGAATTTTCTTTACTTCTTTGTACTAGAATACTATGCAACTGTAAATAAAACTGAGTTGGAGATTATATTTATGCTAGAGAAGATATCCATGATGCACTAAGTAAAAATGCCAGTCACAGCATATTGAACTTACCAGAAGAAGGAAGAAAAGGAAGCAAGCTTTTCATTTATTTTCTTTAAATATTCATGTTAAACTGATTAACCTTTTATATTTATTCCAGTCTCAACCTCATAAAATGCTTCCTCCTTTATCTTGTAAAACTATTTCTATCAAATAGAACTTGTATAACTCCTGGAAAGACTCCTAAATAATTTGTTTTGATGAAAAATTAAAAACTGCGAAAAGGTTCAGGAAACTAGAATTACTAAGCCTAAAAGAAGTCATAACAATGCTATTATATGCATGGAAGCCTTTATCTTTTCTGAAGAATGATGGTCAATTTTGCTATTTTAAGTGCAAATATGACAAAAGGATAATCTTACATTGCAGCCCATGAAACAAGTTTGTAGATAGTCTTCTCATCCATTAAAACAAATGCATATTACAAAACTTTATTTTCTTAAAGCTATAATATGTAAGTAAGAAGGGGATATTTAAGATGCATTTATACTTCAAGACAGAATTTCAGTAAGGACCTGATAGAAGGTGAGTGGGAAGAATTTGAGTTCAATAGATATTTAAGCTTTCTTCCACTATTATACAAATTGTTTTGTAGTCGTGTTTGTGTTGATTTAATTTAGTATTATTCAGTTCACATCTTATATATCTAAATATCACTAAACCTCTGTTATTTCTTTCAAAAGAAATAGAGCTCTGAGGAGAATAGTTTGTGATTTAAACTTCTGGTTCCATATGGTATGGCACACATCATCATTAGAAAGAATTGAAGATTACTACTTTAAGGAAATCATCCTTTGTGTGAAGGAGAAAATTAGTCATAAGAATAAACAGTAATATGTTTACAAAAGCAAAAATTCACATTTACCTGAAGAAAGTCTTGAAAATAATTTAATTCACTCATATTTTAAACTCTGTTCATCCATTCATTTGTGTGTTCTTGAAGTTTATGTGCATTTTACTCATATATTAATACTGAAGTTGAGAGTAATAGTTCATGGCTATAATCCCAACATACTAGGGCATCCAGGGCTACCAAACATGACTCTGTCTCAAAAAACAAACAAGCAAAAAAAAAAAAAAAAAAAAAAAAAAAAACAATGGAATTAATACTGTAAGTATGATATTCAGATAATCTTGCCTCAAAGACATCAACAATATTGCATTAGTTGTTGCTTCACCGGGAGATGTTAGCATCTCATTATTCATTTTTGTTAAGTATGTGTAGACTCTCTACAATGAGTTTACCATTTATCCTTTGTCAATATTTCAGTTTTTATTCTTCCCTTTTACTTTCTTCCCCTTTTCACTTCTTTTTCCATTATCAATTAGTGCTGTTTAGTGATCTTTATCCTAACCAGCATGGTCACAATGTAGTACAATAGCAGGCACATATTTTTGGAACATTTTCTATACATGTCATTAGAAAATTTGAGCACATAAAAGGAAACATGCCCATTGGTGTTCTATCAAAATCCTAACTGCACACAAGAAAGAAATTTGTAGTAGTTTCTTGAGTATACTTGTATTTGTGTTTACATATTTATCTTTCCAAGTAGATATTGAACTACAGCCTAATTTATTATATTCCAGTTACACTGGCCTTTTCTTTCAGTAATTAATATGTTCTCTTCATGTGGAACATGACATGGTTTATATAGCTATTTAGCCACAACTAAATAGAGGATGGATCTTTATAGGTAAGAACAGTAAGAGATGTGTCAAATATCAAAGACAGTATATATTATATAACTATCATATTATAGAATATTAGATTTGGGAATATATCCCTTCAAATAGTTCTATAATCCCTAGAAGAATATATTCTGTGTAATAAGAAGTTATGTCTGTCATACTCATTAGTGAACCCAAAGAACTTGATTAGCATTTGGCACATATTAGAAGTTCAACAGATATTTGATTGCTAAAAATATGAGTGAGTGAATACTTATAGTATAAATGCCTTTTAAAACATATAAATGTCCTTTAAAAATATTGGACTTTGGATTAGTCTTGTGCAAGTCTTGTGCATACACTGTGAGTTCCTTTATGCAACAGTCTAGCTGAGGACTTATTGGAAATATATGGTTGCTGGATGAGTGAAAATCAGTTTTCTTCATTGATGTGACCCGTGACAAGCTACCCATGCTACAGTAGATGGCCCATGCACAAACTCACAGATCAAAATGGACTCAGTTAGTTTTAGAAAAAAAATGAGCACATGAAGCTCTGAGGTCATGATGGTCAGTGAGGTAGGGGAATCATTTGAGGGGATGAAATGGTGATGGTCTTGATGGTTTACTTTTTACAAACGTAAAATTCAAATAAAAAATGTAAAATATATTAAGTTCAGATACTAACATTCAATAGGTTAAATATACAATATGACTACTCCCAGGCATATAACAAAAAGACTCTCCATCTCATGAAAGAGAAGCCTGCATATTTAATTGCTGCCCTATTCCTAAGACCTAGAATGGAATCTGCCCAGATGTCCATCAATTTATGAATATATAATTAAAGTGTGGTACATTTATACAATGGAATTCTATTCCACTTTAAAGAAAATGAAATTATTAAATTTGTAGAAAAATTGATGAAAGTGGAAACTATTATTCTGTGTGAGATAAACTGGGCCTAGAAAGAAAAACATTGCATTTTCTTTCTATTATGTGGATCTTGTACTGAAATTTTTAGATCACTATGTTTAAATCAGCATAGATGTCAGTAGAGGCCATATAGCATGAAAGTGGCCATTAGAAACTGAGAAAGTAGAAGTCTGAAGTTAGGGAGATAGTAAAATGCATGCAATGTGACAAGAGAAAGGCAAACACTAATGGAAGAAATGTTTAAAGGGGATGTGAGGAAGCAAATAGCATAAAACTAGAGATGAATAAGAGGACCAACCAAAACTAAGAATGTATGAAAATGCCATATAGAAACCTACTACTTTATACATTAACTATATTTTTTAAAATATTGTTTTATTTATTACTTTTATTTTGTGTGTATGAGTGTATTGTCTGCATGTATGTGAGTGCACCCATGTCGTGCAATGACGCAGAGGTCAAAAGAGGGCTTTAGATTCCCCTGGAACTGGAGTTAAGGATGGTTCATAGCTGCCATGTGGGTGCTGGGACTCGAACCCAGGTCCTCTACAAGAGCTGTCAGTGCTCTTAACCACTGAGCAATCTCTCCAGCCCCATTAAAAACAGGAGGTTTAGTGGAAGTACTCTGCATGGATGGTTAATGGTTGCTTCCAGAAGTTTTGGAACTATATTGGAATATAGTTTTCCAATCTAAAATATCAGTGCCAGATGTAAGATACCTCCCTATGAGCTATTGGTCAGGTAGCCCCCAGATACTTCCAAAACAATATGTTAAATTTATTGTCCACCATAAAAGATAGTAAAACCCCATTGCTGAAAACATTACATTGGATTTCTGAGAGAAACCAAGCTTGAACTGAGCTAGAAAGTTCCTCTTTGCTAGCTTGCATTCATAGTGTCAGAAGGACTATGGAGGATATTGGGGAGAAAAGTCATCAACAACCACACCCAGCTATAGACTCTCTCAGTGACACAACACTGAACTACCTGGCACTATATGCCCATTGGTGCAAAGATAATATTAATATCTTGAGTGTGACCAGTTATTTCCTGATTGTATTTGAGGGTCACTCCATAGGAAATAATACATGCTTGGTAAAGTAGAACTGGAGTTCACAGACCCTATGAGGCAATCTATTACCAATGTTCTACAAAGCAGACATGTAGCTGAACTTCTAAATATTTGTGTTTCTACTCAAACTAGTGCATCTCTCAGCATTGGTAGGAAAAGCCTCTAACTGCAGGGGGCAACAGTCAAAGTGTCTACCCATAAGTGGTCAAAGTGTGGAGCATAAGTGACGGCTTAGTTCATGGTCCCGAAGAAGACATGTATGTCACTTCCTCTGAGGCCTAGGTAACGAAGTGTAAGAGAGGGTGGAAGGATCGGGGGAACCAAAGTATAGGAAGGAAGGCAATAGGGCATCGTATACTTGATACAATATGACTACTGTAACCATGAACACATAGCAGTGTAGTAGCTGTGATTGTATGTAGAGGGGAGAGAGAGAGAGAGAGAGAGAGAGAGAGAGGAACATGAGGGTAGGAAAAGGAATAGTTGGGAAGAAGAATGTGTGGAAGTGGGAAGAGAATGAGGGAAGGTAATGAGGGGAAGAAATGCAATGAATCACAGTGCTTTGTATACATGTATGAAGCTGTCAAAAACTACAAAAAGGTAATTAAATAAAAACAGTAAATCGGAAGGTATGCATATACTGTCTTAGCACTAAAACTAATGTAACAAGTTTGCATTTTTATAAATCAGTTTAATACATGACATGGAAAAAGTTATCAAAACCATCAATTATACAGGCATATATGTATATGTCTGTGTGTTTGTGCATATATTATTTCATACTCTGAGCTAATATCCCTAATATATTTGAGCATTTAGAAAAAGTAAAAGAACAGGAGCTGTAGAGATGGCTCAGCAGTTAAGAGCACTGACTACTCTTGCAGAGAACCTGGGGTCGAATCCCAGCACCCACATGGCGAATAACAACCATTCGTAACTCCAGTTTCAGGGGATCCAACGCCCTCTTCTGACCTCCACAGGCATTGCATGGTATGGGTGCAGTTACACACATGCAGGCAATACACTCATACACATAAAATAAAAATAAAAGTAATAGATAAAATATTTTTAAAAAGAAATAAACCAGAGAAAGTGCTGCATGTAATTTTAAAATTTAGTTTGTATTCAGATTGCTATAAGTGCTTCCAAAAATGATTCATGAGCTTACTGTTATTAATAAATTGTAATAAAAGGCATTATTGACATATTTTATATGTAAGTACATAACTACTGAAATATTAATCATTTTAAAACTTCTTTTTAAAAATTTTTTCATTGGGATTTTGTGCATTTCATATAATAAATATTAATGAAATTTAGATCCTCTCCCCCATCCATTCCCCCCATACCCTCCCACTGGATTTCGTACATTCTGTCATGTATGTTAAGTCCTTTCTGATTTTTGTCTGATTGACATGGTGTTGGAGACCTCTGTTATGCAAAGTAGAAGTCCCTTCACGACTGGACAGCTCATGCAGCTCGGGATCATGTGCTGAGGGCTCCTTTCATAGCAGGGTGTCTTCCTGGCATCTTTCCTGTCTCTCCTTTTGAAGTGTCCGCTTTACTACCGGTGACCTAGCCTCTCCGGGGGGGCACTCCCTCGTGACCTGACCGACTTGCGGACATCCTAGCTTTAGCTGTCTTCTTACTTTTCCCGTGGGGTCCAGTGGCCAGTGGACCTCGCATCCTGAGGAAAAGTACACGGGTAGAATAGGGACAGGATTTCGGCAGGACAATGGTCCTGCAGCAGAGAAGCTCCCAGAGACACGGGACCAAGCTGCCGGGAAAAGCCTGAGGGGCACCCACACCCGCAGCCAGAGATGCCTGTGGCCAGACCTGCCAGCGACTAGCCAGGTGTGGCAGGGATCCCGAGATCCAGGGGCCCAGAGAGACCCCGAGATACCCACGCATACCACGCCTGAGGCCCATAGAAACACGGAAGCCCGCAGGACCAGACCAGCTTTCCTCCAGACACACGGCGGGGGAGTGCCATTCCGGGAGTGCGCCCAGAGAGTGCGCACGCCCCATAACATGGCATGGGTCTGGCTCATGCTGTCACCATTGTTGTAAGTTCATATGAGCAAATTCCCAGTGACATGAAAGTTTCTGTTTCCTTCTTTTATGAGTGGTGGATGGTATAATTGTGTGTAAATATAAGTATCCATATTTCGCATACAGTAAGAAATTTCATTCGTCTAGAGATATGACGAAGATGGGATTTTTCTCTAAGATCTATGACTCCTCCAAATTATTCTGAAGGTGAAAATTTTTAAACATGTGTTTTCAAAAGAAAGGAAAAACAGAGATGATGGTCATGAATCAACTTATTGAATATCTACAATTCAGTCATTTGTAAGCTCATAAGTGATGTTTACAAAAGGGAGAGAATACAAGATAATAAATCTTTCTTCAGAAGAAAGTGAGCTAATAAACACAGGAAATAACAATTTTTTTTAAAAAAAATAAGCATTTTACATATATTTGTAGTCAATGATTCTGCAAGTTTTGCACAAACTATAAATAGAAACAATACAACACATGCTCACATATAAAAATCCTGGGTTGAAAGTTCTGAATATTCTGCATTTACTTTGAAGACTCCTGTGTACTCTCACTAATCTTATCCAATAACCAATTTAGATCATAGTTGGTAAACAAACCTGAAATTCTGTATTATGTTTTTGTTGCCTTTATATTTATGACATGTATCTATTTCTAAAGTGTTTATTATTTACTTTTTAATATTTTTGAATTCTACTAAAATGAACATGTTTCTGTACAGTATTCTGAGATTTATTCTTTTGTTATAGTAAATTCCATGAGGCAGAGACAAATTCATAGTCCTGTATAAAAATATAGCATGCTCACTTTATTTTTATATGGAATTCTTATATCAATATAATATAACTTATCTACACAATGAGTTGCTGTGTATTTTAGTTGCTTTCAGTGTTATACTATATGCCAAATAATGTGCTAATTGCTTTTGATCATGTCTCAGTATTTGTTAGCAAAATTCTCTGGACATTTAATGAGGTGTGGGATTAACATATAAAACTATAAAGGAACAGGACAACTAACTACCTTTTACCTAGTTATATGGACCATGAAGCAAAAGCTTGGTGGACTGTTGATTCGAATCTTGGAAGAACACTTCATGAGTCTCTCAGAACACCTGAGGACAAGGTATGGATAGACTTGCTACAGTCTGTCTCTCACTTATTGTCCGAATTCTTCTGAGATAGTGTTTATGATACTTTACCATCATCTGTGAGTTTTAAACACTAGAATTTCCGACCTGCTTATTGCAGACTAAATCACTTTATTATAGTCTAGAATTTTCTCTTCAGTGGCATATGAATTCCACAAGTCATGCTGTATTCCTCTACCCTGTTTTTGTGTTATCTTGTTAAATTTCAGATAAGGACCATGGCAAGCTGTCACATTTATTTAGCATCCCTTTTGCTATGCAAGTAATAAATGAACTGAGTCTAAAATAGCTCATATGTTCACTGATCAAACAAGTCAAGGCTTTGGTCTTATTTTTGCCTTTTCCCTGGGATTACTTGGCATTCTAATGCATGTGTCAAATTTTCTTAGACAACTTCAACTGTTTCCAAAACTGATTGTATTATATTACACTGATAAATATATTCATAGACTGTAAGATTTTAGTTGGCAAATAGCTTCATGGTATGTGTTTACTTATTTCTGCTTAACATATTTTTCTGTAGATTCACCTGGTCATCAATGAAAATCTATATGTACATAAAATTATAATTTAAGTCCAACCATTAATTAGAAGCTTTTTCCATAATTTACATTGCATATTTTAATTTGTTCTTTAAGAAGCACCCTAATAGTCATCAGACAGAGAAAGAAAAATGGGGCATTGAAGTCATAGCCAGGACTACGTAATGAATTTCTGATTAAACATGATCAAGGATGCAGCTCAGTAGTTTAACATGTAGTAGGCTCTGAGTTTGATCTTTAGTACCACAGAACAAATGTATTGAATTATTCATTTAGAAAATTTAGTCATATTCTCACATTTTACTTTTCTACTCACACCAGTGATACATGCATTATCTTATATGTTGTGCTTAAGAAGCCTAAATATAATGTATCATGAGGTTATATTGTGCTCACAAATTTTGTTTTATTTGTTGGCATTCATATATAATCATTCTTTTTAATTGAGATGAATATATAGTGAGTCTTGGTATTTTGTGGTTTGGGAAATTTTAAGGCAGGTTCTAATGGAAGGAGAATTCTTTCAGAGATGATTTTGCTAACTTCTTCAGAGATTATGTGGGCATTATCAGATGGGTAAAATTAAGTTTTTCATTATTGTGCTTTTACATCATGTATGCCATTTTAGTACCAGTTACAAGTCATTATTTGGCCCATTGTATTCTGAAACATATATGAGTCCAGTCACATTGCCCAAATTCAAAGAAGGTATTTTTCTTGTAATATACTGGAAAAAATAAGTGTATTTCTACTATTATTTTTCACTCTGAGTGTATCAACCTCTTACTTGAATTCAGTATGAAAATGGACCTGTTCTTTGGAAATCCCAGAGGTTTCCTTATTATCTTCAAAGTTATTTGGGCCCTTCAAACCCTGAAGCTTTAATTCACTACATTTAACAAAATCCATCTTACTCTAAAATGGTTTAGTTCTCTGGTTGCTTCAATAGATTCAAATTTGAATTTTATTTAGTCCTCTCTTTCTTATTTATATTCCAAGATTAGCTATTTGGTTTTGTAAATAAAAACCATCCAGCAGTTGTATCTCACCACCAGTTAGTTAGGAGACTTTGTCTGCCATACTGTATTAAACTGATTCCATATATTTTTAAGGTTATGGTAGGCATATACTTTTACTTGCATAAATCATACTTTATAAGCAGTAAATTATACTTGTTATTTAGAGCAGGTTGTGGTGGCACACACCTTTAATCCCAGCACTTGGGAGGCAAAGGCGAGTGATTCTCTGTGAGATGCAGGTCAGCCTGATTTACATAGTGAGTTTCAGGTCAGCTGGAGCTACAGGGAGACCCTGTCTTAAAACAAAACAAAACAAAACAAACAAAGAAAAAACCCTTGTTATATAATAAACATTTAACCTGAGGGTTATGTAACCAACATCCCAGTTCCAGGCAAGAGAAAGCATCCTTAAAGTTGTTGGTCAGAGCATTCCAAGAGATTCCAAAAATAATATAGGCTATTGCCATAGCCCTCAGCAGCCTCTCAAAATGTGAAGTTAAAACCCTATTGCTGAAGACATCATACTCTTCCCATGTAGCACTGAGGAACTGAGCTTGAATTGATCTGGAAACCTCCTCCCTGAAGACTGGTTCTCATAGCATTGAAAGCTGCTAAATAAGCTTCCAAGGAAGAAAAGTAATCAACAGTCCTAACTGGCTTTAAAGCCTACAAACCATAAAAATGATTGACACAGCAACATATCTCTATTGGTACAACAGGGTCACTTTTATCTTGGGGGCAATTAGCAACTGTCAAATTGGACTTAAAGTCCACTGAATTAGGAGGAAATATATGTGTAATTCTGTAAACACAGCCAAGTACACATGGTTGGAGGGGCCATAGATCCTAGAGGAGAAGCTTCTGACACTTTTCTAAACCAATGCAACTTCTTACTATAGTATAAATATTTATCCTTATAGTCATAGAGAAGGTCTCACCACTCTTCAAAGAAGTTTCTTTTTCGCAACAGATAGAAATTACTACAAAGTTCCACAATTAATTAAAATACAGATTATAGTGACTGTGTGGTACCTAACCCCAATTGATACACCCACATCTAAAACCTTAGGGGACATCATGGAAGAGGGGGCAAAAGATTACAAGAGCCAAAAGGCCAGACTGCCTACTGCTAGATAGTATGTTCTAGAAATTATGGGGAAGCTGCACTCATGAAATAACAATATGATTGCCCAAGCAAGACCTATATGACAATAAATAGATAGCTTGTAGACTCAGTATTTTATATCTGAGTTTCTATCTTGCAACCATTAGGATGAATATATCTGAAAACTTTAAGATGAGTGAAATAATTTCAATTTATTATAGTGTTCAAATTTTGTGCATTTCACTTCTTCAACATGTAGTTTCCTATGAATTAAATATGTATGTGAATTTGCTTTTAAAAGTACTATCTTTGCAATATCTTGCTTATGTTATTTAAATTTCAACTTAACTGTATATTAAATAAAATATTTAATTGTATATATAATGACTTTGATTGTTTCCTATTCTCCAGATGTTTTTCATATAAAACATTATATTTTGACTGTGCCATTTATGTAGAAAGTTTGGAATCATTAACCATTTCTTAATTTTTACATTTGGTTTCATATTTCAAACAGTGCTTGCATATGTTAAGTAGGATTTATTTATGTCACCCTTACTTATTATTACTTTTCCTTCATCCAGATGGAAAGTTTTCGATCTTCATAATTTACATAAAACAAAATACAGTGATTTTTAAACCCATGGAACTGATTAACAAAGTACTATAGTTAGTGCTTTCTTTAGGCGGCAGTACTCAACTGTTGTGCATTCTTCCATTCAACTTCTTATCCTGAATGTAGAATATTGAATATAAATATTATCATAAAATACACATTTTTAGTACTGAAAAATGAGAAAGCTGTTATTGTGAATCTGCTTATCAAAGGCATGTGAAATAAATTGATCATATTTTTCTTTATGATGACATTTTCCACAATAAAATGAAATGAAATAATTTTTTAAGTATAAAATTTTTGAGTACTAGGTTTAGACTTTTAAAATATGACAGACACTATTAAAAGCTGAAATTCAATATATCTAGAGTAATGATGAGAAGCTTCATGCAAAATTAGAAGACATTTTTCATAGTATCTCATGCTATAATGCTATCTCATTTGTTACTGAAGATATGTTCAAAAGGATAGTCATTTTCTAAAGAAAAAAAATGAATTTATTCATGAAAGTCATTCCATAGCCTTCCAAAGCAGGATTTTATTTTGTTAGCGGGAGTTAACCTTCAGAAACCTTCAAGTGTAGAAGTATTCTGACACAGTGGTACCTTTTCCCTAGACTTGTTTCTTTTCATTTACCTGTTTACTCTTTAATTCACTGGCATTTGTTATCTTAGTATTTGACCTAGAAAGGCAGCACAAATGTCAAAAGCTACATAAAATTAGTATTTAAGGATTTTAAAATCTTAGTGCATTTTTGACATTGATTTTATTTCAATTTATGACAGAATTAACCACAAAGTTACAAAAAGTGTTCACACTTAATGTGTTCTTTAAGCAAATGTTTATTCATGAAGCCCCTATTTCCTGACTAATGCTCTCCAGCTGACTGGTTCCTCAGCTTGCTCAGCTTGTCTTGTAATGATCACTGCGTGACACTGTATCAGGTACTCGGCAGGCAGCAGTGAGGCATCTGGCATGAACTCAGAAACAAATACCAAAGGTTAAGTCTCCAGAAAAGTTTTATGGATTATAGATTTAAATATATTTCATATATATATATGTGTATATATATATATATATTTGTGTGTGTGTGTGTGTGTGTGTGTGTGTGTGTTTGGTGGCTAAACTGCTCTAATCATTGCAAGCCATACACACAAAGAAATTGCAAGCATTCACACAAAGAAATAGCTTTTCATTCATAAACTTAAAAGGGCCCTTGTTATTAATATGAGACTATCTCAGCTATTTTGCCCAAATTTTTAAAAGTAGAATTTATATTACACATCATTATGTATACATGTGAATGTTTCTTTATATACCTCACTTAAATAAGTTTCATTAAAAATGCAAGTGGTTTCCAAACTCTTACACTTAAAAAGTGTGCTTCAGGAGGCTGGAGAGATGGCTCAGCAGTTAAGAGCACTGACTGCTCTTGTAGTTCAGCTCTCAGCATCTACTTGGTGACTAACAACAATCAGTAACTACAGTTCCAGGAAATCTGACATCAACTTCTGACCTCTGCAGGCATTGCACAACACAGGTACACTTATATACATGCAGGCAATACACTCATAAACATAGTATAAAAATAATAAACAAAATATTT